>NW_028318210.1:6219166-6538333 GCF_062004578.1 Staurois parvus | reverse complement strand
TGGTGCTCAGATGCAGTGTAGTTCTGCTTTAATATTGAATGTTATAATGAAAGTCAATTCATTAATGTTACTAAACCCCGGACCCTGCATTCACTATATCTGCTCTCCCACAGTACACAAAACATGGAAATGCAATTATTTTAGTAAATATAAACTGCTAAATACCTTTACTCTTCAGCAGTTAGAGCAGTCTTGTGACTTCTATCAGTGTTCAGCAGAGCACTGGTTAAAGCTTGTAGGAGGAGTTCTCTAGGAGGATGTAGAACCCCTGACCTCTGTCTGGCCCTGTGCTGATCACATGCACTCTCCCAAGGGAAAAAAAAAAAACCTCTCTAGCAATACACACCAAACTGAGCATGTGCAGAATGTCGCCACACAATATGTCTTATCAGGAGATAAGAGGGGAGCACTGGAAGAAGGGGAGGATCAGAGAAGTCAGGATCAAACAGCATTTTGTACACAATGCAGAGGATTAACCCCTTAGGTTCCACAGTAAGTATATCAAGCATGCTTTCCTGCATCTACACACTGATTTTACTAATGTGGGTTTAGTAACACTTTAAAGTAAAATATTAAATTAAGTCAATTCACTAAAAAATGTGTTCTTTATCTCATGGTACAAGCAGTTGTTATTTTATGAATGTACAAAATAACAATGAGGGGAAATCTACAATGCCCAGTAAGTTAAAGTATACAATATATCAGTGTGGAAATGTTCTGCCCTGAGCTCAGTAATGTCAATAATATAGGAACATTTCCCTAGGAGAAGGCGCTCTAGAATGTTTTCATAGTGTCGATATTTCTGAGTGCCTTCATTCATACAACATTCTTCCTCTGGTGCAGACTTGTACGGCTTCCTTTATAAAGTCATTTAGCCGCATACACCAGATTCCAGCAGCAAGATTCTGTGAATTCTCAGGGCTGGAAGGACTGGTGCATGTGAATAGTGGCTGTTTGCATGGAGCAGCACACCACGGGGTTACCTGCAGTAAGAGATAGAGCCTAGATACAGTTATGCTGGCCATACACGGTTCAAATTCCAAATGATTTTTCATCTGAAAATCGAAAACGTAATTCGCTCTGTAATCCGATGGTGCCATCAATGATTTCGAAAATCTGCCAACCAAGTCATAAAGTTCACTCCATATAACAAGCGAAACTTCTGTTCCTTCCATTAGTTGCATCCAGGTAACTAGATGGTGTGCTGCTACATTGGAACGGGAGCAGCTGCGGTCAGCCTGTTTATAACGGCTGACAGTCCACTATAAGGCTCCATGCACACAGGACATTTTGATAATGCTGGTAACGCTAGCTGTGTAAAATCACGTTAAAAACACGAGTTTTTCATAGCGTTTTTGCATTGGCATTTTCCCGCATTGTTACGCGTTTGGGTTTTTTAGCTTTTTTTTACCAAAAAAAAATGTTTTTGGTAAAAAAAATCCAAAAACGCATTTTTCAGTGTTTTTGAGCGTTAGTGAGTTTTTACAGCTACAAAACTCCTCTAGAAACCCACTAGTACTGTTTTTTTTTTCCAGCCAAAAAACGTTGATTACAGTCTATGTGTGCATGGACACATACTGTAGGATAACATGCTGGGGGGTTTACTGGCTGTAGAAAAAAACATCAAAAGCCAAAACCAGCCCCTGTAAAAACGTCTGTGCATGAGGACTAAAAACGTCAAGTGTGCATGAGGACTTATTTGCAAACACCGCCTGCAAAAATCCATTGATTCCTGCCGCTGGAACTTGGTGTACAGGCTAATCTGCTGTGTGAAGGAGGCCTTAGTCTGTAAAAAAAAAAGGAATACAACAACGTCAAAATAAAACTAGATTAAGGTGCAAATTATCACAACATAAAATATTGAATGTATTTGTTAAATTACACTTTTTTTATGTTCATTGACTAGTTTTGAGAAAAATACTGAATGAGTTATTTACAAAATTCGATGTAGTATTTATCAGTTAGTGAATTGACACCTTTATATCTAGAAGGCAGGCATATCTGCAATATCCCATGCTGGCTTTGCTTTCTACGTATCCCAAAATCTGAATGCAACCTGTCCTGATACAGTCTATCCAGGGCTGATTTAACCATTAAAATAAAAAAAAATTAAAAATGGGGCAATTAACCTTGGCCCACCAGGTTACTGGAGCCAACTCACAGACTGCCAACAGTCCCAGGTTCTCGGGGTATAGCCAGCTATGCCCCGCAAAAGTCATACAAATCCACCTGATGCTGCATGACCTTTTATCTCAGACTCAACCTATGGAATTTGAGGGTCTGGTAGTCATTTTAAAAAAAGGGCAATATTTACCCTGCGTCCAACCATTTCTTAAAATGGTTTTGAGTTTTTCTCAAAACATTACAATGGAAAATAAAGGAACACTAAATTATATTCTTATTCTCCAAAAATAATCTATATACATTCACTGCCTAATGGCTTCGTCCCTTGCAGAATGCGTGCAGAAAAATTGACGTCTCTGCACCATGGTGTGAGTGAGCCTTAGTGTACCCCCCAGCCAACGTCAGTTAGTGTCAGATTCCCCACCGCGCTATCTCAGTCCCACTATAAGTCGCTGGTCACCGCTATTACTAGTATAATTAATAAATAAATAAAAATTCCAGTATATATACTGTAGCTTGTAGACGTTATAACTTTCACACAAACAAATCAATATACTCTTATTAGGAAATTTTTTACCCAAGACATTAAGACACAGACATAGCAGAAAACATTTTTGCCTAAATTTGTGAAGAAATTAGATTTTATTTTTTTATTGGATATGTTTTATAGCAGAACGTAAAATATATTTTTTCAAAATTTGTCTTTTTTCCTTTAAATAATAAAAAAAAACCCCAGTGGTGATTAAATGCCATGAAAAGAAAGCTCTATTTGTGTTAAAAATTATAGAAATTCCACTTGGGTACAGTGTTACGTGACAGTGTAGTTACCAGTCAAAGTAGCACAGTGCTAAATAGCAAAAAATGTTCTTGTTATGTAGGGGGTAAAACCTTCAGGTGGTCAAGTGGTTAAGTTCCTGATATTTTCTACATTTCCAAAACTTCTCCAAATAGCTTCTATGTCTGCACAACTCCACCACTTTACAGCAGAGATGCTTGCAACAGTTCTGCAAGAGTTGCGACAGATTCATATAAAGATTAGCAATATATCCAGTATATGAACCTATAGAAAGTGCTGCCATTTGTGGTTGTATCAAGAAGCTGATTTTTATAGAGTATCTATGACACCCTTTATGAATTCCAAGGACTGTAGTATGCTGGAACCCACATTCAAGAATAGGCTCTTAAAGCAGTGTAGAACATATACAAAGCTTTCATTATTTTCACTGACCCAATAGAAAAGGATTACCATCATCCATAAGATGCACCTAGATTTTAAAGGAGGAAACCAAGAAAAAAAAAATATTCTGAACCAATGGACTGCGGACATAGTACAGGAGATGACCAGAGACTGCAGACACAGTACAGGAGATGACCAGAGACTGCAGACACAGTACAGGAGATGACCAGAGACTGCAGACACAGTACAGGAGATGACCAGAGACTTCAGACATAGTACAGGAGATGACCAGAGACTGCGGATACAGTACAGGAGATGATGACCAGAGACTGCGGACATACTACAGGACATGACCAGAGACTGCAGACATAGTACAGGAGATGGCCAGAGACTGCGGACATAGAACAGGGGATGACCAGAGACTGTAGACATTGTACAGGAGATGACCAGAGACTGCAGATATATTACAGGAGATGACCAGAGACTGCAGACATAGTACAGGAGATGACCAGAGACTGCAGACATAGTACAGGAGATGACCAGAGACTGCGGACATAGTACAGGAGATGACCAGAGACTGCAGACATAGTACAGGAGATGACCAGAGACTGCAGACAGTACAGGGGATGACCAGAGACTGCGGACATAGTACAGGAGATTTATTTATTTTATTTATTTCAGGTACTTATATAGCACCATCAATTTACGCAGAGCTTTACATACATATATTGTACATTCATATCAGTCCCTAACCCTCAAGGGGTGTACAATCTAAAGTTCCTAACTCACATTCATACATATACATACTAGGGACAATTTAGATAGGAGCCAATTAACCTACCAGCATGTCTTTGGAGCGTGGGAGGAAACCGGAGTACCCGGAGGAAACCCACACAGGCACAGGGAGAACATGCAAACTCCAGGCAAGTGGTGCCGGGTTTGGGATTCGAACCAGCGACCCAAGTACTACCAGGCGGAAGTGCTAACCATTTAGCCACTGTGCTGACCAGAGACTGCAGATATAGTACAGGAGATGACCAGAGACTGCAGACACAGTACAGGAGATGACCAGAGACTGCGGACACAATACAGGAGATGACCAGAGACTGCGGACATAGTACAGGGGATGACCAGAGACTGCGGACACAGTACAGGAGATGACCAGAGACTGTGGACACAGTACAAGAGATGACCAGAGACTGCGGACATAGTACAGGAGATGACCAGAGACTGCGGACACAGTACAGGAGATGACCAGAGACTGTGGACACAGTACAAGAGATGACCAGAGACTGCGGACATAGTACAGGAGATGACCAGAGACTGCGGACACAGTACAGGAGATGACCAGAGACTGCGGACACAGTACAGGATTCACAAAGCGCATGCGCAGTGGGCACCTGGCTGTGAAGCCACAAGCTGTCAGAGCCGGTTGCCCACACTGAAGATGCCGGCGCCGGAGAGAGAAGACGGCTGGTGAAAGCAGGATACCGATGGACCGAGGAACAGGTAAGACCGAGGAGCGGGTTTTTCTGCACAGTAGAGCCGAGCGGCCGGCCCAGTATTCTAACATGGCGGCGGGAATACCAGACCGGCTGCTTCATATTCACTCCATAAGATGCACAGACATTTTACCCCATTTGGAGGGGGGGGGGGTGCATCTGATGGAGTGAAAAATATGGAATTTACTGTATGGATCCTGTGATCATGATAGTCACATCCATGATTTTCCTGCAGGAATATAAAGTTGCAGAGCCATCAGCGTCAGGCACATCTGCATTGTTTAGCATCAAGGCTGGACTTTAGGTCATGGAGCTGTGGGGTCTATAGACAACTGAACCATAAATGATTCTGAACCAGAAGCCTTGCATTGTACATGCCTACAGAACAGTATCTGCTACACGGGACACGTGTTCATGGCTTACCTTTCCATGTAGTAAACTGTGATTGCTGATGATAATCCTTATGTAGATGGAGTCCGCGCAGGAAGTTTTGCTGCTGTCCATCTATCGGTCTGTTGGTCAGTACACCCTTCAGAAGCTGGTTGACTGTGCCGGGTGGGGTGAACAAACGGGTTTTCAAGTGTGCCGATTCTCTCCTCTGTAGGATGTCCTCCTTATCTGGAGGAATAAAAGAGGAATATATCATTACCCACTACAACGATTTTCAATGCAATACGGATATTGATTTGTTAAAGCTGAAGTTTACTCTGTTTATATTTTACCTTTCCCGATTCCTCCTTTTCCCCTCATCAATACATTGATGACATACATTTTTAAACAAAATTGATGTTTTCATTAAACATCGGTCTGGAGGAGTGAGCATTGATAGCAGACTGCATATGTGATGCTGAGCCTCCATGATTACAAGAACAGAAATCCAATGAATGAAAGGGGTGGCCCAGCTACACCATGGCTGGAAAGGAAAGATCTAGATCATGTGTGCTCAACCAGTGGGCCTCCAGGTGTTGCAGAACTACAAGTCCCATCATGCCTTTGCCTTTGGGAGTCATGCTTGTAACTGTCAACCTTGCAATGCCTCATGGGATTTGTAGTTCTGTAATACCTGAAGGGCCACAGGTTGAGCACCCATGATCCAGAAGATGATGCTAAATGTCCTTCAGCCTGGAAGTGAGATGGGCTTCATCCAACTTTCTGGAGGTTCGTCTACACACTGAGAGGTTCACAGTGTGCAATGAAACCAGACTATGCATTTAGTTAAACTGTAAAAGATTGGAAATAAGCCTGGAGTTCCGCTTTAATTTATTTCCAAGGTTTAAAGAAAATATTTGAAGTGTCTGAAAGAAGCTTAGATCTAACTGTCACAATATATACATACTTAAAATCAACTGGTTAGTGTGCTGCCTATGTACACAGAAAGCATATTTCACTTCCAAAGCCAGCAATTGGAGGGATCATTTACAGCAAGAAAGAGGGGGGCATACAATGAATAGAACAAGGCTGTTTGATCCTGTCTTCTCTGATCCTCTTCTTCTACTGTCCCCAATTCACCTGCTGATAGTACAGAGATCTAGGAGTCACTCTGCACATGCTCAGTTTAGCGTTTGATGTATATATTCACTTCACCAGTGCTAGCAATAAATATTTTCATCCAACAATCTAATAACCCAAGATATACCTATGTCCTTAACTCTGTCTTTCACCCAGTTGTCCCAGAAAGTATCCAGCTGTGTTGTGAGATACCACGTGTCCACCAAATTCAAGGAGAAGACATTTCCCCACAAGCCTACACAAAGAAGCAAAAAAAGACAATAACGAGATGGAGTGAATATCCAGAAAATGTCATACAACTTAAAGGCAAAGCAGAATATCCTTGTATTATTTTAATTATGTGCAGACTCAAATAAAAAACAACCTATTTTTTTATGTGAAATATTTCCCATGCAGATTTCATATTTTTACTATTTGACTGCATTAGGTGTCTCCTTTTCACATGTTGACCAGGCTAACCTTAAAGCTGCTTTCACACTAATTCGTTTTTCTTCCGCTTTTGCATTAAAAAAATCAGAAGAAAAACATGTAACCATGTATTCCTATGGAATGCTTCACACTGATCCCATATGGAAGAAAAATATATTTGAAATATGTTTTAAAAATATTCTTCCCAAATATATTGCTATAAGGACTCGGTTCTAGCTCCTTAACAACCACCCTCCAGTGTCCCTAACAACCAATGAATAGCTGGTCATTAAGGAGCTGGTCCCGATAGCATGTCTAACAGCTATTCATGGCTTTATGTGCTCCATGCAACACATTTAACACATGCTATGGGGTTTTTTCTAAGTGCTGTAATGTAAAAATACATGCGGTGCAGTGTGAGAGAGAGAAAAAGAGACAGACAGACACACAAAGTGTCACAAAGGGAGAAGTTACTGATGTGCTCTGTTTATTCCCAGCCCAGAATGTCATACAAAAGCAGTTTCATGGGTGCACCACGTATTACATTTTTATTGACAAATTGCAGCACATTGATAATAAAAAGTTTGTCCAAAAATATGCCCCTTAAGACATCCTCTTATGAGGAAACACATCAAGTGTTATAGACACCAATGTAATTATGCTACACAGTCTGCACATGGACAAGTTTATATTTTGTCACGGCCATTCACAATTCATATGTAAGTGTATTGATATTCCATTCTCTCTAGGTATGACCGATGAGGATTAGGAAGAGGCTTGTTCATCACATCTCAACTATTGGGGGAAATGTACATATCAGGCATATATTCCCTTATGAAAAAAGTAATATATGAGAACAGGGGCTACCCACGTGAATATCATCAAATTTGGGGTGTTTGGTGTGATTCGGACTATTCTTTGAATGCCAATAGATGATGATTGTATCTACCTCTATATGAACACATTTATGAGATGTACGGTGTGACAGATCCAACCAGAACAGGGGCTTTTGGAGGGGAGGTCTGTCACACACAAGACCTGTATTTGCAGGCAGTAACTGCAGTCTGTTTGCTTCTTAAGCAGTTCATACATGGGTCGAATTCTGAACAATTTTTTGATCAAACATTGAAAACATATTTCGTTCTGTAATCTGATGGTGCCCCCAATGATTTTGAAAATCGGTAGATTTTCACAAATTTTCCAGCATGCCCGATAAATTAAATGGGGAGGAACCACAAAAATCGTCCGATGCCATTGCCCCACTAACAGAGTGAAAATTCTGTAAATTTACTTCTCATGCAACAAACAGGGTAAAAAAATAAGATTTAATAATATATAAAACGTCCAGTTTAAGAAAGAGACAGAGGGAGGAAAGACAGCAGGGGTAGTCCTTGCTCTAATTACAGTATATCACTGGTATAAGTATACCGTAATTATGCTATAAAGGACTTTTATAGCATCAACAGTATGAGAAAATTTCAGCTTGAGCTGCTGAACTTTTCTTGCTGGCTTAATATAAAAGTACCAAATAATATACAAGAACTATAATAAAAAAAAAAAAAAAAAATATATATATATATATATATATATATATATATATATATATATAATATATACAGTGAAGGAAATAAGTATTTGATCCCCCTGCTGATTTTGAATGTTTGCCCACTCACAAAGGAATGGTCAGTTTAAAAATCAAATGGTAGGTGTATTGTAACACTGAGAGACAGAACAGCAACAAAAAATTCAAAAGAAATGCATGTCTAACAAATGATGAACTTATTTGCATGTTCATGAGGGAACTAAGTATTTGATCCCCTATCATTCAGCAGGATTTCTGGCTACCAGGTGTCTTTCATACAGGTAACAAGCTGAGATTAGAAGCAGTCTCTTAAAGGGAGTGCTGCTAATCTCATTTTGTTACCTGTATAAAAAGACACCTGTCCACAGGAGCAATCAAACAATCAGATTCCAAACTCTCCACCATGGCAAAGACCAAAGAGCTGTCCAAGGATGTCAGGGACAAATTGTAGATCTACACAAGGCTGGACTGGGCTACCAAACTATTGCCAAGCAGCTTGCTGAGAAGGTGGTGCAATCATTGGAAGAAACACAAAACAACTGTCAGTTTCCCTAGGTCTGGTGCACCATGCAAGATCTCACCTCGTGGAGTGTCAATGATCATGAGAACAGTGAGGAATCATCCCAGAACTACACGTGAGGATCTTGTCAATGATCTTCAGGCAGCTGGGACCACAGTCACCAAGAAAACAATTGGTAACACACTACTCTGACAAGGATTGTAATCCTGCAGTGCCTCTGCTGAAGAAAGCACATGTCCAGGCCCGTCTGAAGTTTGCCACTGAACATCTGAATGATGCAGAGGACGACTGGTTGAAAGTGTTGTGGCCAGATGAGACTAAAATCGAGCTCTTTGGCATCAACTCAACTTGCCGTGTTTGGAGGAAGAGGAATGCTGCCTATGACCCCAAGAACACCATCCCAACTGTCAAACATGGTGGTGGAAACATTCTGCATTGGGAGTGTTTTTCTGCTAAGGGGACAGGACAACTGCACCGCATCAAAGGGACGATGGACGGTACAATGTACCATCAAATCTTGGGTGAGAACTTTCTTCCCTCAGCCAGGGCACTGAAAATGGGACGTAGATGGGTGTTCCAGCATGACAATGACCCAAAACACACGGCCAAGGCAACAAAGGAGTGGCTCAAGAAGAAGCACATTAAGGTCCTGGAGTGGCCTAGCTAGTCTCCAGACCTTAATCTGATTTAAAATCTGTGGAGGGAGCTGAAATTTTGAGTTGCCAAACATCAGCCACCAAACCTTAATGACTTGGAAAGGATCTGCCAAGAGGAGTGAGCCAAAATTCCTCCTGAGATATGTGCAAACCTGGTGGCCAACTACAGGAAACGTCTGACCTCTGTGATTGCCAACAAGGGATTTGCCACCAAGTACTAAGTCATGTTTTGTGAAAGGGATCAAATACTTATTTCCCTCATGAACATGCAAATCAGTGCATCATTTGTTAGACGTGCATTTCTTATTAATTTTTTGTTGCTATTCTGTCTCTTAGTGTTACAATACACCTACCATTCGGTTTTTAAACTGATCATTTCTTTGTGAGTGGGCAAACATTCAAAATCAGTAGGGGATCAAATACTTATTTCCTTCACTGTATATATACACACACTCACTCACTGACCACCTTATTGGGTACACCTGTTCAATTGCTAATCAGCCAATCACATGGCACTAAATCAATGTATTTAGGCATCTAGACATGGTGAAGACAACTTACTGAAGTCCAAACCAAGCATCAGAATGGGGAAGAAAGGGGATTTAAAACAGAGCTCCATCCAAAAGGGGAAGTTCGGCTTTAAGCCTTTGTCCCCCGCATCCCATTAAGGATTGGCACCTTTGGGGAGCGCGTACTTGAATTTGACAGGTACCTGCTCCCATTTCTGCTGCGATAGCCAAGATGATCGAAAGCGGAAGTTATCCTCCCACCTCCCTCCCTGTAGTCTTCTGGGACACGTGACAGGTCCCAGAAGACTACAGGTGGCCATTCACAAAGCATAGCACTTCTCGTGCATGCACAGTGGACACCTAGCTGTGAAGCTGCAAGCTGTCACAGCAGGGTGCCCACACTGAAGGGAGAGAAGACGACCAGTAAAACCAGCGGTGGTGAAGACACCGCTGGACCGAGCTACAGTTTTTGTAGCTGCTGACTTTCTTTTTTTTTTTTTTTAGATGGAACTCCACTTTAAGTGAATTTGAACATGGCATGGTTGTTGGTGCCAGATGGGTTGGCCTTGCTATTTCAAAAACTGCTGAAATACTGGGATTTTCACACACAACCATCTCTAGGGTTTACAGAGAATGGTCCGAAGGAGAAAAAATATTCAGTGAGCAGCATTTGTGTGGATGATAATGCCTTGTTGATGTCAGAGGTCAGAGGAGAATGGGCAGACTGGTTTGAAATTATAGAAAGGTAACAGTAACTCAAATAACCACTTGTTACAACCAAGGTATGCAGAATACCGTCTCTTAACGTAGAACATGTCAAACCTAGAAGCAGAAGGGCCACACCAGCAGAAGACCACACCGGGTGCCACTCCTGTCAGCTAAGAACAGAAAACGGAGGTTACAGTTTGCACAGGCTCACCAAATTGGACAATAGAAGATTTGAAAAATGTTGCCTTGTCTGTTGAATCTCGAGTTGCCTAGAGATGGTTGTGCGTGAAAATCCCAGTAGATCAGTACTTTTTGAAATACTCATTCCAGCCCGTCTGGCACCAACAACCTTTCCAGGTTCAGAGTCAACTAAATCCCCTTTCTTCTGCATTCTGATGCTTGGTTCGAACTTCAGAAAGTTGTCTTCACCACATCTAGATGCCTTATCCGGATTCTCTGTTCTACAAGCCTATAGACCAACGCAAAATGGCGCCCGTGTTCTCACACATGCGCAGTAGCGTCAGGTCTTCGGCAAAATGGCGCTTATCGATTATGGCGCAATTTTTTGATTTTTGACACTACAAATAGCCCATAGATAACGTCTGATAGCTTATGGAGCACACCCCTTTTGAAAAAGAACTGTAGTTCGACATGTGTCAAGGAAGGAGCCCTGTATGCCCAGACATTATACCGCCGGATCACGGAGGTCCAGCGGTCACCTTTTGGTACCAACTGGTCAGTGTTTTATCAAGCAATTTTACTGATATACCTACTGTGCACTATTTTGAACCATAGTGTATGTTTTACTTCTAACCTTTTATCTATACCATTAAAATATTTGTGATTTTAAATACTACACTATGGGTATCCCCCCTTTATTTTGCTCTGCAACAAGCACTTTAAATTTCCCAGCGATATCCTGATGACCATCCCAATATCTGTAATGCGGGGGTTACCCACGCATCTCCTTAAAGAGAACCTCGGTTGACTGCCCTTTCCTGTGATTAAATGGAGTTCTGACTACCGCCAGGCTGTATCCAGACCTGCCCAGTGAAGGGACACCAGATAAAGCTACCTTTATATGATACAACGCGCTTATTCTAAGCGCATCTGGTGAGTGTGCATTTTATTCATTTTCTCCAACACCTGAGTATTATCAAGTCCATTGGGATTATTAGCGTCATCAGGAGGCCTGTTTTTGACGAACTGTGTTTATTTATATAAACAAAGATATAAAACTTTTCCCTTTCACAAATAAGTGACAAAAAAATAAAACATACAGATAAAAATGAAAAAAATGAAAAAAATGGTCCAAAATATCAAAATATCCAAAATAATCCAAAATAATATCCAAAAATTCAAAAATAATCCCCACAGGTGTAAATAATTTTCTTTCTTCTTTCAAAAACTCCTTCTCAATACCCGCAAATCCTTATGACAGTACACCTCAAAAAGAAAAAAACTCAACATAGTGTCATACCTTTTAAATAATAAATCACACGTGCCACTCACTGTGCAGCATGCAAATTCTATATGTGTGTATACTCTATGCACGAGCATACAATACACATATATATATTATAGTGAATATATGTAAAACACTCTCACATAGAAGAGTGTCCTAAGCCCAAAGTGTAAAACAGCTCCAACACATCACTGCAAGTGTGTATCACCACACCCTATATACATCAGTGATCAGTGAAATGACACTCTCCAACACATATACTGATGGGTAATTACCCTATATAAGAAATATCAAGGCACAGCACCACTCAGGGTTAGATATCTCCTCATCACGATTTCCTCCAATATTAGGGTTTTTCTTCCATTATCCTCAAGTAAATCCACAATCCCAGATACTGTATAAAAAATCCTCCTTTATTTGGTAACTCACATACACATTTCAGTGAAAACAGCTCCTCCTCACAGGGAATCCAAGTATAGGCAGAATCAGGGAAACATTGGCCACATGTTCCCACTTCCAAGATGGCCGCGATCGCACTCCCGCTCAGCGTCGATACGTCTGACGTCCGTGAGGGACACGTGACGTCAGACGTATCGACGCTGACCGGAAGTGCGATCGCGGCCATCTTGGAAGTGGGAACATGTGGCCAATGTTTCCCTGATTCTGCCTATACTTGGATTCCCTGTGAGGAGGAGCTGTTTTCACTGAAATGTGTATGTGAGTTACCAAATAAAGGAGGATTTTTTATACAGTATCTGGGATTGTGGATTTACTTGAGGATAATGGAAGAAAAACCCTAATATTGGAGGAAATCGTGATGAGGAGATATCTAACCCTGAGTGGTGCTGTGCCTTGATATTTCTTATATAGGGTAATTACCCATCAGTATATGTGTTGGAGAGTGTCATTTCACTGATCACTGATGTATATAGGGTGTGGTGATACACACTTGCAGTGATGTGTTGGAGCTGTTTTACACTTTGGGCTTAGGACACTCTTCTATGTGAGAGTGTTTTACATATATTCACTATAATATATATATGTGTATTGTATGCTCGTGCATAGAGTATACACACATATAGAATTTGCATGCTGCACAGTGAGTGGCACGTGTGATTTATTATTTAAAAGGTATGACACTATGTTGAGTTTTTTTCTTTTTGAGGTGTACTGTCATCAGGATTTGCGGGTATTGAGAAGGAGTTTTTGAAAGAAGAAAGAAAATTATTTACACCTGTGGGGATTATTTTTGAATTTTTGGATATTATTTTGGATTATTTTGGATATTTTGATATTTTGGACCAATTTTTTCATTTTTATCTGTATGTTTTATTATTTTGTCACTTATTTGTGAAAGGGAAAAGTTTTATATCTTTGTTTAATTAACCTTCAAGGGTGGAGGTGATAACTTTTCTGGGATATTATAAGGTGATTTGTTGCTGTGCATAAATTTATGTGTTTATTTATATGTTTATCTAAGTTTATTTTATGACATTTTATGATATTTTATGATATTTTATGAAACGCAGGTATAACTAAGGTACGTTTTGCCTAGAAGTTTTACATGGACTCTTAACTTAATTATTATTTATTGGGTATCACCTCTTTTAAACTCTATATTTATGATACACGTTCATGAATTCAAATTTTTTAGCGCTGCACTTTCTATGTGTATATTTTATCTGAAGGATTTGGGATTTTTAGCTCAGTGCATTTGCTGCTATCAAAACCTAGCGCTTGCTTTATTTCTTTTGTACATCTAGATGCCTAAATGCATTGAGTTGCTGCCATGTGATTGGCTGATTAGCAATTTGTGTTACCAAGCAATTGAACAGGTGTACCTAATAAAGTGGCCAGTGAGTGCAGTATTATATGTTTATCACACACACACATATACTGTACATATATACATACACATATATTGAAACACACAAAGCTATACCTTGTAAGTAACAAATACGAGGTTCAGGGTGCTTCTTCGTTAACCGCCCCATATAGAATTCACTTCCAAAGTCTTCTGTGCGGATGGAGGCACCATATTTCAGAAGCCCTACTTCATATGGTGTAAACTCACACCACTCTGGAAAGAAATAACATATAAATACAAAATAGAGGCAGCACATCAACACACAGGGCCAAAAGCAAAGGCCACTTTGCTAGACCTACAGACTATAAAGCTGTGGAGGTAGACTTTTTTTTTTATTACATCTAATTTGCTGTCAGTGTTTTGTGGAGTTATAAATATTAGCTAGAAATATAAAGAAAATGTATGCAGTCGGAGATTATGACACTTTTTAAAGATTAGTAAAATATAAAAAAAATCAGCACAAGGGACATTACATACTGGCAGCATGATGTGTCTCTTGTGTTGCTTTCTCCTGGTTTAGTAGAAAAAGGGGGCACTCACCAAGAGTATACAAAAATATGGCAACCACCACAAATTATAACTGAAATTAAACACTCCTGCGCCACAGGATAATCTCCAACCACAGGTATGAGATGCTGCTGTGCACTAGTGTAAAACACCAAATCATAAAAACAAAAATAAAACAGCGCAAAACAATACCTACACCAAATTAATTATACATAATGTAAAATAATATACCATATAAATTATATTATAATGTCCAAATAAACTTAACGTGTCCAAAACAACTCAAAAAACATATAGTCCTTCCTCCCAAACTCCAAAGTGCTTCCATAAAGAAATAAGTTATCCTTCTTTGATTTATGTTTCCACCATCCACCAGTGCAAACCAACATGAACCGCACTCACCAGATAATGGTGAATAGTAGGCCTTTTAGGACTTTCTGGGATCCTACACCCCCTCTATAGCCTCCAGACCTCCATTCCACCATACAGGGCTAGGATGATCCTTCCACTCCCTCCTTGATAGGGACCTCCAAACCCACTCCACAGTTGTGCCAAAGGAAAACATTGAAGATAGTGTGATATTGCTAATGACCATATAGAATATATATAATAATACCAGGCCACTCACATTTTACAAAATCCATAAAAGCATGTTTATTAGCCTCCACCGGCCGGTTAAAGTACACACACCATCCAGGAACAGCTCCAGAAATCTCATAGTAGAGGATGACAGTATGTAAGACAGATCCCAAAATGGCCGCTTGAAACGCACCACTCAGCGTGCGTTCCACTCACCGGAAGTTGCGCAAGACGTTCAGATGGCAGACCGGAAGTGCGTCAATACATTTTGACCCTCCCACTGCATCAACGCGTTTCACCCCTCTTTGAGAACGCCCAGTGGGAGGGGTGAAACGCGTCAACGCACTTCCAGTCTGCCGTCTGAACGTTTTGCGCAACGTCCGGTGAGTGGAACGCACGCTGAGCGGTGTGTTCCAAGCGACCATTTTGGGATCTGTCTGTCTTACATACTGTCATCCTCTGCTAATCGAGCTGTGAGATTTCTTCTGGAGCTGTCCTGGAGCTGATGGCAGACCGGAAGTGCGTCGACGCATTTCGTCCCTCCCACTGCATCAGCGCGTTTCACCCCTCTTTGAGAACGCCCAGTAGGAGGGGTGAAACGCATCAACGCACTTCCAGTCTGCCGTCTGAACGTCTTGCGCAACTTCCGGTGAGTGGAACGCACGCTGAGCGGTGCATTTCAAGCGGCCATTTTGGGATCTGTCTTACATGCTGTCATCCTCTGCTATGAGATTTCTGGAGCTGTTCCTGGATGGTGTGTGTACTTTAACCGGCCGGTGGAGGCTAATAAACATGCTTTTATGGATTTTGTAAAATGTGAGTGGCCTGGTATTATTATATATATTCTATATGGTCATTAGCAATATCACACTATCTTCAATTTTTTCCTTTGGCACAACTGTGGAGCGGGTTTGGAGGTCCCTATCAAGGAGGGAGTGGAAGGATCATCCTAGCCCTGTATGGTGGAAGGGAGGTCTGGAGGCTATAGAGGGGGTGTAGGATCCCAGAAAGTCCTAAAAGGTTTACTATTCACCATTATCTGGGGAGTGCGGTTCATGTTGGTTTGCACTGGTGGATGGTGGAAACATAAATCACAGAAGGATAACTTATTTCTTTATGGAAGCACTTTGGAGTTTGGGAGGAAGGATTATATGTTTTTTGAGTTGTTTTGGACGAGTTAAGTTTATTTGGACATTATAATATAATTTATATGGTATATTATTTTACATTATGTATAATTAATTTGGTGTAGGTATTGTTTTGCGCTGTTTTATTTTTGTTTTTACAAATTATAACTAGCCTTTGCAGTAAGGTGCACATGAATGAGCAACACGCATCACAAAGAAAAATTTCCCAGCACACTTACCAGCTAGCCTGAAAGCAAACCAAAATGACCCTAATAATTCACATTAACCAGTTGCGGACTCTGGGAGTGTTAGACATGCCCCAAAAAATGTCATCATTGTACACAGGGTGTCTGCAACACATCCAGTCCTTCTGCCATGCTGCCAGGACCTCCCCTGTCCCAGTACTCAGCAGTTCAGCATTTTCAGCTCTGATTAATCAAAGGCATTGTTGAGTACACAGAGAAAATTCTGACAGCTGGAGCTGTTAAAAAAAGCAGTTTGGCAATGTTTATAAACAACACTGCACAACTTTGAATACAGAAACATACAAAGAAACAATGTTTCATTTTTTTATCTACAGATCAAAGGGATAAACATCAATCTGCAGATGAAGTCAGTTAAAACAACCTGTCAAGTAAAAAAAAAAGTTTGTTTTTTTTAATTAAATGTTCCCGTGTTTAACCCCTTTTTAACCTTTTGTTTACTTTAATCAGCCCAAAGTAATTTCTTATTCTCCTACATTTAATTATTTTCCTGCTGATATTTTTCCGCTCATTTCTATTTTATGAACAAATAATATTTAAACCTTTTTTTGTTTTGTTTGTTGATATTTTTACAAGTGTAACATATCTTTATACATTTTACATTTAAAAAACAACAAAATTAAAAAAAAAAAAAACAAAAACACTTTACTTCATTTGTAAATAACTTTGCAATGCTTTGTACCAAATGTATTAATTTAGTGTAATTATAAACAGGATAAATTATAGAATAAAATGTGCACTTTGTATGTGTGGTAATACTATTTAATTTTAAACTAACACTGCTAAAAAAAAAAAGAAAAAGTGCATTTTCTTACATTTTGTTAAATTTAATTGTTTAAGGATTGTGGAAAATAAATCATTGTTGCAAGACAATATTCACAAAAATATTTATTGTCATTTAAAAAAACAATATATGTATTACAGTTTTATCTTAAGTATAAACAAAGTTATTGCTGAATAAACAGGTCCATGGCCGAAATGTAACAATTGCTCTGGTCCATAGAGCGTGAACAGGTGTGAGAGGCAAAGTGGTTAAAACAGAGGATTTTGTTGTGTACATTTGCAAATATATGTGGAAGCCTCAGTGCCCACGTCAAAGCTCCTCTGTATACTGCGGTCCTAACTCTATAGTTTCCAGAGTCTCTAATTTAGAGCATGTCTAGCAGTGGATAAATTAAGGGCAGGCTTGCCTGGTGGGCTCCCACTCCTCCTTAAAGGCACAGGGAGACACTGGATGCCCAGCATGGGCACAATGGCAGCTCAAGGCCTCCCTAACCAATTCACCAAACGTTCCTGACTATGTCCACCCTTTCCCATCCACAGAAGCTTTACAATAGCTTCTAAGAATGAAAGACCATCTATGAAAGAAAGTGGTGGATCTTTCAGTCATCCTCCTGTCCTCCATTCATAGATGCTTTTTCTACTAAACCAGAAGACAGCAACACAAGGGACACGTCACACAGATAGCAATTAATATCCTTTAAAGCCTATGTTTTTTAGTAAAAAAAAAAAAAGCACATGGGACAAGTCCACCTTTCATAACATGTTACACCCATATTCAGGGTGTAACATGTTACAAAAAGACTGGGCCATGCTCGCAACCTCCCCCCCCCCCCCACCTTCCCCCATTATGATAGTTAGTGAGGGATCTTCTCCCCTGCTAGCTGTCACAATTGAAAAAAAAAACGTGGACATGAGGAGCTGGTGGCTTGTAGTTCTCAATAAACTACCAGGGTGATGTTGAGTGCCGTGGTAGTTCATTGATTCTTTCTGTCAATGTGTATCTGCTTGCACGAGATACGATCAGACTGATTACACCGACAGTGTGCAGGAGTCCTGCATAGCACCAGTGATCTGCTGATTGCTGGTGCAATGCTTTCCAGGCTCCCAAAGTGAAAAATAGTAAATGTACATTTTTTTACCTGCAAAAAAAATTGCATTTATTATTTTTTTGTTAAAAGGTAAACTTATCCTTTACGGATTAATTGATAGGTATATTCATATTCATATGTATTCAAGCTGACAAAACAGGGTTTCCAAATATTTTTGTCAAAGAGTGTCCAGCTCAAAAAATTAAAGGAGCCCTTGGCTTTTTTTGTGGCAGGGAGCAATGAGTTTAATTTTCCCATACAAGTTTGAAGCAATACCTTTAAAGTCCAGTGTGCTGATTGCATCCTGCTTTACATTCATAGCCAGGTAAATAGGTAAGGGATTCTGGCCATTCTCCAAGGCTGATTGTTGATCAGAAAGCCTGCTTTCATTTCTCTGCAAAGTAATAAGTTATATTACACCCATGGCTATGCTTTAAACACAACAAAATAATCAACTGTTCAACCTGATAAAAGTCAAGAAGGTAAAAGAGTAAAGTTAGACATTTTGGTATTAAAGAGATGCAAACTAAGCAGAGTATTTCATGGCCATGTCAGCCGCCTTACACTGGACAACAGTGTCTTGTGCTGTTTTTAATCACTATGTTCCCAGACAAAGATTTACTAAGGCTCCTTTCACACTGTTTTATAGGTGGACCTGGTAAGAATTTCCATGCAGCTCTATGGGCAGGCCATCTAGGTCCAAGAAGAAAAAAAAATGCAAACCAGATCTAGTTCTCAACTCCTCATCTCACTCAGTCTCTTTTCACATTACTAACTGACATGTCGCATCACTTCCTTAAAGTTTCTCTAAAAATTAGCTGATAATATTCCTCTCTGCTCATGCCCTCCTCCATGACTTTTCCATCAAGATCAATAATGCAGCTATCAGTCCATCCCCTCAATCCAGGGTACTATGTATAATCCTAGACTCTGACCTATCTCTTTGGACCCAAATCCAATCCCTGTCAAAAAGCTTGTAGACTTCACCTCCGTAACATCTCTAAAATTCGGTCACTTTTTAACTAATAAAACCACCAAGCTACTCATTCGCTCCCTTGTTATCTCTCACCTTGACTATTGCAACTCCCTTCTCATAGGCTTAATCCTTATGTAAATGAAGGACACAAGTCCAATTACATCTGAAAGCCCAAAAAGCCACCATGGATCTGCAGTTAAAATGTGGACTGAGACTCAACATTCACTGATGTCACAAAACCAACATCCATCCTGCTCTAAGTGCATGCGACAGGGCATCTCTAATGGCCTAAAAATGGGTCCATGATTCCAAATCAATTTAACACCTCAAACAGAGAACCACTGTTTGGAGAAAAACAAATTCTGATTGGTTGCTAGAGGAAATCTCTTTAATGTGAGGTAAGTTCCTCCTTTAGACAGTTTTCACCTCTTGTCTGGTGCTAACTGTAAAATGTGAGATTTTCCATCACTTTCTGTCCTGTAACAATGGGCTCCAGGACAAATAAAGAGGGTGAATATACCTGGGAAGGCAGCACTAACAACCTGACTGACAGGGGGTCTAACCTTTCCCTACTCTACCCAAAATTAAACAACGTGACTTGAGACACACTTTTGTTCTTGCATTGTTTACTGAATAAAGGTGTTTTACTTAATAAAATGAACATCACCAACAATGAGCTAAGGAAAAAAATACTGTATGGCTTATAATCTGCAAGGATTATACAGTGTTGTGAAAAAGCATTTGCCCCCTCGCCCCTCCTAATTTTTTTTTTGCATATTTGTCACACTTAAAATGATTCAGCTCATCAAACAAATTTTAATATTTCACAAAGAGAACCAAGTTAATACAAAATGCAGTTTTTAAATTGAGTTATTTATTAAAAGAAAAAATTTGTCCACACCTGCCTGGCCCTATGTGAAAAAGTAATCCCGCCTTTGCTAAATCATGAATGAACTAAGGGTTACAAGGCCATTTCTAAGGCTTTGGGTCTCCAGTGAACCAAGGTGAGAGTCATTATCCGCAAATGGAGAAAACTTGGAACGGTGGTGAACCTTCCCAGGAGTGGCTGGCCTACTAAAATTACTCCAAGAGCAAGACGATGAGTCATCCAGGAGGTCATAAAAGAACATCTAAGGAACTGCAGGCCTCACTTGCTTCAGTTAAGGTCAGTGTTCATGATTCAACAATAAGAAAGAGACTGGGCAAAAATGGCATCCAGGGGAGAGTTCCAAGGCGAAAGCCACTGCTGACCAAAAAGAACACAAAGGCTTGTCTCAAAATTGATAAAAAACATCTTGATTATCCCAAAGACTTTAGGGCAAATATTCTGTGGACTGATGAGACAAAGGTTATGGAAGGTGAGCGTCCCGTTACATCTGGCGTAAAACTAACATAGCATTCTAATAAAAAGAACATTATACCAACAGTCAAACATTGTGGTGGTAGTGTGATGGTCTGAGGCTGCTTTGCAGCTTCAGGTCCTGGACGACTTGCCATAACTGATGGAACCATGAATTCTGCGCTCTACCAGAATATCCTGATAGAGAAAGTATAACCATCAGTTCGTGATCTCAAGCTCACGCGCAATTGGGATATGCAACAGGGGGTTTAAGGGGCAATTACGGTTTTACAGGCAGGTTTGGACAGCTTATTTCCCTTAAAAAATTAAATCATGTTTTAAAAATTGCATTTTGCAGTTACTCTGGTTATCTTTGTGTAATATTAAAATTTGCTTGATGACCTGAATCATTTCAGGTCATCATCATCGTTTGACAAATAAGCAAAAAAAAAAACCAGGAAGGGTGCAAATACTTTTTCACAGCACTATAGCTAAACTGGATTAAAATTTATAGGCCACATATTTATTCTTAGAAATATCTTACCCCATTAAAGAACATTGATTCGATCATCAGCCCCCAGAGGTCAGTAAATGACGTTCTCTGACCATTCTTGGCAGCTTGTCGGAGCTCTTTGCGATAGTATTTCAGCCTCTGCATTGACAAGGTGTTTATTTTCTTCCTGGTCACTTGCTTCTTTGCATTGCTTATTGTATCTGAAAGCTCCTTTTGTGACCACTCAGGGTCTTCATAAAGTTGACTCATGGTCCTAATTAAAAGAAAAACATAAATAAATAAAACAAAAAACGGAACGACAAATACAAATAAGTGGAAAATCACTCTCTCAATCAACATTGACTATTTTGAATCCTTATGCTACTAGCATTAGTAAATAGATAGTAGAGTATATCATATTTACTTGTGTTAAACTGTTTTTTACATTTCTTTAGTTACTTCCTAGTTTCCATGCCTAGGCAAATTATGTCACCCTCCTGCCTGCATGCCTGAGCTAAGGGCAGATGGATTAAAGGAAGTCAATGCTACATGAATTACCTGCCCTCACTCAAGATGGCCACAGCCAGAATGCTAGGGGGTCTTTTTCTAAGTGATTTCTCAGCAAAATAAAGCATGGAGACATGAATGGATGGGTGTGTTTGACTGAATATTAAAAATAAATCAAATGGCTCTTTTGGTTTGTGGTGCTCAGATACAGTGTAGCTTCACTTTAAGTTGATTTCTGCTATCTAGGATTGTGTAAAGTGCCCCAACTTGGCAAGAAAATCTTACATTTACAAGTTTACATTATTGTGTATAAACTCTTACCATGTAGACCCAGAGGCCCCTGCAATGTATGTGATGCAGTCCAGCAGGCCCATCTTTCGTAGCCCACACAGATGACTGTATAAAGAGGACATAGCTCGGGCTCCTCCACCTGTTGCCATGACAGCCACAACCGGAATCTACATTTATTAAAAAAAGAAACTTTAACTATTGGAACACTGAGGTTAATATAACTGCACAATGTATACCACGGGGACATGGCACAGGCCAGGAGCTTTCAAATGTACTATGCAACTATGGTTTCTGAATGTTAAAGTTCAACTGCAGCCAAACAGCTAAATATACCAATGAAATAAATTAATGGGAGCGGTTTCACCCGCCAAATGATTTGTATTTGTGTCCATCTAGTCCTGATATTTACACAGCTCTGTCACACAGCACAGCCCTGTCTAGAAAGAAATGGAACCTGTTTTTAATCTGCTACAGGTCAAGAGGAACTTCATTCTGGAGAAAAAAAATAAAAGTCAGCAACTAAAAATACTGTAGCTGTTGATTTTTTGATAAACATGCACTTACAATCCAGTGATCCAGCTCTGTCTTCACCTGGGACAGTTCTTTGTTGATGGTTGGGTCCCTGGCACCACCATCTTAGAAGTGAGAAGGTGGCTGTGACTTAACAGCTTGCTCTCCAGCGTGCATCCATGAGATGTGCTTTCTGAATGGTCCTGCAGTCTCTTGGGACCTGTACTGTGTCCCAGAAGGAAGAGGCCAACAAGGAAGGGAGGGCACATTTACACTGGACTAGCTGAGTGGAAGTGGGTACCTGCCTGAAATACACACTCCCATAAAAAAAAAAAAAAATCCAAAACTGAGAGGAGAAAAAGAAGAACATCTCTTTTCGGGTGAAACTCCTCTTGAAATAACACTCCCTCCCAAAGCCTGTGACTGGACAGTGAATTGAAAAGAAGCACATGAATGAGCTCAACTCTTTGTCATTGCATCATACCTGATTGGCTCATTGTGCTACTTCTCCCTCTCCTAGTGTGAGCTCTGCTGTGCACAAGCTGTTACCAGGTTACATTCTGGTACTTATGCTGCTTCTAAACCCCCCAAAAACACATGTAATGAATGTCTCTTATATCTGCCTGGAATTATTCTTTAAAGAGGAGCATTGTTTTTTTTTATGTCAGTAGCTACAAATACTGCAGCTGCTGACTTTAAAAATATCAGGCACTTAGTACCACGGAGGGTTCCTTTTGCTGCCATCTTGGATAAGGGAGCTGGCGGTGTCTTCCTAAGGAACCAAAGCCATCTTCTCATTCTGCGTGCAGGAGCTTGTGCAATGCTCACTACACATGTCCCAGGAGGCTGTGGGATAAAGGACATCATCCATGCCTAGGTGCAGATTGCAGAAGTGGGAGCAGGTACTGATAAAAATTGGTATTTACCCCCCCCCCAAAAAAAATATATAATGCATTAAGGTAAAAAAAACTTCAGGCTTTAGAACCACTGTAGCTCATCTGTCTTGTGCTGATCACTACATGACGATATATCTGAGTATTGCATCTTCCCTGTAGTTCTGAGTCTAACAAATAACAACATGTATACCTGAGGATATAGCAGAATGTTAAAATTCTCACCTCTTCAGCCACCAAATCCTGCTCCAGCTGTAGGACTTTTTTTAGCGCATCAGCTACAACTTGCTGACGTTTGTGAAGAAATGTCTTCTCTTTGTCACACAGATCAAACCCCAGTCTCACATCCAGCTTTTCTGGACTAAAAACATGAAAATATCATATTAAAAACATTATTTAAAACGCAGTCCACCCAGGAACCTTAGTAATGAATTTCAGCTAATCAGAAAGAAATTATAATGAAATTAATTATCCAAATTTAGATTTCAAAATGAATTTGAATTCAAAATGGAAACATATTGAACATATCTCCCTCTTTCTGTAGGGGTCCCTCAAGTTTCTGTCCTTGGACCCCTTCACTTCTCCATCTACACCTCCTCCCTTGGTCACTTGATAAACTCCCACGGCTTTAAGTACCATCTCTATGCTGATGACACACAAATCTATCTTTCTACCCCTCACCTCACCTCTTCAGTCTCCTCTCGCATTACTAACCTACTAAGTGATATATCGGCATGGATGTCACTCCACTTCCTCAAACTCAATCTTTCCAAAACTGAGCTCTTAGTATTCCCCCCAGCCCATGCCCCCTCCCCTGACTTCTCCATCAAGATCAATAACACAATCATCAGTTCCTCCCCTCATGCCAGGGTACTAGGTGTAATCCTAGACTCCCATCTGTCCTTTCACCCCCAAATCCAATCACTGTCCAAATCTTGTAGACTTCACCTCCACAACATCTCCAAGATACGCCCGTTCCTAACCACGGAAACCACTAAGCAACTTATTCACTCCCTTGTTATATCTCGCCTTGACTATTGCAACTCCCTCCTCATTGGCCTACCTCACCGCAGGCTATCCTCTCTTCAGTCTATCATGAATGCTGCTGCCAGACTCATCCACCTTACTAACCATTCTGTATCTGCCACCCCTCTCTGCCAATCCCTCCACTGGCTTCCCATTGCCCAACGGATAAAATTCAAAACACTGACAATAACGTATAAAGCCATTTAGAACTCTGCCCCAAATTACATCACCAATCTTGTCTCTAAATATCACCCAAACCGTACTCTCCGCTCCTCGCAAGACCTCCTACTCTCTAGCTCCCTTGTCTCCTCCTCCCATGCTCGTCTCCAGGACTTCTCCAGAGCTTCCCCATCCTCTGGAAATCTCTACCCCAATTTATCAGACTATCGCCTACACTGCTCACTTTAGGCGATCTCTGAAAACCTATCTCTTCAGGAAAGCCTATCCTGCCCTCAGCTAATAATGGAATCTTCTACTCTTCCTACCAGTCCATCCCCCACAGTTACTACCTTTTGTACCATTAGCCCCTCCCTCCTAGATTGTAAGCTCCAAGGAGCAGGGCCCTCAAATCCCTCTTGTATTGAACTGTATTGTTGCTGTATTGTCTCCCGTTATATTGTAAAGCGCTGAGCAAACTGTTGGCGCAATATAAATCCTGTATAATAATAATATTGCAATAAACGCAGTAAGGTATAAGCGTGAAATAAGATGATGATTCCTACTCATGCTGCTTTATAGAAAAGAATAGAATAAAACAGAATAGAATAGAAAATAAAAGAATAGCATAGAAAATAAGAGAATGGATCAGAATAAAAAATAAAGGAATAGTATAGAAAATAAAAGAATAGAATATAATAGAAAAGAACAGAAAAGAGTAGAATAGAAAAATAGAATATAATAAAATAGATAGAATATAGCAATCTTCCTAAATTAAAATTTCAAATCAATTTGAAAGTAATGAATATACGACACAAATCCGAATATATGAAACTAATTCCGAAAATAAATCATTCTAACTTAATGAATATGATGAGACATTTTTAACTTATTGATCAAATCCGAAAAAAATTTCTACCCACCTCAAACTCTGTTAGAGACAGAGGAAACACACCTCAAATCCTGCTAGAGAGCCAGTGAGTACATTCACCTCAAACTCTGTTAGAGCCAGTTAGTATACCTTTAGTGATAGAGAGGTGCCAAAGAACTGACTGTTGTACACTTACTAAAAATGTAACTTTTATCCATAATGGCAGCAGCTGATACCAAGAGGAAGTGTCAGACGCATCCAAAATTATTATATTTATATTTCAATATTTTTATTGAGAAATAAACATATTAAAACAAGATGGCTAACAATAAAAGAAAAGAAAAAAAAAAGAAAGGGCCCACCAACAAAATGGAACCAGATTCAGAATCATAAACATAATACTGGTAGGTAAAAAAAAAAAAAAAAAAAAAAAAAAAAAAAGAAATTTAGCAGATAATAGCATTACAATGCACATGAAAAAAGTCAAAGCCATCAAAATATACAAGTTTCAAAGATCAATAAACAACAATTATAGCAAAATAGACCAAAAATAACAAAGAAAAATAAAAATGTTTAACAAATAGTAGGAAAAGAGAAAAAAAGAGGAAAAATAGAGAAAGGAGGGGGGGGGGGGGGGGGTCAGCTGCCAGACACTCACGATACAGTAATATAAGCAATCCAAGGATCCCAAGTCCTCTCAAATCTGGACACATCATCAGAGACGATACTCGTCAGTTTATCATTAACCATTATCCAGTTCAGTTTTTGTTTCACCCTATCCAGCGGGATCAAAGATTGCTTCCAACTCCTAGCTATAGTAATGCGAGCCGCCAATAAGATATATACAATTAGTTTAATCGATCTTTTGGGAACATCAGAGGGTAGTATATTAAACAAGGCTACTTCCGGCGATCTACGGATATTAATTCCTGTCACTGAGTAAAGAAAATTAAATATGCGGATCCAGAACCTACTCACGACTGGGCATTTCCACCAGACATGGAACATAGTACCCTCTTGACCACAGCGTCGGAAACAGGCAGAAGAAACGGAAGGATACATAATGGCTAGGCGAGCAGGGACCAAATACCACCGAAGTAGCGTCTTGTAATTAGATTCAACAAGATCAGTGTTAATCGAAATCTTCGATAAGGCATGGGCCGCCGTCCGCCAGGTATCCAAATCCAATGAACTATTTAAATCCCGTTCCCATAAAGTCATGTAAGACAATTTTGTTAGAGGATCAACCAACAAAGCATAAACAATGGACAAGCGACCCCGCATTACCCCACTCGCCCCACAGGAGACCTCGAGGGAAGTAAGCGCACAAGGTTCTGTGAGTAGTCTAAGTTTGCTATCAATAAAAGAGCGAAGTTGATGGTAACGAAATATCTCTCCACGAGGCATCCCACAAAAATTCACAAAATACTGACGAGACCGAGGGCGAACCCCATCTAAATAATCACCAATACGTAGCAAACCCTTATTAATCCACCATTGGAACCCCGCGAAAGACAAACCCGGAACAAACTCAGGATTACCAAACACCGGAGCCAACGGAGTATGCGGAGAGAAAAAAGGTTTACGAGCTCGCCATCTATCCCACACTGACAATGAATAAGATAGAATAGGACACAAAATAGGAGGGCGCAATCTATTGGGAAGCCACATGAGAGTACCAATAGCATATGGACGGCACGAAAGAGCCTCAATCCCAACCCATTGGGGGACATATCCCCTGGCCGTAGTACAAGATAATTGTGCTATTTGGGCCGCCTGAAAATATGCGAAAAGATTAGGGAGTCCCAAACCACCATGCCTCTTCAAAGAAAACAAGGTAGATTTGTTCAGCCTAGGGCGCTTTCCCCTCCAAACAAATCTGGAGACTGCAGCCTGCAGGAAGACTAGTTCTCGTTTGGGAATCAAAATTGGTAACGTCCTAAAATAGTATAATAATCTAGGTAGGAAGGTCATTTTAATAGAATTAATTCTACCGAACCAGGAAAGAGAAAGATCCTGCCAGGCTAATAAGTCATTCTTAAGTCGCTTGAAAAGCGGGATATAGTTGGCCTGGTATAGCGTCGATACAGATTTCGTAAGAAGAATCCCCAGATAGGGGAGAGAACCAGGAGCCCACTGAAAAGCAAAGTTTTCCCGGCAGTAGCGAACCTCTGAATCGGGTAAAGAGATATTCAAAGCAACAGTTTTAGAGGAGTTGAGCGTAAGACCGGAGACCTCAGAAAAACGATGAAACAGATGGAAGAAACCAGGTAGAGACGTTCGAGGATCAGATATATACATAAGAACATCATCGGCAAATAGGGCACATTTATGAACCCTTTGACCACAGATAACACCCGATATAGAGGAATCAGCGCGAATAGCAATCGCAAGAGGTTCCATCGCCAATGCAAAGAGCAACGGAGAAAGAGGACATCCCTGTCTAGTTCCTCGCTCTATCGAAAAAGGAACTGATTTATGACCACGAATGGATACCTGAGCTGACGGGGTAGAATAGAGGGCCCGCAACAACGTCGTAAAATAAGGGCCAAACCCAAACCTGTCCAACGTTTTAAACAAATAATCCCAGGACAGACTGTCGAATGCCTTCTGAATATCCAGTGACAGTAGAAAAACATCCCTTTGCGACGATCCATCCCAATTGGACTGCACAGCTGACAGCAAAGCTATAGTCCGCCTAATTTGGTCCGATGTTTGTCGACCACTTATGAATCCTGATTGGTCATCATGAATGTATAAGGCCAAGAAATTATGGAGCCGTAAGGCCAGGATTTTAGTAAGAATCTTTAAATCACAATTAATTAAAGAAATAGGCCGGTAATTGGAGACCATAGCGGCATCCTTGAAAGGCTTGGGAATGACACTAATGAATGCCTTATTTTCCTCTGGGAGAACCACACCCCCCTCCCGCAAATAATTAAAGTACAGGGCCATATGGGGTATCAGAATGTCCGGGAAAGCTTTATAGTAAGTATTAGGAAGACCATCCGGTCCCGGGGCCTTGTGAGAGGCCAGGGATTTCACCGCATTCCCAACCTCTTCACAGGAGATAGGTTGTTCCATTAGCTCCCTATGTGCCTCCTGGAGGGGGGAAAAGGAGATAGACTCCAAAAAAGCCTCCAGAGAGGAAGAAGAACAGCCCCCCGTGGGCGAACTATAAAGCTGAGAGTAAAAAGACTGAAATTTGTGGAGGATCTTACCCGGGTCCTGGGATAACGAACCATTGTCCAGTCTGAGCTTGGGGAGGGCCGTCTGGGAGTGTCTAGGAGTCAGCTTGCGTGCCAACAAGGTGCCAGGTCTGTCCCTCCACGTAAAGAATTTATGATTAGACCAACGAAGTTGTTTATCCGCAGTGGTAGTAAGACATAAATTAAGTTCCAGTCGGGCCTGGTCAAGTTTAAGTAACAAATCAGAACTGGGATGATGTTTATGTTGAGCAACCAGGTCAATATATAACTGAGTTTTAGTAGCAAGTAGGTCAGTTCGGGCTTTTTTTAAACGAGAAGAGAGTTGAATAATATAGCCCCTGACTGAGGCCTTATGAGCTGCCCAATTAATCGCCGGGTTCGTGTCCTCTGCTTTATTAAAATCAAAAAACATTTGTAGGTGCGATGAAATTTCCCGACAATGAGATGGATTACCCAAAATAGAGTCATTAAGACGCCAATGAAAAGCCGTCTTACCAAGAGTCTCGGACGAAAAGGTGATAGAAACTGGGTCGTGGTCAGACCAGGGCGTGGAAAAGATTTTAGCAGTGACAAGTTTGGGGAGTGAATATGTATGAAGAAAAATATGGTCAATGCGAGAATAACTATCATGAGCCCTGGAGTAGTGGGAGTAGTCTCGGGAAGTAGGATTAGCCTCCCTCCATGCATCAATAAGATCATAGCGATATAAAAGTTGAGCCAATTTACGGCTCCGTCTAGAAGGAGGTTGAAGCGTGGCGGTTTGGGAACGATCCAGAGTCTGATCCAATGCTAAATTAGAGTCACCAGCTAGAATAACGTCACCCTCAAATTCTCCTACCAGAGTACTTAGCAAAGATTGGAAAAATTCAACCTGATTGGTATTGGGGGTATAATAAATTATAAAAGTGATAAGGTCGCCTCCCAAGTGGCCTTTCACCAAAAGATATCTCCCCTCCTTGTCCCGGATAATTTTAGAGTCAACAAAGGACACTCGACGAGAAAAGCAAAGGGCCACCCCCCGCTTTTTCTCTGTGGCATTAGCAAAAAAGCAGAGAGGGTAATTTTTATGAATATAACGTGGAGAGAAGGAGGGTGGAAAATGAGTCTCCTGTAAGGCAACTATATCCGCCCCAAGGGAGTAGTATGAGCTGAAAGCCTGTATACGTTTGGATGGGGAATTGAACCCCTGAACATTATGAGAAAGGAAGCGAATTTCTCCGCTAGTGGACCGTACGGAAGACATGACAAATAATTATGGAACTAAGCAGAATAAAGACCCCTCGTTCCTTAAAAGTAAGAAGATCCCTATAAGTCCCTAAATGTCGCCAGCTGACCCCCCAAAAAATCAGAAAACAACAAAAAGAAAAAAGACAGAAAAAAACAGAAAAAAGAAAAGAGAACATTCGGATCACAAAAGTCCAAATGCCAAGTGACCGCGGTACACAAAACAGTATCAGAAAATGAAGGAAACAATGTACCAGGAAATACAGAGCAATAGCCCTGCGGTGGAATAGGTCTGCCCAGAGAAACATTCCCGGGGAAGAGTCTTCCAATCAGGGAGAGCGCAAAGACACTCTCCGGCACTAACAGCAGTTACAACCCAATAACAATAAATCAAACGCACAGTGCATTAAACAAAAAAACAAAGCAATTAGAGCCACTGAAATGATATTCAGCAAACAAATGTAATTAACATCCTAAGTCCCACCCCCAGCCCATCCCCCCAAACCAATATAACAACAGCGGCCAATGCTCCGAAGAGCCACAGAAAGGCCGCCATAAACGAACATATTCCAGCGAAAAGTCCCCAAAAGAACACAAAAGTTCAAGAAGTCCACCCGGGCGGATTCCGGGACCCCTTCTTCTTAGACGATGGAGTAGTCCACAAAGGCTGGAGCGGCGGAGGTCGAGAAGCCGATCCCGTGGGAGAATGGGACGTCGGACTGCGAGATATAATACCCAGCTGAAGCAGCAACTCCTCGCCATCCTGGAATGTAGTAAACCCATAGGATTTCCCATTAAGAGTGAACTGCAGACGAAAAGGGTAGGCCCAGCGATATTTAATGCCCTTTTGAACCAAGTGAGAAAGAAGTGGCTTGAGGGAGCGCCGCCTCTGGATAGTGGCCGACGAAACATCAGCAAAGATTTGTACCTTGTGCCCTGCAAGCTCTATATCCGGATTCTCCCTGCCAAACCGCATAACCGCTTCCTTAACCTGAAAAAAATGAGGCTTGACGATGATATCTCTAGGAGGCCCCCCTTGCCGGGGGGGGATCAATGCCCGGTGAATGCGATCAATCTCAAGATGAAGATCATCAATTGCAGGCATAGCGGACCGCATGAGGGTATGTGCGCAGCTAGTAAGCTCCTTAACCGACTCAGGAAGACCTCGAATGCGAAAATTGTATCGCCTAGCCCGATTCTCCAGGTCATCAATTTTAGAATACGCCTCCTCCAGGCGATCTTGCAAGTCGGTGATCATGTTAGAATTTTGGGAGATACTTTGGACTGTCGCATCAACTTTAGCCTCAATACAGTCTAAACGGTGGCCCAAGGCCTGAAAATCCTGCTTTAAATCCGCCGCCAATTTTGAGGTAGCTCTGTCTAATTCGCGTTGCAGCAAATCTGCGAATCGAGCTATCAAAGTCGCATCACAAGAGTATAGAGGCGGGTCAGGAGGAATCGTTGGCGAGGAAGCCGGGCTGTCATCAGCGGGATCTGGACCGCTATGCTGGCTTGAAAAAATGGCAGCTATGTCGCTGCTCAAGGGCGAGGATGCAGGGGAGTCACGGCTCAATGGACAGGCCGAAGCCTGGGACTCTAGTGGCACAGGGCTGGAGGATGACTGGGGGGGCTGCAGGAAGTCACTCACCCCACCTAGCGATGCTGCTGTAGTCCTCCCTGGCCCAGCGTGGGACGAGGAGCCCATCTTCTCTCTCCGAGGGAGAGGTGCTGCTGTAGGAGAGGCAGAGGAGACCCCATGAGCCGCGGGCGCCGATCCGGCCGCCATCTTGGTCCTCCCAGTCCCCGCAGGGAGCCGCAGCTGGGAGCCTCCACGGCTCTTAATCGCCGACTTGCCGGGCATAGTGACAGGTGCCCGAGATCCGGAGATAGGCAGGGGGGGGCCCCGGGGGTGAAGCGGCACCATGCCCTTTTATGGGCTGCTGTCAGTGCCGGAGATGTGCGGAGCTAATGCCGGGACATCCGATCCCGGCGGCCGCGCATGCGCACTCTCCAAAATTATTATATTTAATTGTTATTATTGACATTATTCATAATACTAATAATTAAAGTAGTATGTACTAAACTGTTTTAGTATAATAAATATCTGGGGGTCTATGAAAAATCTGAAACTTTATGAAGATTTTGACCCCTGATTAATAATACCTTTGAACTGAAATGGATCATGCCTTGTTGTAATCTGAGATAATCAATTTATGTTGTTGGTAAGACCATAATTGCCAGTATCTAAGCTGGGCTCAAGTACCCTGTAATGTTGGTTATACGACGTATAGTCAGGTTCCATCCCTTACATGTACACTCATAGTTTACTATTTTTATCAAGGATTCGACTAGTCACAGCCTTAATTTGCTGAGTTCCATTTGGAATGTACACGTAAACATTCAGGAGCCTGAAAAGATGATGACTAAGTGTTTCCTGAGCTGCAGAGAGTCTTGTGAGAGAGATGTATTTAGCAACAAGAATCAATTGGTTCCAAAATAAAGTGAAGCAAAATACAACTATAGTGTTAATTTCATGATTTCGTATAACGCCTTGTAAGCAATAGCCTGCTTGAATGCTAATAAGCATGACTTGCTATAGCCCCAGAAAATATCAGTTTGTGGAAATGATTATTAGAACATGACCTGGCCTATTTAATAGGGCAGTGCAGGCAGGGCCATGGATAAAGGGGAACCACCAGTCCTAAGTATGGGGCCCAGGCCAGCAAGGGTCCCAGGCAGCAGGGTGAATCAGATGTGGACAGGGAGGGTGATCGGAATGGTGGTGGGGCATTTACTGGAACCGATCCCCTGTATGGCTCTCTCTGCAGCAGCTGAAACCTGGCTTCTTCTCTTCTCCCTCTCGCTGGATTTCAGCTGCTGCAGAGAGAGCCATACAGGGGATCAGTTCCAGTAATTGCCCACACCACACCCATAGCCCGCCCTGTGTACCATATGTTTCCCCCTGCTGACCAGGCCCCCTGTCTGCCCCCACTCCTGCAGTGCTGCCAGCTTCCCTTCTCTCCTTCTCCCCAGCAGCTGCAAGCTTACAATAGGATTCTTCAGGATGGAGAGTGGGGGAAGGGTCTGCTAAATATGTCATATTTACCAGCCCCTTTCTTTTTGTGAATGAACACAACGAGGGATTGATACCGATCACTCTGTGTTCATTCATAACTGAAGCCTAGTAAACTGTGATTTTTGTATTTGGGGGGGGGGGGGCTGTCAGGTTGGCTGCATGGGGCCTTGTGGTTTCTAACAGCAGCCCTGAGTGCAGGTACAAATGATAACCAATCAAACACATTTTTACTCATTACTCTACAGTAAACTAAAAGCTTGTATGTGCTATGGATTATTTAACTTTGTACCTTACAATATTGTATTGGTAAAGCCAGGCTGAGATAGGCGGACAGTGCAAATAGCAATGATGATGTACAAAATCCAGAATTCCACAAAAAATGAAGTCAGAAGGAATAGACCAATGGATCTACAGCACTATACTATGCAATGCAGTATGAATCACTTCTCTATACATTGTACATTAGCAGAAAATTTACCATTCTTTTGCTTTAATTTGGATTTCCAATGGCTTGACCTGTAAAAAAAAAATATCTAAATAAGTTTAATATTACAATACTATTCAGTAGCTTTCTATTGGAAAGTTTTAATTTTGTTATAAATTGATATACAAACTGTATTCGCTACACAAGCCATTTTGTAATTTTGTTCAAATTAAAGTCAGCCTGTTGCATTTGATAGTGCAGCATCCCCAGCAAGGACCTTTGGCTCTGCACTGGGAGGTTTTTCTTGGGTGACATTTGCCACTCCCACCTGGGAAGGACCCAAAGTTTATTTTTTTATTAGACTGATCAGATAGTACACATAGATATTCTTACTTGCAGCAAGTGTGCTGGTATGGCCTATGTCATAATTTACAGAACAGAAACAAGATCTGCAGTTTTTACTGTTACAATCTTTGCAGTGTGGAAAACTGATTATGAAAGAACTGTTTTCTCTAAATAAAATTAGAGTTCATGTCTGGAAGTAATTTTTATTTGCTTACTAGGTTTCCTGTCTCTCAAAAAACTTGGAATAATAGGAAAGAAGGAGCACTGAATGTCCAAAGGAATGAAAGTTTTTATTTATTTGGGTAGCACAGTGGCTAAATGGTTAGCTCTTCTGCCTGGCAGTACTAGGGTCGTTGGTTCAAATACCAGCCACGGCACCACGTGCCTGGAGTTTGCATTTTCTCCCTGTGCCTGCGTGGGTTTCCTCCCACACTCAAAAGACATGCTGGTAGGTTAATTGGGTCCTGTCTAAATTGGCCCTAGTATGTGTACTGTATGTATGAATACGAGTTAGGGACCTTAGATTGTACGCCCCTTGAGGGTTAGGGACTGATGTGAATGTACAATATATATACAGTATGTAAAGCGCTGCATAAATTGACAGCGCTGTATAAGTACCTGAGATAAATATATTTGACAGGTTTCAGAGGAAAGAGCGACGGCTGAGGTTCCAGGGGCAGCAATGAGCCTCAGCCGTCACTCTGTCAGTTTTTCCTACGAAACCTGTCAAATATATAATTGGTGTGTGAATCTTTCCCATTTAATAGCATGCAGCAACAGCCCCGAAGAAGAGTCCTTTCTCCAGAAAATGCTTTGGCTTGATGTACTAGTCGCTATTCTCAATAAATGCCTCTTAATCTACTGTCAAACTTGACTTCTATTGGACATTGGGCGCACCTTTTTTCCTATTATTCCAAGTCTAATGCAAGCCATAGATGGCTCGTTAATCTGGCGATTTTTCGGCCGACAGAAAAATCGTCCGATATTCGTGCCGTGTGTGGGTCATTTCGTCGTCAGTTTTTCGTGTTTTTTGCTCTTTCGGATTATCGGTCATGCTGGAAAATGACCGATTTTCTTCTCATTGATGGTCAAACCGTATGATCTTTTCAACGAAAAATGTATGCGCATGTGCAGTGACCTGGAAAAAAAAGAAGTTTCTTGCAAACTAAATTTCTTTTCCGGGACAAAATGTCAAAAGTTCTAGAATGTAAACAAAACATTATTTCATGTCTTCCTGTGTTAATAGCTTTGTGTGTGATGTACAGAAGAACATGCATGCTCTACTTTTTTTGCACTGTGCTGTAGTACCCCACAAATGAACAAATTATGTCCATTATCACCATCTATTAAACTTTATATAAATAATACCAGTCATATACTTTTAAAGCAGCACAGCTTTATTGACACATTTTGTCATTATCCAAAACAGCTTTTTTTTTTTATTCATTATCTATTTTGTTTATAAAAATATTACTGTTTTTTTTACATAGAAAATGTGAAGTGTACATTGTGTACATATATTGATAGACAAATATTGTTTAATGGTACAGACCTTCAAAAAAGAAGACATAATAAACAACATCCACAATGTGTGCAATCACATTGTAGTCTTGACATACATTATACAATTTCCTCAAGTGTTTGTTAATTGCTGACATGACTGTAATCAGTTTGTGATATACTTATAGAAAAGGTTTTGACATTCAATGTATGACATCCTATGCCAAAACCTAATTGCTGACATGACTGTAATCAATTTTTAAAAAATTCTGAGAAACGTTTCAAGATATGCAATGTTGAAAACATCAATGAGCTTATAATTGGCGGGCACGTAGGCTTTTAGACCGACCGATATTTAGTTTATCGAACGAAAAATCGGCAGATTTTAAACACATCTATGGCCTGCTTTAGTGGGGAAATGATCTTAACGTCATACCAGAAAGGCAGCAGCCCAAACCCTAGACCCCGTTCACAATTGAGCATTTTTCAGCTTGAAGTTCGATGCTCAAATCGCTCAACAAGTAAAATTGCATTATTTCCCCTGTTCACACTTGAGCTTTCTGTCGCCTGTAGCAAAACGCCTGTTGCTCAAAAAAGTACTTGCGCTACTTTTCAGGCAGATCTGAGCATTTTGTCCCCATAGACTTGAATGAAAATGTCTGAACAGTGGAAATGAGTGTTTTTCAAGCTTTTTTTTCAGGCATTTTCAGCTCAAACAGCAGCTATTTCTATTTGAATATGCCACAGCAAAAACGCCTAAATGAAAAAAACCTTAAAAAACACCAAAATATTTGCAAATCTGCAAAAAAAAAGCTCAAAGATGCCTGAAAAAAATGCTTAAAAAAAGCCTGAAAACCACTAAGCTCAGTGTGAATGGAGCCTAAGAGGGTTTACTGCCAGTATCCACCACTGGGCGCAACCAAATGGAGGGACATCGCCCTGTCCACCTACGACCAATGACTTATCCAGTCAGTTAAGCGCAGTCTTCAACACAAACAAGTGTCTCTCAAAAAAGGAACTGTAGAGACCTTGAAAACATTACCATGGTGCTGCAGCCAGAACATCTTTTATACTTTTTATTGTATTGTGATTGGCTGTCTTGGCTCAAAGGTGATGAAACATAGGAAAGGGGTTGTTCTGACAAATGCAGCCTATGAAATGGTCAGAGGACTTGTAACTTATTGAAGAGATGTCTATTTGGAAGCACACAAATGAACTTCATGTAATTTTGACCCCATTATAAAACTCTTATAAAGAGGAGCCAAGTCTCTCTCTTCCATTGGACCTGCTAGAAAATAGCCTTTAAACTAATTAACTGCATTTTCAAAATCTTTATTCACCTTAAAGAAGAAATAACAGTTCATTTGTTTCAATCTGTATTAAATCTCTCAGGGCACCAAGTGCATATAGCACTCTGTATTGATCTGATCCATCCTGTTCTTGCTGAGTAACTTACTGCCTTCCCTACCCACCCATTGCTGTCCAATCACTCTGCTAGCAAGGAGACAAGTACTTAATGAGGACTTACTAACAGTGCTTGACTCTGACAGCAGAAACACTGGAGACAAGTGCATTCAACACAACGGGGGGGGGGGGGGGGGGGGGGGCAGGTTCTATAATAAAAGTTCACGAAACAAGCTAAAGATCACTGTGCTGCAGTGGACGTTTGCTATCAGCAGTAGATCTACCATCTACCTCTCACTGATTGATTGTTCACTACTGAATTTCTGAATGAATAGTCAGGGTCAGCAGGGCTGTGTGATAGATCTGCGGTTGCTGGTAAACATACACCGCACCAGCAGATCTCTCACACAGCCCCATACTGATAGTTTACTATTGATTTTGCGAGTGATCGGTCAGTGCTGTGGGGCTGTTCACAACGGGAATCTTAGATGGGGGGTGGTAACTACAGTGCTGTGCTTTTAACGGTTAAGGATCAGAATGGGACCAAGTGCTACAAGCATTTGGTGACGTGGGGGATTTCATAATTATTTTATTAAAAATTAAGTGATATTACTATATATACAGATCCGAACTAAACACAGTCAATTAGATATCAAATTCTTTACTTGCCTCCACTGCAGGTAGCTGGATGCTAGTTTCACCCTCCATAGGAGAGATTAAACTGAGTGGTACTGTAGTTTGGTTCAAACCACCATTTTCCATTTCACTACTCTGAGAACAAAGAAAAGAAATTCACGGGTTAAAACTCAAATCAATACATAGATCGGACAATGAAGGAGCTACACCACACAGATGCAGTGATCCTTCTGCTCCGTCATGTTCCTTGACAGCCAATATGCAAGTAGCAAAGCCTGATCTGCTAGTAGTGATGTAAGTAGATAAGGAGGTGTAGCGCTAATACCATGTGATAATAAACATAAAAAATATAAATAAAGGACTAGATGTTAAATGGGTGAATACATAAATTATATAAATAAATATATAGGTGTACAGTGGTGCACCTAATGTGTAGCCCCAAAACATACCATCAAGAATGTAACTAAATATAAGTGATAGGTGATATAAGTGAAACAAATATTAACCAAATATAAATACATGTGATCATAAATGAACAATATTCATAAATCATATAGCACAAAGTCCCAAACGTATAACTGTGATGAATCAATCTTCAACCGTGAAAATAAATACGTGCTCTAGTGCATCAGACCATCTGTCACCATCTAGCGTGCACGCTTACCTCCAATCTTTGACCCTCAAGGAGTCATAAGGCATAACAGATCACCAATTATTCCCAGATGGGATGAATCTCACTCTCTGGATGGACACAGGATCAGCTTCCACACAGCCCACGGTTAATCAACCATTACAATGGTAAGGCACCTTTACAAAACTCCTCCACTCTCCCAATGGCTCATAAACAGGGAATCCGAGAAAAATCCACCATAGTGTAATAGCGTAAAGTTTATTATACCATACACAAATGCCAAAGACCTACTCACATAAAAAAATCGGGTCATAGACCCACCAGGCATGAACTGTATAACCCATAGCCAGGGTGCTTGCATAGGGAGTCCAAAGATGGCTGCCGTCTGTGCGTAATTGTGTCACCACGCTCTAGTCCGACATGTTGCATCACAATAACACGTGACTTCTCCAGGGATGTATTCACCCCAGGGTCGGACTGACAACTCATGGGGCCCCCGGGAAATAGGGGATCATGGGGCCCCTGTGTCCTTGCCCAAACTCAAAAAAGCCTATGAAAAAGGTACAAGGGGCATCTCATGGGGCCCCCTACTGACCCCGGGCCCTCGGGCAGTGCCCGAGTTTCCAAATGGTCAGTCCGCCCCTGGTTCACCCATTTAACATCTAGTCCTTTATTTATATTTTTTATGTCTATTATCACATGGTATTAGCGCTACACCACCTTATCTACTTATATTTCATCCATTCTAGTCTAGTTAGGTGTCAGCAGCTTCTTCGTTTATATATCTTTGGCAGCGCATGAGTCCACCCCCCCTTATTTTGCTCGTAGTGATGACCATCTGGCTACTGTTGTACTGGGGAATAATATAAATATCATATCAAGTACTTGTACTACTTGTATTTAAAACAAAAAAATTAATGCATAACTATAAAACGAATGCCTATCTGCATTCACTGATTTTTTTTAACATCAGTTTCTAGGAGATCAGTTTCAAGCCTCATTTACAATGCATTGCTTTTTATGTACAGATTAAAGCGATATTAACCCAAAAGAAAACATTTATTACTGTATATTACTCCTTACTGATTAGATGTGTTGATTGCATTAGTTTTCTTTTTTAGGCTCGCTTTCTTTTATTTTCACCAATAAGTTTGTTTTTCAACAGAACAAACTATCCTGCAGATGTATCAGTTAAGGGTGTTGAGACAAATCATTTATCACTGGCAGGGGTGTTTACAATGATCAACTTTTATTTATTAATGTAAAACCTTTAACTCAAAAGAAAAAAAAACTGTAGCTTGTGTAATTGCAATATTTCAGTATTACATTGTTGGTTTTGGGTTTAATACGGCTTGAAGCAGCCCATTAGTTTTGAATGGTTGTCAGTGCAGCTTAACACACCAGAAATACACTAGTTTTAATGCAGTACACCATAACATACAGATGTTTATATCTGTACAGTCCAATGACCTATAACATACCTGTACATGCACTGAGCTGCATTGTCTTGGTGCATTGGGGTGCTATTAAAAAAATGGTACTGCAACACACAGCACTGTGTACTTTACTGCATATTACTGCAGCACAATAGTGTTCATGGGTCCTTATGGAATTCAGCAAACACTAGTGTTTCAAAACAATTTGCAAATGCATTTTGGTGATATCATACCAGAGCACTGAGCATTTCATTCATGTGTGTGCATATGCGTGCTTTTCTATTGGAAACTTCATACAAAATCTACACTAACCCAAGACATATTATATTTAATGGCCAGTTCACACCACAAAAGCACACTCTGGGCGTGTTCCAGGTGCGTTTTTGCTTACAAATCACACCACACTCTGTTCAGGTGAGTTTTTGATATGTTTTGTTGTGTTCCAGCACAGTTCTGTGCAGAAAAAAATGTAGCATGTTCTACTTTTTTTCTGCACTGGAACTTCAATGGAACTGACTGCACTGGTGTGAACTAGGGCCATTGGAATGCATGGAAAACACTCTTCATGCATTTTTTATGCAAGACAATGGGCTGCATCTGGTGTGAACTGGCCCTAAAGGAAGCCTATACTGAGAAACAATGATGGTTACCATTGCTGCACTCTACTTTTGAAATGCTAGTTGCTTGGCTGTCATCTTTATGTAGTGTCAACCGTCATTCTCAGAAGGAGGTCAGCAATAACAGTCCTTGTATTTCTCTCAATACAGGTTTTCAGCTTCCACAACAAGTGTAATTACTGCATCATCACATGAGCCACTGTTACATTGAGATAAACTTCATTCCATACAGTATCAGCTTCGTGTAGAATTATTATTATTATTATACAGGATTTATATAGCGCCAACAGTTTGCTCAACGCTTTACAATATAACGGGAGACAATACAGCAACAATACAGCTCAATAAAAGAGGGTTAGAAGGGCCCTGCTCCTTGGAGCTTACAATCTAAGAGTTGTGAATATATTAGGGTTGAGCTACTGTGTTCAAGCAATCCTGTGACTTTGGGACAAAACTAAAAGAATCTTCAGCATCAAGGCTGGTGTGCAGACCACACCAACACTGGTCCTTGACAACTGAGATTGAAAAGCTCAGAACATGTCTTAACCTCCCTGGCAGTATGATTATTTCTGATTTTTGTTGCTGAAAGCGGTACCATTTTTTTGCATGGAAATATGTAGTTTTTTATTGTAGGCTGTAATTTGTAGGAATAACTCACTGAAATCTGTCCGAACAAGTGTCTATTAAACATTCCGGATATGATAAAACTTGAAACACGAAATCATAAATTATAATTTAATTAATAATCATAAAAAATAATAATAATATAATAATAAATTTAATTCAATAATATAATCAAACTAAAAACACTGAAATTTGAAATACAGAGGCAAATTCGCACATCGCTGAGCAAAGTCGCGAAATCGTTTTCAGTGTCTGATGACGAATTTCCCCACGACTCATTATCACTCAATTCTGCAAGTGGTTCTGATTTACTATCGCTGTTCTCTAGCTGGTCTAAACCCGCTTTTGACCTAAAGGGACGCTTTTTGGACGCCATGTACTTTTCTAAGTTTCCAGGCAGAAAGAACAGTCAAAATGCAGACAGGGGACAGGACAAAGCAGTAGGGACAAAATATATGTGAAATGCATTGAAACAGCAATGTTTTACTATATAATAATCATTTTTTAAAAAATGACATTTTTTGAAAATTTCAAATTTGCCGCCGGTTCCGGCGCCCGTACGTCCTGACGTCACAGGGACCGGAACATGGAAGCCGGATGCCGGCATCGGCCGGAGGAGATGGCCAGGGACGCTGCAGGGGACACATTGCGGGAGCGAAGGACAAGGTAAGCGCTGCAGGGACTCCCTGAGCAACGCCGCATGGTAAGCCCGAGTGTAGCTCGGGGTTACCGCTCTTGGTACTGAAATTTTACCCCGAGCTACACTCGGGAATACCGCCAGGGAGGTTAATACCCAGCTTGGAATGAAAGGCAGTACTAAGGTGGGTGGCATTATTCAGAGTGCAAATGGCCATAACAGCTGATTAGGAATTTTTAGGGAACATATTTAAAAAGACTGCAATTTGACTCTTGATACATCTAAAAAAAAAATATCTTGCAATACTTACGAACGTGACATCAAAAGAAGAGTAGACCCTTTTCAGACTGGCTGTCAATTCTGTTCCATAATCCTGGGGATAATGGAACACCACCGTTTCCTGTGAACTGGACTCAGAACTGCTGTTTGACTGGAGTAAGATTCTCTGTTCTGTCTCATAGGAGCCTTTTAAAGTCAGAACCAGCTCTGTTTTCTCTAAGAACACACAAGAGAAGATACAATTTAAACCGATGGAACCTTCCTGACCTCTGTTTTAACAACTCTTCAAAAAATGACTGAAATGGTGCAAAAGCAATAATGATATGCAAGAGCCAGTTAGAAACAAATTCCTCCAAGGCCTCATTCACACAGGATATAAAAACTGGTGGTTCAGCTGTGTTTATACCACCCTTCAACCACTCACCTTCAAATGAACATGGTGGCCACTTGCATTAGTACACAGTGGACACAAGGCCTTGCATTGCAGTGTGGTGATTTTTAACTTAGCAGACAAAGTTTGGCAAGTGGTGTCGCTTGCCAAACTTGCCCACTGAAGTCAATGAAATCAAGTAGCTGGTGGTTGTGGCTTTTTAGTTCAATGTAAAATCCCCATTCGGCTGTTAGAAGAAAATCAGGCATTCAGAACACTGCAGATTTTCAGAGGGGTAGTAGGGATTGCTGCCAGTCTCAGCCTAAGTTAACCACTTCATGTCCTGACACTTTTACTCCTGTCCTGTCCAGGCCAATTTTCAGCTATTAGTGCTGTCGCACTTTGAATGACAATTGTGCGGTCATGCAGCACTGTACTCATATGAATTTTTTTAGCATTTTTTGAGACAGATCAAACTGTATTTTGGTGGTATTTATTCACCACTGGGATTTTTATTTTTTTTGCTATATAAATGAAAAAGTCCAAAAATTTTGAAAAAAAGGGTTTTTCTTATATAATTTTGCAAATAAATAATCTTTCTTCATAAATCTTGGCCAAAATGTATTCAGTTATCTTTTTAGTAAAAAAAAATAACCCAAATTAGTTTATAACCAAAAATTATAATTATTTTTTTTACATATTATTTTTTTTTTTATGTTATTATTTATGCTTTTTTTTAACATACTGTCACCCTAGCAGTCAAGTGTCACCATAATGACACTGTACTACTTGTGGGGGTGATGAAGATTTTTTTTTTTTTTTTTTACACCCATAAAGGCTGTAAAAGCAATAATTTCTCCTTCTTTCTGGCTGCATTCTTGCAGCCATTGAGAAATACTGTGTGAGCTGTGATTGGTCACAGCTTGTCACATGGTACATGGCTGTTGTGAATAGCCTTGTACCATGTGATTTCTGTGATCATTCACAGATTTCACACGTAGTAAGCAATGATGTCAGAAGTGACATCTTGCTTACACATATTCATGTGATCACTGATTGGCCAATCAATGATCACATGATCGGGACCTCACACAAGGGAGTGCACACAATCCAAAATGGCGGGCGCCATTTATGAACGGCAATACGGTCCTGCTCTGCCACCGTCTGGCCGTTTATATACAGCGGCCGGACGGGAAGTGGTTAAAGTAGATCAAGATGAACAGATGATTCTGATGTAAAAACTGGCTGTTTATAGAGAATAAACTATGAAAACCAGGTCACCGACTTCCATCCCCAGCCTCTTCCCACCAATCAGGCAAAGCCCCAGGCAGGTTACTGGATGCTAAAAAATGGATGAGATTTTGACCACAGCGAGCTGGCTTGTAAGATTGCAGACAAATTAAAATTTGACAAGAATTCAGCTATGATTGCCATTCTATGTCCATTAGTGTATATTCATATGTGCCCACTATCGATTGTCAAACAGTACAATTCTTGCAGCATTTGTCAGTCTGATTGGCCACTTTTTGTCAGATTGTATATATTAGTATGGTTCTATCCAATTCTCTAGGTTCTACCAAAAAGCGATACTCACTTTTAAAGACGTCTTTCTTCTGTTTTTTTACCGTCACCTCCAGGGCAGCCATCTCTGGGCACTGAAAAAGAGTCAGCATGCATGAAACACACATGTCCTATGAATCCCACTGCAAATGGAACTTTGAGCAGATTAATGTTTCTCTGAGACACTATACTGTGGACATAAGAGGCAGCTATAGAGTCTTCCTTATCTCAGAGTAACTATAGCTATTGGCCAGCAATCTGGGTTTACTCCTGGGAATAATAAGCCAGGGAGTCAACGGAGTTCATTACATGATAATAAGGATTCAGAATCGCCAAACTGTCAAGACATGCTGCTGTATATATAAAAATAATATAATCATAGTTTTTTTTTTTTCAATTTTAATGTGCTTTCTGTGTTTGGTACAGGTGCATTGATGTTCATAAGAGTTAGTGTTTTAGCACTGAATAAGAGGCAGTTAAGTCATCACCATATGTGTTTAGGTACTGAGGGGTGGTTGAACTTGCAGGCACAATCTGACCAAACTCAGGAAATTGTGTTTTCTAGCAACTCCACATATACAAATACTTGGCTCTGTTTATTCCAATGTAGAATGGAAGGTGAGAGTGGTGCAGACAAACACTGATTGAGGCTGCTTATTTCAGGGGGTTCAATAGTAACTGAAATTGTTTTTCTGATCTATCTGATCGATGATCAGCCAAACAGTGATCAACTAGTTGGTATCTGCCTCGCCCCGTAGACAGGAGAGCATTACCCAGTTCCAGCAAAAATGGCCTGAATAGACAATTGTCATGTAATTTCCATGACCACCTTGGTTAAACTGGATTTCATATATTTAGCATGCTTACCACCAACACTCCATTAGTTATGACCTTCTTTCTTGTTTCTGGTCTGTGAAATAAAGATAATATTTATCAATTTTCATGTGCGTATACTAACCCTATAACCCTTCCCTTTCCTTGGAGTAGGCAAGAAAATGCATATCCATGGCATGCCATGTGGGATATCAAATAATAATAGGTAACAGGGCCATGTTTGTGTCATCAGGATATTCCCGACAACACCTCAGGCCTGGCAGCAGCTGTGAATCCCAACAACCCTATGCTGGCCAGGCACTTTACTTTTGTAGTTCTCATGGAGATCATTTATGGATCAACACTTAATATTTTAATGCTGGGGTCTCCAAACCTTCTAGATGTAGGGCCAGTTTATGGTCCTTCAGACTTTAGGGGGTCTGAATTTGGCCAGTGGGAGTAGAAAATGCATCAGGTTTGGTGGTCAGTGGGAATAAAAAAATAACATAACATCTTTAGGAATAGGGCTCAATCACTGATGACAGTGGAAGGAATTGGGTCCAATCTTTGGTGTCAGAGGGAAGAATAATGCCCCATTGTTGGTACCAGTGGGAAGAATAGTGCCCCGTAATTGGTGTCAGTGGAAGGAATTTACTCCCATTGTTTCTGCCAGTTAGAGGAATTATGCCTCACTGTTGGTGTCAGTGGAAGGAATGGTGCCTCATTGTTGGTGTCAGCATTAGGAATAGTACCCTGGAATTAAATTGCTCACCCATGTATACAAAGATGGTTTATTTATGAATGACACCTGTCACTTAAGGTTAAAATTCAGCAGATCCCTTTCATTAGCAATTGTGGCATTCAGCTTGCATTTCAGATCAGTTTGAGAATCTTCTCACAGCAACTGCTTTTGCATTCCCATTGACTTATACTGAGAAAAAGGCTGTTCTGATGTGAACAAAAGTCTGTGTTTACTCATGCATTGCACTGAACAATGTTGGTACTTACATGGTCACCAGATTAAATTCTACATGAAGTTGTTCCTGAAACTGAGAAGGAAATAAATTAAGTTAACCGCAAGACAATTAAACTTTAAATTACATTCAAAGTCAAAATGTTTATCTTAGTTTTTGGATAGAGTTTCTTGCGATTTCCTCCTAAGTTCCTGTCCTGGAAATACAACAGGAAGAAATCTCTCCAAAGTAAGGACAAAATACAGATGTATTTGGGACCATTGTCCCTATTGCAAGATTTCAACTGTAAAATTCTGGATTCACCACCACTTTCCATTACAGGACACATTAATAAAAACCTGACAGGTTTTCCCAGCTCTTTTACTCAACTCCAAGCTAAAAAGAAACAGGTTTTGGCTGTAGAGTGGCTGTAAAGGCTGACTTTTTTATACATAAAGGTAAAAAACCTTTTGTGTGCAGTTCCCCTACCCCAGCCCCCCTAATACTTATGCAGCGCTACCCCCTGAAGGAGCCGCTTGTTTGTTTTCCACCTCCTCCCCTTGATTCGCCTCACAGCCAGGCACACTGTATTTCTGCAGCCAAATACACTCACACACACTTTTGCTCATTCTCTTCAATGACCAGTCTAGGGGATGTTTTGTTTTTGTAATTTATTGTAGAACTGCGGATAGGGATGGGGAATTGTAGTAGGATACTCCAAAATCAGAAGTATTCACACTGAGGACGTCTTATTTGAACTCTTACGAAGTCCTGGCTGACAGTAGATAGCAGACTTCTCTTTACTTTGCAGCAACAAGTAGTTTAGGAGTGAGCAAAGTCCCTTTTTGCAGTAGTAGTTACAGGACTGAGCCAGTTATGACAGACTGCGACAGCCCAAAAGTAACATAGCTGAGCAAAGTCCCTTTACAGTACCAACACTCGGACATGCTCTTCAGAACACTAGCCAGTGTTCCCTTTCTCAGACCTACACTGACTATCAAGCACCGGAGGGGTAGCAAAGCACACAGAGTCCCCAAGATCTCTCCGTGTCTGTACTCACAAGTCAAAGGACAGAATGGTTGCCTCCTTCGAATCTTCCAAGCAACTCTCTCCAGTGGATAGCTCCCCTCAGTTAGCTTACTGAAGAACCAGGGTAACTATCTCTGGCTTCATGTCCTCAGATTGAAACACCTTAGGCCACATGGCAGCAAGTGCAATCCACTCCTGGGAAAGACACTGAACCTTTGTGCTCTTAGAATATAAATACCGCCCCCAGCATTTAATATGGCAACCCTCCCCTGCAATTAACCAGGGCTATATCCATATTTATGCTGTGCATTTGCCTAGCCCCTTCCCATATTCTAGAAGACTCTCATAGCTTCCTGAAGGCAGGCAGAACTCAGACAAACTCCAACAGCACCAGAGCAGCATGAGCAGACCTAACTAATCAATCACAATCTGTAAAGCAGAATACCACACTAAATTTACCTGACAGCCTCTCCAGTAAGCAGAGAAACACAGCTGTGCCTAATCTAACTATACACATCCTAACACCTAAACAGGAGGGTGCTACACTTGCCTGAGCCCGATCTTGATCAAGCTCTCTTGGCTCTCTCCCTCCTCATTGGCTCCCACTGCTGTCAATCACAACCAGTGAGGAGAGAGTGGGGGAGGGAGGGGCTTTCTTTCAATGGACACACAGAGCGGCACTCTGGAGCGAGCAATGCACGAGTGCCTCCATAGCAAGTTGATGTGGGTGCACTCTGCAGGGGGGAGGAGCCTGAGGTGTCAGTGGGGGGACACCAAGAGAAGAGGATCAGGGCTGCTCTGTGCAAAACCATTGCACAGAGAAGGTATGTATGACACATTTGTTATTTAAAAAAAATTTTAAAAATGCCTTTAGTATCACTTTAAGGAAGACATTTTCATGTCATCAGTTCAGAGGTTATGATATTGTATTTAAACACAAAGCAATTAGTAAATGTGGGGAGGGGTGGATGCCGCTCAACTGATCTCCAGGAGTCAAAGAGAAAGCAGTGTGTGCTCTTAGTTGGCCTCAGCTGTCACTTCAGCCACGCCCTCTGATGCGTTTCGCCCCACCCATAGGGGGCTTGGTCACAGAGGCCCCAGTGACGGCTGAGGCCAGCTAAGAGCACACATGGCTTTCTGTTTGACTCCTGGGGATCAGTTGAGCGGTGTCCACCCTTCCCCACATTTTCTATGTCTCTGGTATGACTCGGGGCGCTGCTCCCCTTTATTCCTCTGCCGGCGGGGTGATCATACTTTTTGTACAGCTATGGGTGACATTACAAGCTTGCTAAAGGTCTACAAAGCAATTAGTGCTTCAAAGTGAGATGTCAGTTTCAATGCATTATCTTCTGGGGCCTCCATCTATTAGTAGCTCATAACGTGTTCCCTTCCAGGCAGGGGCGGACTGACCATTTGGAAACTCGGGCACTTCCCGAGGGCCCGGGCTCAGTAGGGGGCCCATGAGATGCCCCTGGTACCTTTTTCATAGGCTTTTTTGAGTTTGGGCAAGGACACAGGGGCCCCATGATCCCCTATTGCCCGGGGGCCCCATGAATTGTCAATCCGCCCCTACTTCCAGGTGTCTCAGGGATCCCCCAAAATCTAGAGACAATGCTCTGTAGAAATCTCAACTTCTCAGCAAGGTAAAAAGTTGGCATTCTCCCTGACTTAACCACCTCAGTTCCATGCAGTTTCATCCCCATCCTGCCCAGGCCAATTTCATCTTTCAGCGCTCTCACACTTGCGGTCATGCAACACTGTACCCATATGAAATTGTTATTGTTTTTTTGTTTTTTTTTCACACACAAAGTTTACTTTTGGTAGTATTTTTTTTATTGTAGAAAAAAAACAAAAAACACTCATTTTTTTGTTTTTGTTATAAAGCTTTGCAAATAAATAATTAATTAATAAATCTTTCTTCATGAATTTAGGCCAAAATGTATTCTGCTAAATGTCGTTGGTGAAAATAACCCAAATCAGTGTTTATCATTTAGTCTGTAGAAAGGTTATAGAGTCCACAGACTATGGGATTTACGAATCTGAAAATCAATCAATCCTGATGTATTGACGGCCTATCTCATTTCTTGAGGCCCAAAAATGCCAGGACAGTACAAATACCCCCCAAGTGACCCCTTTTTGGAACGCAGATAGTCGGAGGCATTATGTAAGAAGCATGGCGAGTTTTTTGAAGTTGTATTTTTTTGTCATAATTTTTGAGAAAATGAAGAAATATAAAAAAAATTTCACAACTTTTTTTTTCCACATACTGTCACTAATGCAGTACAGTGTCATCATTAACAGGTGTTAATGATGACATAAGGGGGGATACGTTCTCCATGTCTCCTAGATTGTAAGCTCGAAAGAGCACAGCCCTCGAACCCCTTTGTGTATCACATTGTATTGTTTTCGTACTGTCGCATGTTCTGTCTCCCTTTGTAATGTACAGCGCCGAGCGAACTGTTGGCGCTTTATAAATACTGTATAATAATAATAATAATAATAATGTATAATTAAAAATAAATAAATAAATAACAAACATGTCATACTTACCTGCTCTGTAATGGTTTTGCACAGAGCAGGGGTGATCAGGGACACTGACTGATGGCAGTATATATTAAAAAATATATATATATTTTTTTCTTTTTTATTACATTTTTTTAAATATTTTTTTAACACACCGGTGTTAAAAGTGTTACCACACCACTAGGGAATTGATCAGGATTTTTATTTTTTTTTACACATTATGATTGCTTATACCAGTGAATTTCACTGGTATAAGCAACCATTTTTACTGAATGAGATTGATTTTTTTCAGTGTGCATTGTTGTGAGTAGCTGTGATTGGCCAGCTAATCACATGGTACAGATGGACTGTGATTGACAATCAGCAATCACATGGTACCAGCCCAGTACAGTGATCTGTCATTGACTGTGTCCAGTGGACACACCCGGTGAGAGATCGCGCCACAGTGTGGCCCGCATGGCCACCTGGAAAGATGAAACTCCTGTCCGGCCATCATTTGACAATAGGCTGGGTGGGAAGTGGTTAAAAGTGAAACGCTTGAGTGTTAATCCATATCACCTATGTTTACGTCATATCATATCACATCTAATAGCATTTAGTGTTCACATAACCGAAAACATTTAATCCTTAATTGCGCCCAAAAAATAATCATTTGTATGAAGAAACTGTAAATATAATAATTGCTCTAAACCTGCCTTAGCTCAACCACGGTGATAACACTTATTTGTTAAATCCACACTACAGTGCACCTCCCCCTTTCTTGTAAAGAAAAAAAAAAATATATATATGAATTATTGCATAGAAAAATAATCTAAATATAATTATTCCAACCATGTCCACAACTGCAAAAGTGACACTTAATTTGAGAAGGTTGCCACTGATGACACCCGACTGTATGATGAAATGCGTTGGGAAAGATTACTGTATATAACGTCCGCTATGTCACTTCTGTCAGCTGGAATGCACATTTGTGCTTCACAAACCCACCATACAGTCAGGTCCATAAATATTGGGACATGGACACAATTCTAACATTTTTGGCTCTATACACCACCACAATGGATTTGAAATGAAACAAACAAGATGTGCTTTAACTGCAGACTGTCAGCTTTAATTTGAGGGTATTTACATCCAAATCAGGTGAACGGTGTAGGAATTACAATAGTTTGCATATGTGCCTCCCACTTCTTAAGGGACCAAAAGTAATGGGACAGAATAATAATCATAAATCAAACTTTCACTTTTTAATACTTGGTTACAAATCCTTTCCTGTCAATTACAGCCTGACGTCTGGAACGCATAGACATCACCAGACGCTGGGTTTCATCCCTGGTGATGCTCTGCCAGGCCTCTACTGCAAATGTCTTCAGTTTCTGCTTGTTCTTGGGGCATTTTCCCTTCAGTTTTGTCTTCAGCAAGTGAAATGCATGCTCAATCGGATTCAGGTCAGGTGATTGACTTGGCCATTGCATAACATTCCACTTCTTTCCCTTAAAAAACTCTTTGGTTGCTTTTGCAGTCTGCTTTGGGTCATTGTCCATCTGCACTGTGAAGCGGCGTCCAATGAGTTCTGAAGCATTTGGCTGAATATGAGCAGATAATATTCCCGAAACACTTCACAATTCATCCTGCTGCTTTTGTCAGCAGTCACATCATCAATAAATACAAGAGAACCAGTTCCATTGGCAGCCATACATGCCCACGCCATGACACTACCACCACCATGCTTCACTGATGAGGTGGTATGCTTAGGATCATGAGCAGTTCCTTTCCTTCTCCATACTCTTCTCTTCCCATCACTCTGGTACAAGCTGATCTCGGTCTCATCTGTCCATAGGATGTTGTTCCAGAACTGTGAAGGCTTTTTTACATGTCGTTTGGCAAACTCTAATCTGGCCTTCCTGTTTTTGAGGCTCACCAATGGTTTCCATCTTGTGGTGAACCCTCTGTATTCACTCTGGTGAAGTCTTCTCTTGATGGTTGACTTTGACACACATACACCTACCTCCTGGAGAGTGTTCTTGATCTGGCCAACTGTTGTGAAGGGTGTTTTCTTCACCAGGGAAAGAATTCTTCGCTCATCCACCACAGTTGTTTTCCGTGGTCTTCCGGGTCTTTTGGTGTTGCTGAGCTCACCGGTGCGTTCCTTCTTTTTAAGAATGTTCCAAACAGTTGTTTTGGCCACGCCTAATGGTTTTGCTATCTCTCTGATGGGTTTGTTTTGTTTTTTCAGCCTAATGATGGCTTACTTCACTGATAGTGACAGCTCTTTGGATGTCATCTTGAGAGTTGACAGCAACAGATTCCAAATGCAAATCGCACACTTGAAATGAACTCTGGACCTTTTATCTGCTCATTGTAATTGGGATAATGAGGGAATAAACACACAACTGGCCATGGAACAGCTGAGAAGCCAATTGTCCCATTACTTTTGGTCCCTTAACAAGTGGGAGGCACATATGCAAACGGTTGCAATTCCTACACCGTTCACCGAATTTGGATGTAAATACCCTCAAATTAAAGCTGACAGTCTGCAGTTAAAGCACATCTTGTTCGTTTCATTTCAAATCCATTGTGGTGGTGTATAGAGCCAAAAATGTTAGAATTGTGTCCATGTCCCAATATTTATGGACCTGACTGTATATAGAAGGGATTGTTATGAATTGTTTTCTACATTTGTCAGTGTAAGTACATGTGCTTAGTTTTAACCTTTTATTCTATTAAAGCGGAATGGCACTATTCTGGGTCTTTCCCTGTCTCTCTAAACATGGTAGTACATTTGGAGTGGAGAGGAAGGGTTTTAGTGAAAAAAAGCACCCAGTTTGTTGGTCCTGGAGACTTATGGTCAAGAGGAGAAGCAGAGTTCAAGGAAACCTTGGATATATGAGAAAAAGCATTTGTAAACCCACTTATTAAATAAAGGGCTCCACAAACATAGTGAGTGTGTGGCACAGAGGGAAACATATGGGAGAATGAGCACAGAGGTGGAGCACAGATTGGAAGAGGAGATAATTCACTTAAAAGAACTGATACTGAACTCGCACAAAAGAACTGATACGATGGAAGGTGCACTGTAGTGCTGACTTCACAAATTAGGTGTCACTATTGCAGTCCAGCTCATTATTTGTTGCAGGTGCACTGTAGTAGTGATTTAAAAAAAATAGGTGTGGTTGAGCTCATGCAGGTTTGGAACAATTACTTTTCTATATTATGATTTGGTTCATGCATATGGTTATTTTTGGGCACTAATAAGGATTATGTTTTCTGGTTATGTAAAGGAAGTGAGGGAAAATAAATCTTAATTACAGGTTTGGGGTGCTCCCTCCAAAAGGCTTCTCCCGGCAGTGCTGACATTACGATATCAGTGCTGTTCTCAGTAGCACTGTACTGTCCACTTGCATCATTTAACCTGGAAGAACATTGACGCCAGATGACAGAGGAGGATGAGGAGGGAAGTACTGGAGTGTGCAGAGGGTGAGTAGTGCTTTGCATTTTTTTATAATAGGAGGGTGCAGGGAACAGGATTTTAAAACATGAAAAAAGGCGAAGATGGGATTTAAATTAGATCTAAACCAAATCATCCAAATTTCCTGCGATTTCAATGTATATGTCATTTCAAAGTTTTCAGTGTTTTTACATCTGCAGTTTTTGTTAAAATAATTTCTGACAATTCTGCCATAAAGGTCCATGTTGAGGCACTTTCCCTTAGGGCAGGGGTGGACAACTGTGGCCTTCCAGCTGTTGTAGAACTACAAGTCCCATGAGGCATTGCAAAACTGACAGTTACAAGCATGACTCCCAAAGGCAGAGGCATGATGGGACTTGTAGTTCACCAACAGCTGGAGGGCCACAGTTGCCCACCCCTGCCTTATGGGGTGACAACTGTCTTCAAATTATGCAGCTGCATTGTCATTTGTCACATGCGCCTCTTGTGGGGACTGATGTACATTGCATAGGCATGGTCCACCATTGTAACTATTAGTAAATTGGTCCTCAGCAATGATATGCATCTGACACTACATTGAATGCATGTACAGGCATACCTCAGTTTACAAACTCCTCGGTTAACGTAATTTTTGGTTTACGAAGTCAAATCCATTGAAAATAATGCCTCAGTTTACGTTTTTTTTTCGCAATACGAATTAAGTTTCCTCAGGATGCATTGCACCTGGGAGGTTTATAGTGCCCTCCCCATGCCTTTAAAGTGCACTTTATAAAGAGTTTTAAACAGATAAAACTTTTTTTGACTTTTTTACTGAACTGATTAATTGGTATTCAATGCATTTACGAATTAATTTTTAAGCATGTCCCTGTACAGTATTTATGCCTTTAAAGTGCACTTTATAAAGAGTTTTGAACATCTAAGAGACTTTTTTTTCACTTTTTTCTGAACTCCAGAATGGATAAATTGGTTTTCATTGCATTTATGAATTTTTTTTAATCATGTCCCTGTACAGTATTTATGCCTTTAAAGTTCACTTTATAAAGAGTTTTGAACAGATAAAACTTTTTTTGACTTTCTTCTGACCTCCGGAACTGATTAATTGGTTTTCAATGCATTTACAAATTAATTTTTAACCATGTCCCTGTACAGTATTTATGTCTTTAAAGTGCACTTTACAATGAGTTTTGAACAGATAAAACATGTGTTAATACCACATGTTCCACGTTCATGGTCTCTGAGCTATACATAAAACATGCTAAGATCTAGTAAATGCGCATGCAGGCACATTTTTCTACAGATCTCTAAAACTAATAAAGTTGTACAATAGAAAAGAAGTTGCTGAAATCAATAAATAATTTTGTTTCAGAATGCAAATTAAAATTGGTTACTGTACATCCCAATACATACCTCTTTATTTAACATGAAACTTTCCAATATCGTTTCATTAAGTGGGACATTTCCCAGATCAAAGTTCACTGTATACAGGTGGTCATCTCCTGTCCCTACGTCCTCATCATGTAGTGACAACTCTAGGATATTCTGTGGACAGGAGGAAACAAGGGAAAATGGAACACTTACAGCAGAGCTCTACAACTCAGGACAAAAATTAAAATATTAGCACATTAAAAGACAAAATAAAAAAAAGCAGTTTTGGCTGCAATATTCACCGTCAATCCAGAGCTGTCTCCCGCAGTACTTCTTTTCCATCACTAGATGTCAGTCATCTTGGTTGAATGACAAACAACATCATTCAACCCACTTTCTATGAGCCCAGGCAGTCATGGACCTGCCCCCAGCCTGTGACTGGACAGTGAAGGAGAAGCAGCACAGTAATGAGTTCATCTGCTTTGTCCCCCTATCAGGATGCTCTATGTACTGCTTCTTCCTCTCCCAATCTGAGTTTTGCTGTACATGGATTGCAAGAGATTGGTACCAAGTCTAATTCAGGTACTTACACTGCTTGCATTTAAATACATTTATTTATTAATGAATACAGAGCTTTAAAATATTTAATATTTGCCTGGAATCCAGCTTTAAAGTGGTTGTAAAGGTAAAAGGTTGCTACCTTAATGCATTCTCTGCATTCCTCTCCCTCCAGTACTTCACTGAGCCTGATCGCGATCCAGCGCTGTGCACATATGCAGCAGCTCTGCTCCCCGCTCACTCAGGCTTGGCTGAGAACCGTGGGAGCCATTGGTTCCTTCTGCTGTCAGCCAAAACCAGTGAGCAGAATGTGGGGAATGGGGTCGAGCCGGGCTGTGTGTTTGAATAGACGCAAATGTCCCAGCTCAGAATTGAGCCCACACAGTTGCCCCCATAGGAAGTGACTTCCTATGGTGGGCACTCAGGGGGAACCAAGAGCGCTGGCAGGGGTCCCCAGAAGAAAATGATCATGGCAAAACCATTGGAGAGAGCAGGTACATGTAACATGTTTATTATTTTATTAAGAAAAAAAATCTAAAGCTTTACAATCACTTTAAATTTCAACCTCCGACTATTTTCAATGCTTAAGTTAGAGGAACATCCAAAATTACAGAGAAGGACATGGGCATACTAATAGATTTGTATGTATATTTAAGATTGAGATCTTGGCATTGATTTACTACTTGACAAATAAACTGTGCACTTTGCAGGTGCAATTGCACTCATTTTCCCCAGAGCTTAGTGAGTGTGGTGAAGCTTCATTTTGTAAAAGTACCCAATCAGGTGCAAGAAAAAGTTTAAAAAATGCATCCATGCTTGCACATGAATGGATGATAGAAATCAGCAGAACTTAACCACACTTACTAAGTTCTGGTGAAAATGAGTGCACTTGCGAAGTGCACAGTCTATTTGCTCTCTGGATGTACAGTTCCTAGGTGGCAACAAGTGATTACAGTCATATAAAAAAGGAATGTCTTGGTTTCATTTTTTCAGAAACATGCAACAAAGTTAATTGATTTTAAGTGTATAATACCCCCCTGTGATGGGAGTCACTTTGGGTGGGGAGCCCACGGAACACAGCTCACTTTGGAGAGTTGGGGAGACCCCTGTCTCAGCTCCCCATATCCCTCTTATGTGCAAGTCACCCTGTGCCTGATAGGGGTACAGGGTGATCTGTCCTAATATTGGGGTGAGGTGTTGTTGATTGTTTAATGCCATGTGGTTGCATCCCATTGTTCTATTGTGTGTCTTGCTTGGGAGCAAACTATTATGTGATGTATGTGCTTATGTGTATTGGCTTGAGACTGTCTGTTGGTGCGTCTCTTGTTACTAAAGGTAGTAACAAGAGACACTCCCCGCCCTGTGTCATTATGCAGAGAGGGAGGGTTGTTCCCTTGAGTGTATATATCTTGTCACCAAAGATCCATTTAGTGAACACAAGAGCAGCATTAAGAATGGTAAAGACAAATATTCAATACCTCGACACTTTAAAAAAGTCCGTCAAGGTAGTTTTAGTGGGATCAATGTCTTTGGAATAGAAGCCATCCGTAAGGACATTGACAATGGAAGAAGACATCAGAGACTCTGCAAGCGCGAGAGCTTCTGGATCTTCACACTCGATACATTGTCCCCAAAAGGCCTTAATGATGATTTAGAAACATACACTCTGTTTTAGGCTACCTTTACCTGCTTGTACTGAAGCCTGGTTTTACATGATTAATTTTATTGCTGTCCATTTTATGCTGCACTTGTTTATATTTATACAGTGGGGCAAAAAAGTATTTAGTCAGCCACCAATTGTGCAAGTTCTCCCACTTAAAAAGATGAGAGGCCTGTAATTGGCATCATAGGTAGACCTCAACTATGAGAGACAAAATGAGAAAACAAATTCAGACAATCACATTGGCTGATTTGGAAAGAATTTATTTGCAAAGTATGGTGGAAAATAAGTATTTGGTCACCTACAAACAAGCAAGATTTCTGGCTCTCACAGACCTGTACTTTCTTCTTTAAGAGGCTCCTCTGTCCTGCACTCATTACCTGTATCAATGGCACCTGTTTGAACTTGTTATCAGTATAAAAGACACCTGTCCACAACCTCAAACAGTCACACTCCAAACTCCACTACGGTGAAGACCAAAGAGCTGTCGAAGGACACCAGAAACAAAATTGTAGACCTGCACCAGGCTGGGAAGACTGAATCTGCAATAGGCAAGCAGCTTGGTGTGAACAAATCAACTGTGGGAGCAATAATTAGAAAATGGAAGACATACAAGACCACTGATAATCTCCCTCGATCTGGGGCTCCATGCAAGATTGCACCCCGTGGGGTCAAAATGATCACAAGAATAGTGAGCAAAAATCCCAGGACCACATGGGGGTACCTAGTGAATGACCTGCAGAGAGCTGGGACCAACGTAACAAAGGCTACCATCAGTAACACACTACGCCGCCAGGGACTCAGATCCTGCAGTGCCAGACGTGTCCCCCTGCTTAAGCCAGTACATGTCCGGGCCCGTCTGAAGTTTGCTAGAGAGCATTTGGATGATCCAGAAGAGGATTGGGAGAATGTCATATGGTCAGATGAAACCAAAATAGAACTGTTTGGTAGAAACACAACTCGTCGTGTTTGGAGGAGAGAGAACGATGAGTTGCATCCAAAGAACACCATACCTACTGTGAAGCATGGGGGTGGCAACATCATGCTTGGGGCTGTTTCTCTGCAAAGGGACCAGGACGACTGATCCATGTACAGGACAGAATGAATGGGGCCATGTATCGTGAGATTTTGAGTGCAAACCTCCTTCCATAAGCAAGGGCATTGAAGATGAAACGTGGCTGGGTCTTCCAACAAGACAATGATCCCAAACATACCACCCGGGCAACGAAGGAGTGGCTTCGTAAGAAGCATTTCAAGGTCCTGGAGTGGCCTAGCCAGTCTCCAGATCACAACCCCATAGAAAACCTTTGGAGGGAGTTGAAAGTCCATGTTGGCCAGCGACAGCCCCAAAACATCACTGCTCTAGAGGAGATCTGCATGGAGAAATGGGCCAACATACCAGCAACAGTGTGTGCCAACCTTGTGAAGACTTACAGGAAACGTTTGACCTCTGTCATTGCCAACAAAGGATATATAACAAAGTATTGAGATGAACTTTTGATATTGACCAAATACTTATTTTCCACCATAATTTGCAAATAAATTCTTTCCAAATCAGCCAATGTGATTGTCTGGATTTGTTTTCTCATTTTGTCTCTCATAGTTGAGGTCTACCTATGATGCCAATTACAGGCCTCTCTCATCATTTTAAGTGGGAGAACTTGCACAATTGGTGGCTGACTAAATACTTTTTTGCCCCACTGTATATATATATTTTTTTTATATATTTTTTTGTATATATATTTATATACATATGAACTTATAAGTTTTGACTCTCCCCCTTACTTGACCTTGAGTGATTATGTCCACATCAATTAGGTCGATTCTTTTATTGTATTCATTTTACTATTAATAATTTTCATAAGTGATTTTTAATAACTTTTATTAATTTTAATAATTAATATTTTTTTAAATATATACACATACTTTCATTTCTGCTCTAAGTAGGTGCTATCTCTTGATGTGTGAAAAGTTGTCCTCCCCCATTTCTTTTGCATACAAATATATATATATATATATATATTTATATATATATATATATATATATATATATATATTCTTACATATATTTTCTCATATCATACAAAGGGTGGTATATCTTGTGTGTTTTATATAGTTATATAGTTATTATCCCTTTAGTGTTTAGTATATATATATATATATATTTTTTTTTTTTTTTATTATAAATTATCCTACTAATGCTCTTGAGAATATACCGATCATTAGGAATGTGCGGGTAATAATTCCCTAAAAAACTATTCAAAAAGTATTAATCTACACCGTAATTAGAAATGATTCCCTGATCTTCACTGATTTGAATTTAATCCTTATCAATTGATACAAAGCAGAAGCCAGCAACTCATTCTGCCTTTTAATAATTTTAGCCTTCAATTGATAAAGCTGTCACTAGATGGCGCTGAACTGTGGGCACCTTCCTCCTTTCAAGTATTTTTTTTATTTATGTACTTTTTACAGTCCCTTAATAACTAAGTATTAATCTCTTAAGGTCTAGTGGGTTCTTGGCCATATTCAGCCTTTTGATCACTTTTTGCTGTAGGAGCTGTGGTGTCAGAGACTTCCTGCTTCATGATCCTCTTTAATATGGCCGCTAGAACGCACAGCACATGCGCAGTAATGCATTTTAGCCGGCGTGCGTTCCACTGCCACCTGCAGGCAGCCTACAGTATTTAATCCATTGCTTTAACCGCCAGCCACACTAAACAGGCTGAACTGCTGTAATACTGACACTCAGTGGCTGAATGTCTCCTTGCTATGGGAACTCTGCCATACTGAAGTTTCTATTTGCTCAACCCAGGTATCTGTTTTTATATTACACACAATCCTATACTACACATAAAAAAATGAACGTATCCTGTTTTTAAATAGCAATTGTGCTTTTGCATTTATACATTTATATATGTTTATATTATGGATTCTCTATATGGAGTTTTTTTTTTTAATTCTATATTATAGGATTTTTTGTATACAATATTTTATATGATTTTTAGTTTTATTATTATTATTATTATTAGGTATATATATATATTTTTACAATTAATTACTAATTATTTAATACATTTTTTCTATTATAGATACTTTTTATTGATAATTGATCTTTAACCAGCGATTTTCATGCCAGTTGTACAATTAAGCTCTCAATTTTTTCCATCATAATAATTTTTTCCATCTTTTATTTCCACCCATTTTTTATATATATATATATATATATATTTTTTTTTTTTTTTTTTTTGTGTATATTTTTTTATATATACCTTTTCTATATGTGTTTTTTGACATCATTATTATTATTATTATACGTATTGCCATTTTTATGAGTATTCTCATGTGTATTGTGTATTGTTCTGCTCATCTACAGTATCACCACCTGTTATACCATTTTGAATATTCATGATTCATGTAATATTTTGAGGGGAATTTGTATTTATGTTTTTTTGATCAGCTCTGATGAAGAAGGGAGCACCCTTCGAAACGCGTTAGTTTTTATCCCCCCTTTGGATTTACCTGTAACCCTGTGTGGATATGGTTTACTTATGCCTCTTTTACCGTCACCTTTGTGAGTATATTTCCTAAATTAAATAAAATGAGTCACTATTTATTGAGGTAATGCGCAAGGTTTGTGCGCTCTTTCTTTCATCCTCTTCTACAGTGTAAATATCTTGTATCTGTGTTAAAATAAAGTAGTCTATTTCCTGGTTTCCTTCAAGACTGGTGTTGTCTAGTCTTGTATGGTCTGCTGTGGTGTCTGTGGTCGGTGCTCGGACGGGGAAGCGGTAGTCTAACGGAAGTACTCAGCGCAGGCTGGGTCGGTTCCGTTACACACACACACACACCCCCCACATACACACGCAGCAAACTCCAGTTCTTTCACTTCAGCTCTTTGACCTTGCTATGTTTTAGGGGACACATAGAAATACTAATTGTGAGTAGGCAGTTTAGTGAAAAATTGCAGTGCATTTTCCAGATTGGGAGGGTTCATAGGCACTCCTTTTTTGTATCACAATAGCTGTACAGTATATAAACAAAAGAAATGCAGCGCTCTTGAGAAAAATGATAATAATAGACACAGTCCAATGAAAAAACAGTGCTCCTTGTTTCCCAGTGTAAATGGTAGAATTTTGCACTAACCAGAACGCGCATAGGTAATGCGCATATGTGTATATATCCTGAAGATCCTTTCTCCACTTGAGTCTGGTCAGATATACGGCTTGGAAGAATGGAGATCCTACGCCCTCATGTGGTGGAAAGTGATCCAGCAGGTCAGAGCAATAACGATCTAGGTGAGCCTCCAAAGGAACTGGCACAGGAATCCCCAGGGCTACAAGGATGGAAGAAGCTCCTCACAGGAGACACAGGGGAGCACTCATAGTGTAGTAATTAAAACTTTATTTGAAAACAGCACAGGTGCAGAATACAGTAGAATAGCCAAGTATGGGCAAACACACTGACCCTATTAGATGTCAAAATGGCCGCCGGGCCTCCTCGTGGCACCGGCGGCTTGGTGTCAACGGCGTCCTGGGACCCAGGACGCCGTTGACACCAAGCCGCCGGTGCCACGAGGAGGCCCGGCGGCCATTTTGACATCTAATAGGGTCAGTGTGTTTGCCCATACTTGGCTATTCTACTGTATTCTGCACCTGTGCTGTTTTCAAATAAAGTTTTAATTACTACACTATGAGTGCTCCCCTGTGTCTCCTGTGAGGAGCTTCTTCCATCCTTGTAGCCCTGGGGATTCCTGTGCCAGTTCCTTTGGAGGCTCACCTAGATCGTTATTGCTCTGACCTGCTGGATCACTTTCCACCACATGAGGGCGTAGGATCTCCATTCTTCCAAGCCGTATATCTGACCAGACTCAAGTGGAGAAAGGATCTTCAGGATATATACATATGCGCATTACCTATGCGCGTTCTGGTTAGTGCAAAATTCTACCATTTACACTGGGAAACAAGGAGCACTGTTTTTTCATTGGACTGTGTCTATTATTATCATTTTTCTCAAGAGCGCTGCATTTCTTTTGTTTATGTATTTTGGGACTTTTATGTGTTTTCCTATATGTTCAGCTGCTTGCATTGTTTATGAGCGCTTACTATATACCATTATTCCCAGCTGTACAGTATACCTGCAGTGTGAGATCTCAGGTATTGAAGCCTCCGTCTGCTAGTCTCCTCTCACCTGGAGTGAGATTTAGTGATATTACTGTTGCACTGCTCACTGTTCTTCTTGCTGGAGGCTCTGACAAGAGGAAGCAAAGTCCTGCTCATCCACCAAGATTGCCTCCTCCATGCTGAGACACAGTGCAGAACAAGAAATGGTAGGTCAGCAAAGGGGAAAGATCAGCTGCAGGAAGACCACAAGCAATGGTAGTGCTCAGTCCTATGCCCTCTGCATGTCATTTTTTTGGGGTCAGCTTTCAGAATTCAGTTACTCTTTAACTTTAGATATACTGGGGTAGATTTACTAAAACTGGTGCACTCAGAATCTGGTGCAGTTGCTCATGGTAGCCAATCAGCTTCTAATCTGTTTCATTAAGCTTTGGCAATAAAACCTGGAAGTTGATTGGTTTCTATGCAGAGTTGCACCTGATTTTACACACTCCTGTTATAGTAAATGCAGTGCCAATCTAATGATTGGTCCCAGGTTCTGATCCCTTAATGGAGCAAGCAGCCAGGCATGGGGTATTTTTGACTAGGTGTGTTAGATCCCACTCACTCCTCAGGCTGTAATCAGGCAAATAGTGTTCTTTTTTTGTTGTTTTCTTTGTTTTGTAGAACTGGGATACAGATGAGGAAAAGCATTGGGATGCCCAGAACTAAAGAACTGGAACGAGGACACTATCTTGAAGCAGTTAACCAAAGTATACCCACATGAAAGAAAAATATATTTGAAATATATTTTAAATATATTCTTCCCAAATATATTGACATATACTTGAAATACTACAATTTTGGCCATATTCAATATATTTCAAAATATATTTCAATATATATATATACTGTACATACATATATACTGCATGTTGAAATACATTTTTATTACAAAATATATGAAAAATATTTTTAAAAATACATTTCAAATATACTGTAGGTCTTTAAAAATACAAATCTACATTTTTGGAATGCATTTACAAATATATGTTTAAATATATGTTATATGTTAAAAAAATCTGAAGAATATATTTATAAAATATAAAAAAGTAATTTTAACATATATTTTTACATAATTATGACTAAGTCCTGGATGTGACGAAACGCGTCAAGAGGAAGTGACGTCAAACGTAAGGAGCAGGAACCGGAAGTGCCACGGCGGCCATCTTTGCTGTGGGAATCGTTGCACGCTCTGTGTGGGAACTGCCTGGTAAGCCCCAGAAAGTGGGGCTTTGATCCAAATCGCACTTTTAATTGATTTTAAATGTAAGCAGATTTATTAAAGTAATATGATCTTGAATATATACGGAGTCACACTATGGTTATTTTCCACTATATGATTGGAGCCTGGTAATTCGTGATCAAGGCTTGTGAATGAGGATGATAATACAGTGTTACTCTACTAACAATGAAGGAGGAGAAGGAGGAGAAAGATCTTTTGGAGGATTTCTACAAGTTATATCTTAAAGGCGTTTGTTGTCTTACTGTTGGTAAGGGTATATTTGCCTTACTCACTAGAAGTGTCACATGTGGGTTAGGATTCTCACTGAGTGTAACACTTCAGGATTGAGCACGAGTGTTGTTGGGAATAACTTTTTTTCATGAGTGTTTCACTGTTTTTGTTTCACTTAGTATTGCATATTTTTGATATATATATATAAAAAAAAAAAAAATTTTTTGTATGTTACGTTAATGCACTATTTTGAGTTTCTTTATTTTGGAGGTTTTCACAAAAGCCATTGAACACAATCAACACTGTAAGAAAATTTTCAAGTTCTCCACCTTTATTTATTGAGTTTTTGAACTACTAAGACACTGGACTTTATGATCATTGTCAGTTTGTTTAATAATTATCACTTGTAAGGGGTGTGTTTTGTTTTTTATTATTGGTGGGAATTTGTTGAAAGAGGGGAGATTCTTTTTGGAATAATTTTATTTGATTTTTACATATATTTGTAAATGTGTTCCAAAAATGGAGATTTGTATTTTTAAAGACATACAGTATATTTGAAATGTATTTTTAAAAATATTTTTCATATATTTTGTAATGAAAACGCATTTCAACATTCAATATATATATATATATATTTTTTTTTTTGTATTTATTGAATATGGCCAAAATTGTAGTATTTCAAATACATAGCAATATATTTGGGAAGAATATTTTTAAAATATATTTCACCTATATTTTTCTTACATATGGGTAGCAGCGTTTTCTGCTCAAAAGGTAGCAACAGCTTTAGCACACGGGGGCTTCCTCGAAGGTGCAGCCTTGGCAGCAGGTCTGAAACAGCCCCTCTGTCAAGAAAGGGTGTACAAGCAACAGTCTCCTTCTCTTTCAGGATTCTCTGACGCCTACTCACTGAGATTCAGGCCATCTAAAGGCCTTCTTCACTTCAGCTGACTCTTGACACAAGGTATCCCAGGAAGATCCTCTGTAGATGTTGCCCTGGTGTTCCTGCAACTTTGGGGGTGATCCTTCTACTTCTTGGTGAGCTAGAATGGTACAGAATTTCTTAAGCCTCTTTCTGAGCCTTGGAAGGTTTAACAACATTTCCACATTGGGTCAATCTCCAACAGGCAAAGGACCCTGCTACTCCCTGCTCTCACCATTATATACCTCTCTCAGCCCCCTGCTGGTCACTTTTCCTGACAGGGATTGGCTGAGGCAGTATACAGAGCCAGATCAGACTTTACTCTCCTCACCCACTATGTTTCACAACTTTTTGGAAAGACGGGAGAGACAGACAAGCCTGCAATTGCAGAACCCAGACTAGGCAAAACACAATCACAGCTCCATCACTACAGCAGAGCCCATAAACTAAGTTTGCCTCACTTCTATCACCTAACTAGGAGGGTGCTACATAAATACCCCCCAGCCCCCCCCCAATGCAACAATAGAACAGGTGAAAGAATATGATTCATGTTTTTGGCATGTTTTCTTAATATCAGCTGTCATACCTTAACCTGACTGTGTATTCTGAAGTGAAATGTCTCCTCCCAGACAGGGTTGTCATTGTTCCAGACTGTCTTGGTTCTCTTCTTATCCGTCACAGCTGTTGGCAGCCATAAACAAACATAGCAATCTGGTTTGGTCACTGCAGAGGAAATATAATACAAAAATTTGGTTCACAATTTTTTCTAACACAGATGTTATTATAGTATATTATATTATACCATGTCAAACATCTTCTAGTTGATACTCCATGCATATTTTACTGACATTGAGCTCGGGTTTACATATATGCAGTGCGGTACATCGCATGTGATTCACACAGGAAGCGCATCACATTCCTGTGCACATCACATGCGATTTGTGTGTGATGCAATTGGAGCCTTACATTTTGTATGGCTGTATTTGCACTGCACCCAAAACATGCAGGACTCTTTTTTTGGTCTGTGCTAGAATCAGATCACATGGGTATTCACATCTATGCGATCTGATTGTGCACATCGCACCGTGTTTTGCGGAGCAATTTCAGGGTGTTGTTAACATACACACCTGCAGAGGTTCACATGAACACGGTGCAATTCTGATGCAGTGCGTAATTCACACAGAAAACGCTGCGAATTCTGGACCACATCAGTGTGAACCTGGGCTGAAAGCTAAACTAAAGTCCCAACATAAAAAAAATTGCTAGGAGATATGCAAAGTATTTTCTACATTGCTGATATCAGAGAAGCATATCAGATTTTGCACATATGAAACAGTTAATAAAATGTATAGGTAAATATCACTGAACATGCCCCCCCCCCCCCCTTTACCCCTGAATTAATGGAAACCAGCTCTAACCAAAACTATACTGAGGGAGGAAGGGATAGGGAACAGAGACTGCAAAAAAAAAAGTTTAGGAAACTGACCCTCTGTCAGATTATTACTTTCTCTCCACTGGGGTAAATTTTCTTGCTCAGTCTGAACAAGAGAAGTCAAACAGATTCCTCCATCCATGCTAAGCAGCATGGATGGAGGAATCTCTCCTGCGGCTACTGAATTTTGACAGCCAGCATCCATGGCTGTCTGAACACCCAAATAGTGACTGCATCTGATTTGATATTCGACTATCAATGTTCTTTCTGGTTCCTTCTACAAAAGCAGGCAATTGTAAAGTCAAGTTTTGTTGAGCCGGGTGGTGCTGACAGGGCCACCCATTGCTGAAATCGGAGCCGTCTATAGCAGCCTTTACTCTTACAAACTAAACTTTGTTGGCATTAGGCTTCAACTTTCTTTGAGTAGATACAGAAATGTGCATTCCCCCACCACGGGAGTACTGATATATTTATTCCTGTATGAATAAAACAAGTGCTCACCAATGTCTGCCCCATGGATGTTCTGAGCCTGTAATATTCTCACAGTCAGTTCACAATTTGATGCTTCCTCCTGCACAGGAAAAATAAAACTGGTCAGATTCTTCATTTTTCATATATATATAGTTACGTTTACTCTACGTTTTATAGAATAAACCCTTTTTCTGGTGCCTAATAGTTGTCCTGTAAATATATCTGTATATTAGCAGTCCCAGATGGGGGCTAGTCAGGTTTCCCACCAGAATGCCCTCTCCTATTATCTGGCCCAGGGGGTGTGGGATTACTCTCCTGAAAAGCTTTAGGGTTGGTGGCTGCCTTCAGGCCTTATGCTGGGATGGCTCCTTCCCCACTTCCCAGGCGGTCCTCTCTCAGGGGACGGTTGATACTGAGAGATCCTCCCTTCCAACTCCTCTACCTGCAGGTAGGTCCCTCTCCTGAGTCCCCTCCCAGGCTGCTAATTCCAGCCTACTCATTCCATATTCCACCCAAACGCTCCTGCTACTGAGCAAGCTCAGTCACTCTTACAGGCTGTCCTGACCCCATATCAAGCCTTGGGGATTGTCCAGGATCCCCTAAGAGTGCAAACTGGCTCCTCCTCACCACACACCCACGGAGTTCCTGAGACTTCTTCAAGTCTCTAGATCAGGGGGAAGTATCAGGGAACTGATCTGCAGAGCCTTGACCAAAATTTGACGCCTCTGACTATCTTTCCTGGCTGCTACTCGCCTCCTACTTAAAAAAAATAATCAACTAGCTCCCCCTAGCTAACTAGGAGGGTGCTACACTTGCAAAGTGCACAGTCTATTTGCATCTAGTAAATCAATCTCTATGTGTTGTAATTGAGTCGAAAACACTTTCTGAAATGGAATGTCATCTATTAAAGCTGAACGGCAGATCTAAACACATGCACCTGTTAATATTTGGATAAAATTGCTATAGCAGAGCTCCAGGGGGCTATAAAGGCGAATTGGAGCACCTCTGTATTCACTAAGACTATGTTAACACGGGGGCCAGGGGCGCATAGTTTGCAGCATTCAAAGGTGGCTAAATGGTAGGGTTAGGATGGCAAAAAGCATGCATGCACTGTAAAATAATACAAAGCTTTAACAAAAGCCTCACAAACATTACTTCAGGTAATTGCTGGCTGTGCAAATAGCTATGGATAGTGGCGGCCACCACCAACCTGCCATTAAGGTGCAGAGGACTCAGTGGCCATATCTAGCCGATCACAGGTGGCAAAAACAAGAATCAGCAGCTATCATATGCACCAGGGCCAGTTGCTTGTGCAAACATATCCTAAAACAGTTCAGAACAGGCAGGATTCAAGAACATAGCACTAGCCCACTGCAGCTGGAATACTCGGGTAACAATCAGGAAGGGGCTCCCCACAGTAGCTGGGTCTTCTGCAGAGATCTTCTTCTAGGCTCTGAACTGGCTGCTTGCACGCTGGTTCTGACGGTGGAGGTCCTCTCACCTGGCTACAGATCACTTGCCCAGCTACCTCTGCTTCATCAATTTTGGTCTCTCTAAGCTCCTGAAGGAAGGAAGCTCAAAAACCTATCATCCCTGGGTGTCTTCAGGAGCCCAGAGAGCTGTGGGGAAAATAATGAAAGGAGCCTGTACCTGTGTATGGTGAGTAAATGGGCACAATGCTACGTTACACCTACCTGTTGCAATCTCCAATACAGCAGAGCTTAGAATAGGAGTTGGAAAAGCAGTTTAAGAAGCCAGTCAGTTGTGCCACAATGCAAAGAACATGCTGATAGGAGGAGAGAATGCAATGACAGAGGGATGAGCTCATCAGTGGACAGCTACTCTTTTTACTGTCCAGACCCAGGCTGGGGAAGGGACAAGACCTGGAAGTGGTACTTTACTGCAGCAGAGAGAAATCAGGTCTCCTGTCCTGCCAAACAGGTAAATCTCAGAACCAGATGGGCAAAAATACAAATCATTTGGCAAATAAAATAGCTCCTATATGTGTATTTCATCTGACATTTAGCTGCTTTGCTGGAGTTTAGCTTTAAAAACGTACAAACCTCTGTTGTATGTAGTTATTAAAATAAAAATTAAAAAGTTGTAAAAGTGGTTGTAAAGCCTGAAGGTTTTTTACTTTCATTCATTATATGCTTAAAGGTAAAAAAAAACCTTCAGTATGCAGCTTCCACCGCAGCCTCCCCAATACTTTCTTGAGCTAGATGCTAATCCAGCAGTGATGTACGTGAGAGTAGCTGCTGTCCCGGCTCTCTGCCTCCTCATTGGCTCAGAGACAGCAGCAGTAGCCATTGGCTCTTGCTGCTGTTAGTCAGCCAGTGAAAGGGGGGGGGGGGCGAGCCCCGTTCTGTGTGTTTTATGGACACATAGTGCGGGTGTAAGGGATTTCCGGCAAGACGAATCGCGATTAGAAATAAAGCATGGAAATCCCGGAGAAGAGTTGTCGGTTGTGCGCATGTGCGCAGAAATGTGCAATCGCGCACGGCGAGGATTGGCGCCAGACGGCCTATTTAAAGAGTGTCTCTGCCCATGCTGACTGGTCTTCAGCTTCCCTGTGTCCTGCTTGTTCCTGTGTGATTCCTTTGTTGCTGACATAGCTTGTTCCTCACCTGACTCTGATTGCTCTCCTGATTGATACTGGTTCCTGACTTCGGCTCTACTCCTGACCTTGGCTTTCCTTCTGATTCTGTAACACGCTGCCTGACTGTTGATGACCCTGGCTATTCCTATGACACTGCTCCTGTCTCTTACCCTCACAACCTGCCTTGCTCTGGTGCACGCCTGGCAATCTACAAGACCTGCTCTGCTTGTTACTACTGTGCCTGAATCAGAAGATCATCAGTCTTCCAGGGTCATCATCTGCAAGAGCTGCAAACAACAACTACTGACGCTCTTGTCCCCCTGGTCCTAGACTCCTTCTGTTTCAACTCCAGTGGGGTCAGGGCTAGTGACACAAGGGAGGCCGACCTCGTCATTTCAGTCTCCCATCAGGCACGTGACAGTACCAGTCAACCAATGATGGAGTCTGAAAGGGAGGCCTCTGCATTGGGGGACATTTGTCAATCAGTATCTGCCTTGTTTTACTTGGTGCAAGATTTGCAAAGAAACCTTGAGTATCTGGAGAGTCAACTTCTACCCGAGTCTGATGACCCCACAGCCACGGACCTCTCTGCAGTCTCAGATGTAACTACTCAAACAGAGTTCAGTATGATTCATGGAACTTCTCCTCCACCAGAACCCCGGGTTCCAATACCTGAGTTTTTCCCGGGAGACCGCAGGAAGTTCCGAACTTTTTGCAACTCCTGTGAGCTATATTTTTCCCTGCTTCCAAGAACCTTTACATCACCAAGCACCAATGTGGGGTTCATTATTTCACTCCTTAGGAATGAACCCAATCCTGGGCACACCACCTTCGTGAGCAACACGATCTGACTCTAACTTTGGTAGACTCTTTTTTCACAGCAATGGCACAACTCTATGCTGATCCTTTCCTGCGTCAGACTCCTGAATCTACGCTTAGCAAGCTACAGCATGGCCAAAGGCATATTGAGGAATATGTTACCGATTTCTGCATATGGAGTTCTGACACTCAATGGAATGAGTCTGCTCTCCGCTACCAGTTCCGTCTTGGCCTTTCTAACACTTTGAAAGATGAGTTTGCCTGAGTGGGGGTACCTACCCGGCTAGAGAACCTGATAGACTTGGCTATCCACATTGATTGTCGGATCCCCGAGAGACAGGATGAGAAGACTAACGGGGAGATCTTGATATGTTCAGAAATGGGGACCCCTGTGTCCTCTACTACTGTTGTCCCATCAGAGTTACTTATCAATAAAAGAGAACATCTTAATTCTTCTAGAAGGAGCTTTTGGAGACCATCGTTGTCCTCTGCAGAACGTCTTCGATGACAGAAGTTCAATCTCTGTCTCTACTGTGGTGACGCAGGTCACTATGTATTGACGTGTCCAGTAAGACCTCATATGTCCTCTCCTAGCTGGTTCTATATGATGCATCCCCAAGGAGCAAGCCGAACGCACCTCTCTTTCCACCTTCAATTACAACTGGCTGAAAGGACGATTACGGTCCTGGCCATTATAGGTGCCTGTAGTTGTTTCATGAATGCAAACTTTGCTACCCAAAACAAGAGTCCTCTCCGGTATCAGTTCTGGTCCTGTGACACAAGAGACCATGCCAATGTTATGCCACTCCTCCTCAGGACACCAGGAATTTCTTTGGATATTATTACTTCTCCAATATTTCCGGTTATTCTCGGCATGCCCTGGCTAAAAGCACACAACTCATCCATCAATTGGTTGTCTGGAGAGCTCTTTTTCCCTTCTGAATACTGTCTGAATCACTGCATTCCTAAAGAACCAAGCGCAGCAACTCCTCTTCTTAGTATCCACCCTGATCCCGAGACAATGAAACTAGTTCCTGTTGCTTACCATGATTATCTGGATGTATTTAACAAGATGAGTGCCAATACTCTTTCTCCACATCGTTCCTATGATTGTCCTATTGAGCCCCTGCCCGGCGCCAAAATTCCTTTCGGGTGAATTTACTCCCTATCCGACGTAGAATTAGAGGTCCTCCGGGGTTATATTGATGAGAGCTTGGAAAAAGGGTTTATTCGGCCCTCTACATCACTAGCGGGAGCTGGCATCTTCTTTGTTGAGAAGAAGGATCACACCCTCAGACCTTGTGTGGACTACCGTGATCTGAATAAGATAACTGTCAAAATCGCTATCCCCTTCCTCTAATTCCTGAGTTATTCCAAAGGCTACGAGGGGCATGTATCTTCTTAAAACTGGATCTGAGAGGCGCTTACAATCTAGTTAGAATTTGCAAAGGAGACGAATGGAAGACGGCCTTTCGAACACGCTTCGGGCATTTTGAATACCTGGTGATGCCTTTTGGTCTCTGTAATGCCCCAGAAACCTTCCAACATTTTGTAAATTATATATTTCAGGACTATCTGGATCTATTCATTATCGTTTACCTGGATGACATCCTAGTTTTTTCCAGTTCAATTGAAAGACATTGGGATCATGTAACAAAGACTCTGAATAGATTACGCCAACATCACCTCTACGCAAAGGCTGAAAAATGTGAGTTCGAGAGACAGACTATTCAGTTCCTCGGACTTGTGATCACCCCCGAGGGCATTGCTATGGACCCCCAAAAGGTGTCCTCTGTATTAGAATGGCCCGTTCCAAGAGACAGGAAAGCAGTGCAACGTTTTGTAGGATTTGCAAACTTTTACAGGAAATTCATTAAAAACTTTTCTGGGATCAATGCACCAGTAACACAGCTAACCAGGCAACATGCTACCTTCAGGTGGACTTCTGAGGCCCAAGCAGCCTTTGAACAATTAAAGACCTTGTTCACCTCTGCACCTATCCTGAAGCACCCAGATCCTGCTTTAGCCTTTGTCCTTGAAGTGGACACTTCTGAGAATGCTGTAGGAGCCATTTTCTCACAACGACAGGGACTCAGATCCCTTCTGCACCCTGTTGCATTTTACCCCTGGTCCTAGACTCCCTCTGTTCCAACTCCAGTGGGGTCAGGGCTAGTGACACAAGTGAGGACGACCTCGTCATTTCAGTCTCCCATCAGGTACGTGACAGCGGGGCTCAGGAGCAAGCATGAACGCGTGCCCCTATGGGAGTAGTCAGAAGGAGGAGGAGCCCAGAGTGGTGGCGGGAAACCCAAGAAGTGGAGGATCGGGGCTGCTCTGTGCAAAACCACTGCGCAGAGCAGGTAAGTATAACATATTTGTGCAAAACCACTGCGCAGAGTAGGTAAGTATAACATATTTGTGCAAAACCACTGCGCAGAGTAGGTAAGTATAACATATTTGTGCAAAACCACTGCACAGAGCAGGTAAGTATAAAATGTTTGTTAGGCTTTTAGTATCACTTTAATCCTATTTCTCACAAACCATTAAATTATAAGAGTGATACTAAAGCTGAACCTCGAGAAGAGAGTAAAGACAAAATAAAGCAGCTGAGTAATCATTATAAATTCCTAAATATACATTTTTAAAAGTAAGCAGTGAAAGTATCTTAATATGACGTGGTATCAGCCTCTTGCAGTCTGTGTACAATAGAACTCTGGGATGGAGAGGGAGAAGCAGCACAAGGAGCCAACCGGTTGTGTTGCAGTGCAAGCATCACACCAATAGGACAAAGAACAGTAACAGAGAAAGGAAAGCTCATCTGTGTGCTTCTTCTTCATTGTGCAGGGGAGGAGACATGCAAGTGAAAGTGAAACCGCAGAATATTTTGACAGATAAAACCACTGTCATACAAGATATAAGCTATGCCTTTTCTGTGTTTTTATTAGGTATTTGCATGGAGTTTATCTTTAAAGCCCAATTCCAGATAGTTATTTTTTTTTTGGATGGAATGAGGAAGACAAGAATTCTGTTGGATCTTACATACATCTGTGAGCCCATTGGGGAGATTTTCTCTTAAGCCCAAACTTTAGAAGAAGTAAAAAAAAATCCCTCCTAAAAAGAACACAGATGACGATAAAAATCTGACAGATGCTCTAAGCCTTTCTCTTAAGAAAAAAGTTGGCTGGAATTAGGCTTTAAAAGCAGATGGTGCTTTCTGAAACAGCATATTGTTGGCTTTCTATGCAGAGCTTCTACGGTCCACCATTTTACTGTTTGCACAGAAAGAGAAATGGCTGATTGTTTCTTCATATATTGAGAAGTTCTTACTGATCTACTGAGTCATTCATCCCAATTTTCGAGAGAGGTGGGGATCATGATCCCCTCCTCTCTCGTGTTTGAGGGAAGGGGCTTTGCTATTGGCAGTATTGGCCACACAGATATGAAGTTAGACTCCAACCCAGGTTGGCCATAGCTCTGAGGAAAGGGATCTGTCCTTGAAACGTGTCAGAGGGCCAAGCGTACCATCAGTTGGACACTCTGCCATCTTTGCGGCCATCTCTATGGCCTTATAGGCTTTACACGTGCTATGTTTGTGAGTATATTTTTTGTCTTTTTATACTTTCTAATAAACCTTGGATAATGCGCTAGGTATTTGCACCTCCTGTATGTTTTCTTCCTATGGGCAGCCCAGGTTTAGTACATGCAGACTGAAGCTCTACACCTGCCATCTATAGAGGGAAGGAGGAGGACATGTCCCTTCTCTGAGTCATTCAGCTGTGTGTGGAAACCTGAGATCCTGCTGTTAGGTCTGTGGTCGCAGCTCAGCAGTAAACCAGCTGTCTGAAACCATTCAACACCCCCACCTTGTTTGCAATATTTTATATTTATTTAAAATTAATTAAATATACTATAAATTCCTTAAAGATTATAGGTGGCCAAAAACAGAAAAAGTAAAATAATTGTTTTATTAAATAAAAACAATTGTAAATTTCTCATGAGAGCCAAAAGCTACTGTGAATATGGCCCAGGATAACCTTTTAAAATACAGCAAAAATATTAACAAAAATATCACTAAACTTGGACATCTTGGATAAACCTGGAAGATACCCAACATTCAGAATGTGGCCCTACTACATGAATCACTCCTGTGTTATTAGATCCCCCTAAATGAATGACAGTCTGCCCCGTCTGTGCCTGTTGGGAGAGATCAGGAGTACAAACTGATCCCCCTGTGCAGTTGATACATTACTATAGATCTGATTGAAATTATAGCACACATCTATACCCTAAAATAACCAAAATGCTATCCCAACAAGTATATATTCCATCATACTCAAAGACAAATTTGCCCTTTTCTTTTTTTTTTTTTCTATAGACAGTTAAAGGCTAAGGTCGCCTTTCCAGAAAATAGCCTATGCAGTCAAGGAGCCCCAGTAGATATTACAAATTATTCCTTTCAAAATTTGAAAAATGTTCATTCATTTTATTGTGATAACTAAGGGGGGGGGGGTAATTTACCAAAAAGGCAAACAAGGCATTTGCCTAGAGTGGCATTTTTCAGGGGGGTAGCTGAATTTTTTAGGATGGCAGTGTCATTCCCCAGAAGAAAGAATGGAAGAAAGGAAACATGCAGCATGGGGACCACGTGGGATCCGAGAGAGGTTGTGGGCTGCTGATGGTGGATTCAGAGCCTGGCTCTTGTTCCTGGGGATGTCCGGAGCTGTGAAGATGAGTGTCTTCTCTCTCTCGCTGGGGTGGCCAGTATATGGGGGTGGTGGTAGTGGAAGGCTCTCTTGGGTGGTGGTGGGGGCCTGGGGTGTTGTTGGTCAATGTAAGGCGCTCTTCATGGGGGAGGGGGGTGTTGGTCGGTGTCAGGGTCTCTCTGTGGGGGAGGGTGATTTTTGTGTTGCCTAGGGCAGCACGAAACCTACATACACCACTGGTCATACCTGTAAGCCATTTGAGCCTGGCCGAAAAGCTCATAGTTAGCAACCCCCATGGCTTGCCTTTTTTCTAGGATGTGAAAACTGTTCAACCCGGCATTATAGGAGCTAAAACCAACATTTTTTATGACCTAGCATCAAGGAAGGATATGGGAATTCCTAAGGCCAAGGTTCACACTTGTGTTGGTCAGGAATACATGCGTTCCCGACCTGCACAGAGACACACTGCTCTGCATTCTCAGCACCCTGTGGTTAGGGGTGGCATGATTTTAGAAAAAGGGTTGGGGACTTTTTAGGCAAACGTACCACACTAATGTGAACCAGGGCCTACTCTGAGTTTTTCGGCCAGGCTTCCAAAGGAGCCAGAGCAGCCTTCAGATATGACAATAAAATGAATTAACATTTTACAGAGCTACATCATTGTTTTATACCTACTGGGGCCCCTGCATAGGTTTTTTTTGGAAAGGTGAACTTAGCCTTTAACCAATGAGGTTACTTCTCTATGTAACCATTATGTCTGTTAATACTTTATACAGAATTGTGTGACATAAATATTTAAAGAATGTATAAACGCAACATTTCATATTCCTGATATGTGCCTGTTGTACTATGTATTTGTATGAAAAAGTATCCTGTTCTCTTTGTATTGCTTCATTTGTGTGAAATCCCTGGTGTTTCCACCAGTCTCTTTCCTATTAAAAGCTGACCACACCAGGCAGAAAAGCACAGCGTGGCCAGTTCTCTAGCTGTGCTGAGAACTGAGCCTGCTCTCTTCAAATGATCAGACTTATTCTGACACCCCCTCTGCACAGCCATTCACTGGGCAAACCAGTGTACTGCTGTTTTTCCTTCCCCAGCTCTATGAGCTCCTTGTGAAACTGAGAACAGAGGGTATGTGATCACTTATGAAAAAAGAAGGAAAAAAAGGTATGGATAATGTTTTTATATCTATACACAAATGTGTTGCGTTTAATTTCTATTTTAAACTGAATAGGTTGTTTTACAAGGTGAGGGTTCACATACACTTTAACCTGTTCTCACCCAGCCAATAGCAGAATGATGGCTGAGTGGGACTCTCGTTGATCCGGTGGGTGTCATATGACGTCCTTCCCGGATCGCGCCTCGTGCATGTCCGTGGGGCCACACTATGGTGACATCCATCACCAGCTGTGTCCCTTAGACACAGCCAATGACAGATCTGTGTACTGGCCCATTGCCAGTAAGTACCATGTGACCTACTGTGATCAATCACAGCAGGTCACATGAAAATTGTAAACAATGGATGGTTTCCGTTCATGCCATCCATTGTATACAATTGTGTTATTACAGTAGCTGTGATTGGTCACAGTGATCACATGAACAGACTGGGCCAATCACAGCCCATCTGTGTCATGTGATTAGCCATGGCCAATCAAAGTAAATCACAACAAAAAAACCTGAATGAATCGATTTAATTCAGTTAAATGTTTGCTTATAGCAAATAAATTCTTTGCTATAAGCAGTCATAATGTGTAAAAAAAAATAAAAAAAATACTGATCATTTCCCTAAAGTAGGACAATGTTACTATGGTAATATTATACTACTCTGGTCACAGTGTATTATGAAAGAAAATCTAAAAAAAATAAAAAAATAAAAATAATAAAAAAAATAAAGAACTAAAAAAATTATTATTATTTTTTTTGTACTGTAACTAGTCAGTGTCCCTGTACACCGCCACTGCAGTTATGTGGTAATGCTGTGCTGCACTGTTAAAATGTAAGCAAAAAAAAAATTTGTGAACATTTTTTTTTTAATTTCTTCATTTTCCAAACAATGACAAAAAAATTACAACTTCAAAAACTCGCCATGCCTCTTATGAAATACCTCACAGACTGTCAAATTGCAAAAAGGGGCCATTTTGGGGAAATCTGTACTGTCCTGACATTTTTGTGCCTCAAAAAATTAGATTGGATGTCAGTACTTCACGATTGACCGATTTTCAGATATATACCATAGTATATGAACTCTATAACTTTCCTACAGACTAAATAGTAAATACTGATTTGGGTTATTTTCACTAAAGAAATGTAGCAGAATACATCTTGGCCTAAATTTATGAAAACAATTATTTATTTGCAAAATTTTATAACAGAACCAAAAAAAAACTTATTTTTTGTTCAAAATTTTTGGTCTTTTTTCATTAATTTAGCAGAAAATAAAAACCCCAGTGGTGATTAAATACCAGCGAAAGAAAACTCTAATTGTGTGAACAAAATTATACAAATTTAATTTGGGTACAGCGTTGCATAACTGTGCATTTGTCGATCAAAGTGTGAGAGCTCTGAAAGCTGAAAATTGGCCTAGGCAGGAAGGGGGTAAAAGTGCCCGGTATTGAAGTGGTTAAAGTAGAACTCTAGACACATTTTTTTTTCAGTTTGGATAGAGTAAGGGAGGGTTATATACCTGGTTAGTTTATGTTTTGTAATTTGTGTCCCGCTGAGGAGATTTACCTTCACATTCTGTCCCATAGCCAAAGCAGGAAAAGAGAAATTCTGTGCAAATTAAGGAAATTCCTTGGGGAAATCCTAGGTCACCTGAACTAGTGTCCCCATTGGAAAATGTTTCCTCTACTACTTTTCTGCGAACAACCCAAAAATTGGGGTTTCTTTTACTTTCACTTTCAATGATAATGGTTAACAGGACACAGACGGCAAAAAAAACCTGACAGGTGTTCTAATCCCTCTCCAATCTATCCAAAACTAAAAAAAAGGTTTTCCTGTGTTAGCTGTCTGCATAATATATTACCATACTTCATTAAACCTGTACACATAAAATATACTCTGGCTAACCCATATTTTGTGTGTATTTCTTAAATTGAATAGAAACAATTGAGTACTGTCCGTGATACTTTTTTTATTTGCACTAACATACAATTTTGAGGACAAGCTTTCGGGGTATGTCCCCTTCTTCAAAGTCCAAGCAGTACCATTACAAATCACAAAGTTTAAGCAGAATGTTAGAAGGGATGAAAAAAAAAAAAAAAGGGCTACAGATAAGATACAGCAAAAGGAGGGGGGATACTACACTCACACAGAGGGGGTCAAGCTAGCTAATAGTCATAAAACTGTTGGATAATGAGTGAGGAATCCCATGTCCAAGTTAAGGCCGTTATCTCTTGTGTCAAATAAAATTATCATTCTTAGTTCAAAAGTTTTTCTTTCCTGAATGGATTTGAATTTTCCTTTCAGAACTAAAACATTGAGGCCTCCCATTGTGTGGCCTTTGAAGAAGGGGACATACCCCGAAAGCTTGTCCTCAAAATTGTACGTTAGTGCAAATAAAAAAAGTATCACGGACAGTACTCAATTGTTTCTGTCACAAATGCACTAATACGGCTACAATCACCTCAAGTTAAATTGAATAAAATGTAAAACAAAAGTCACTAAACTAAAGTACAGAGAATTCTTATTAATTGTTAATTTTCATAAAGGTTTTCAGCAAAAACCAAAGAAAAAAAAATACAGAGCCTGAAACACAGGCACTTTCACATGCAAAATGCCAGCATTTTCAGATAGCACAGACAGCTCATAGGGAGCGACAAAGCTCTATTTAATATACAGACCACTGGACAGCTGTTTGGCATCATAAAAAATATTTTCAGAGGGAACAATTAAAAAAAACATAAATCTTTTTCGGTTATATTAGCTAAAAATAGCCCATGTTGTGGGAAGAAGAATGTATTCATTAATTATTACATTTCGTAATACAGAATACCACTTGTACACTTGGCATCACAGTATGTGAATTGTGACACGTGTAATTAGCTAACGTCACACAATGTATTTTTTATGCCTGCGGTAAAGTTACAAAATTCTGTACACATGAAAGAAAGGAAGGAAAACAGCACATGATCTATAGATGAATTGCAATCCAGCTGAGCAAGGATAAAGACAGATGGATGTCTCATAGGTTACAACAACATCTCAGTCCCCAAAAACACAAAACCCCCTTAGATATGTTCACAGAAACATTTTTACTGAATTCGTAGACCAAAGTTGTGGCTTGAGTCAGTCAGTCCATGTCTCCTATATGGCTGCATTATCAATAGTAATATTTGAGTCAGTCGCAAAATTAGATATATAGGAAAGGGTCTATTTATAAAACAAATTGGTGTGCATGTGACGCAAGAATCCGCCCAGTTGTCACACATAACCCAGTATTTTGCCCAAGAAGTTTATTTCCTATGATTGTCAGTGTCAGGTTCTGGATCTGAACTCAGGCCCTCTGTTGCATCTGGCAGTCGCTCTTCTTACTATGCCACCTGAGATGCTGAGCACCCTGTCTGATCACTTGGACAACCTTACTTTCTATCTTGTTTCGGATGAATCTTGCACTCCTTGCTCCTCCCATGAACTTTTAATTTCAGCCATGTCTTTGCACTTACTGTTTGGTATATTGTGCTCTTCTCATGCCAATATCTTGCCCCTTACACTCCTGCTGCCGTCCGTATATTCACCAATTTTGGCTTGTTTTTTTGACTATGCTTTTGCTTGATTCCAACCTGCAACCACTACTTACAGTTGTGTCCAAAATTATTCAACCCCCACTGAAATTGAGTGTTTTGGCCAGTTTGACATTGCTTTTGATCATTCAGTCATCTTGCTTACATTTACATTAAAGAGGCACTTGTAGGTCAGACAAATATAACATAACAGTTATAATGAAATAACCACAAATGTCTTTTCTGTGCTCACAGCATTATCAGTTTTATTCAACCCCCAAGTGACATTCAATCTTAGTACTTAGTACAGCATCCTTTTACAGTTATAACAGCTTTTAAACGTGAAGCATAGCTTGACACAAGTGTCTTGCAGCGATCTACGGGTATCTTCGCCCATTCTTCATGGGCAAAGGCCTCCAGTTCAGTCACATTCTTAGGCTTGCGCACTGCAACTGCTTTCTTTAAGTCCCACCAGAGGTTCTCAATCGGATTTAAGTCTGGTGACTGCGATGGCCACTCCAAAATGTTCCAGCCTTTCCTCTGCAACCATGCTCTAGTGGACTTGGAGGTATGCTTGGGATCATTGTCCTGTTGAAAGGTCCAACGTCTCCCAAGCCTCAGGTGTGTGACGGACTGCATCACGTTTCCATCCAATATCTCCTGGTACTGAAGAGAATTCATGGTACCTTGCACACGCTGAAGCTTCCCTGTACCTGCAGAAGCAAAACAGCCCCAAAGCATGATTGACCCTCCACCATGCTTCACAGTAGGCAAGGTGTTCTTTTCATCATAGGCCTTGTTCTTCCTCCTCCAAACATAGCGTTGATCCATGGGCCCAAACAGTTCTAATTTTGTTTCATCAGTCCACAGAACACTATCCCACAACTTTTGTGGTTTGTCCACATGGCTTTTGGCATACTGCAGTCGACTCTTCTTATTCTTTGGAGACAGCAAGGGGGTACGCCTGGGAGTTCTGGCACGGAGGCCTTCATTACGCAGTGTGCGTCTTATTGTCTGGGCTGAAACTTCTGTACCCACATCTGACAAATCTTTTCTCAGTTCCTCAGCAGTCACACGGGGACTTCTCTCCACTCTACGCTTCAGGTAGCGCACAGCAGTCGAAGTCAGCATCTTCTTTCTGCCACGACCAGGTAGCGTTTCAACAGTGCCCTTTGCCTTGAATTTGCGAATGATGCTTCCTAAGGTGTCTCTTGGTATGTTTAACATCTTTGCAATCTTCTTATAGCCATTGCCCTTCCTGTGAAGAGAAATCACCTCTTCTCTTGTCTTCCTGGACCATTCTCTTGCCTTCACCATGTTTGTAACCACACCAGTAAATGTCTAGAAGGAGCTGAGTATCACAGTCATTTTAAAGCTGCCTAATTGGTGCTTATTATGCTTGATTGCTGCTCGGTGACATCCACAGGTGTTTTCAATACCTGATGGAAAGCACCTGTATGAACCTCTGTTCTTCAGAGTGGTAGTCTTTAAGGGGTTGAATAATTGTGGCAATGAAGAAACCACATAAGAACCATTTACTACTGTATTACATAAACAATTGATGTCATTTTAGTTGCATTTGGGTAGTTACAACGTCCTTGTAGGATTTGATTCTGAATACAATTCCAAATGTACACTATAGTCCCTAAACCCCTTTACAGCATTGGGGGTTGAATAATTTTGGACACAACTGTACCAACCTTTGATTGTTTACTGACTACCCTTTTAATCATCCCTAACTGCTATATCTGCTATCAGACCCCAGCTTGCTCACCTCCGGGTGGGGTGATCCTGAGGATTGTGACCCGGCAGTAGCACACAGTGAAACCCATCTGCACCATCAGGGGCTTTGGTGAAGGCCAGTTAGCGCTTAGACCCCGCACCTCATGTGAATCAGCACCATCCAACAGGGTGACAAGCTCATGCATTTGAAGGGATGGACACTGCTCAACCAGCCCCAGGAGTCCAATGTTGAGGAATGGCCTATGTGACCAGGGTGAAACACAACAGGGGCATGGCCAGAACAGCAGCTGAGGCCATTCCTCAACATTGGACTCCTTTGGTCAGTTAAGCAGCGTCCATCCCTTCACTTGTATTGACTGACACTGAAGTCGCTCAGACTCATGCTCCAATCTTCTCACTTGCCGGTGGAGTGATCCTTTTCCTTCCATCTATAGCTCGGAGCGGCACCATAAGGTATACTTTTCAGCTTGTGTATTTATCCTGCTGGTCTTACCACTGCTATAGCTACTGGTCAATAATTAATATAGCAGACTTAAATAAATAAATACAGTCAAAACAAAGTCCAAAAATAGAGTCCAAAATACTTGAAACAAATCCAAAAGGCTCGGATCCTCAAAAGAGTCGATGATGGATTCCAGATATTCTTCATATACCTCAAACAGAATAAAACCTCAACATAGTGTGTTATCTTAAGAGGACCTGGAAGTCTCTGTCAGTCGCTGAGCTGCTCTCGGGCTGTCGGTGTGGTGTAGACAGGTCTGTGGGAAGTATTCAGAGAAGGTCATTTGGATGAAGTTCCATTCCTACTATGGATTCTATGCTGGTTTTATTTACCTTAGGGTAATTATGCACTCTTACTTTGTGTGCAGTGGATTTATATTTACTTTTATTTAGATTTATATTTTTCATGATTGTTGTGACACTCAAGTTTTTTGTATGAAACATGTGTGGCACATTTATGAGATCTTAAGATAACACACTATGTTGAGGTTTTATTCTGTTTGAGGTATATGAAGAATATCTGGAATCCACCATCGACTCTTTTGAGGATCCGAGCCTTTTGGATTTGTTTCAAATATTTTGGACTCTATTTTTGGAATTGTTTTGACTGTATTTATTTATTTATTCAAGTCTGCTATATTAATTATTTGCTTTTCCTTCCGGGGAAGTATTGTTAAGTGACTTGGTTGGGTATTATATTAGGGTGTGGTGGGTGTGCGCTGTCTCATTGCTATTTTTTTTTTATAGCTACTGGTCGCTGATCCTGACCCCTGACCATGACGGTCAGCTCCGTATTGAGGCCATAAATCTGTATTTTTCTAAAATCCCTCAATCAGTAAAATACCACACTATGGCTACAAGATGATGCTGACGAATATAGGAAATAAATAAATTAGGCAAAATACAGGATTGTTTGTGAAAGCTATGCGAATGCTTGGGGCAATAGATCCCTTATTGTTCTGTATAATATATAGCCAAGAGAGGGTTTTTTTATAGTGTAGCTAAGTCAACAGATTTTTTTGTTGTTTTGGTGAAAGAAGGGTTAGAACCCGAGTAAGGTTTTTATTGCATTTTGTGTTGCCTGAGAAAGACGCACCCATTCTGTTTTTCCTGGTGACAAAATAAAGAGAATTGCGGTGCAAAACAGCCAATAACCTTGATAAGGACAAAGACTTGGTACACAGTATATAAGTCCATGGGGGTAGCAGACTAGCTTGCTTGTCCTCATAGTAGTTCCTTAGCAGATAGAAGGGTATCTGTAATACAGTAAATGAATACCAGAGGGCACATCTAAGTGCAGCAAGTTAAGTATTTTATTGATAAAAGTGTAAAAAATTATCTCACATATAGTGGCGTAAAAGAAGGCAAATCATAAAATCAGAAGCCGTCATCTCAGGGACCCAAGTCAAGCAGCAGTGATCCAGGGTCATGCCATGCAGAGCCACCAGCAGCATAGATAGCTACAGTAACACAAGAGCCGATCTGACAGCATGGAAAAATGTTTGGATGGCGTCTAATGCTGGGGGTGAGGAGGGTCTGGCTACATGTTTCGAAGGGGTTCCACCTCTTTCTGAAGCCTAAAGACGTCATCCAGGAACGTTTCCATGCTGTCAGATCAGCTCTGGTTTTACTGTAGCTATCTATGCTTCCGGCAGCTCTTACATGACCCCAGATGGCTGCTACTTGATTCGTGACTACAGGCGTACCTCAGTTTATGAATTTAATGAGTTCTCTAGGACGTTTCGTATTGCAAAAGATTTGTAAACCGAAACAAGGTTTCCCATAGGAATGCATTGAAAACCAATTAATCCGTTCCAGAGGTCAGAGAAAAGTTAAAAAAAAAAGCCACTGTCACTATAGATTAGTGTCACTCTAGATTTTTAAATGTAATTACCGGCTTTTTTTTATTTCACTATAGCTCAGGGAATCAGCTGTCACTTTCCCCCTTAGCTAAAAGAAAGAAAGTTTCCTTTTAGTTTATTTCCCTGAGTTAAAAGAAACAATGTTTCCTTTTATGCCAGCCATACATAGGTTAAAATTCGACCGATTTTTTGTCCGAAAATTGGACCCAAAAATAATTGGACGATTTTCGCTCTGTTAGTGGGTCAATGGCACAGGCCGATTGTCGTGGTTCCTCCCCTTTTCGGTGATCGGGCACATTGGAAAATTTATGAAAAATTACCAATTTTTGACTCAATGATGGTCAAATCATACGATTGTTTTTCCAAAAAGAATATGAGCATGAGCAGTGACCTGGAAGGAACAAGAGTTTCACCTGTTATTTGGGGTGAACTTTATGACTTGGTCAGCTGATTTTCAAAATCATTGATGGCACCATCAGATTATCGAGCGAACAACGTTTTTCGATTTTCGGACAAAAAATCGTTTGGAATTTGACCCATGTATGGCCTGCATTAGTTTGTTTCCCGAGATAAAAGAAACAAAGTATCATTTAGCTCCAGGGAAAGTGACAGCTAATTCTGTGAGCTATAGTGAAGAAAAAAAAAGCAATTGCATTTAAAAATCGGCACCGACATACACTTCGTATTGCAAAAAACAATTCATAACAAATTAGTAAACCGAGGCATTATTTTCAATAGATTTTCATTCGTAAACCGAAAATTACGTTAACCGAGGCATTTGTAAACTGAGGTACACCTGTACTTCTGCTTTTATGATACGCCTTCTTTTACTCCACTAAATGTCAGCGCATTTTTTACTTTTTTATAAATAAATTATTTAACTTGCTGCACTTAGATGCGCCCTCTGCGGTTCATTAACTATTTGTCCTGGTGGCCATTGTCACCGAGACAGAAAGTGATGGGAAATTGCACATTTTACGGTGTCACCAGAACAAAAGGTGAGGGTAAATCAAGCAATAAGGGCAACCTATTGTGGTGACAACAGTCTAAGATTCACTTCGGAGAGATTTCCTCTCATTTCCTGCTTTATCCATGTTAAAGTAAATGAAGGAAAATATCCTGAATGGTTGCGTGTACTTTTTCAGGACAGATTTACTCCCTATAACATATGTAAAGTTAGCTTTTAAATCCTGTCATGCTTCGTTTATATCCAGCTGAAATGATGGGCTACCAGTATGCTGCAAATTTGGATAAATAATCTTGGCTGTATCACAGTTAGGAATTTATGAATCCTGCATTTGCTACTGCCTCATAAAAATGTTAAATTAAATTATATAAAAAAATAAGTACAACTGCAGCAAATTCTCACGTTGCACATTTAATAGGCCCATAAGGTGAGCACAGAGGAATTTATGATGTCACGTGTCTAATGTCAAAACGATGCACAGTACTGTCAGAACCCATCAAAGTACTGGAGGATTTAGATTTCAGTGCTGTAAAAAATAATTCTATAAATATCTGCAGTTACAGAATGTAGCAATGACAAACAGACATAAAAACCAAATGCAGCCAAGCATTCTGTTGTAACTTTGAATGTTTATGTGTTTCAAAGGGTAGCATAACAAAACCTTCTTAAAAGAAAATTAAACCCAAGAACAACAACAGCAATACATTCCAGCTTACAGTCCATAAATGTGGTGGCTGCATTAGTTTTCTTTTTTTGGTCTTTCATGCTAGGAAAATTTACAGAAAATAGCTGATCATTTTACGAGAAATGCAATAATGTCCTTGCCACTTCCTGTGAGCTGCATACTTGCTTCCTAGCCAGGGGCAGACTGGCCATTTGGAAACTCGGGCACTGCCCGAGGGCCTGGGGTCAGTAGGGGGCCCCATGAGATGCCCCTGGTACCTTTTTCATAGGCTTTTTTGAGTTTGGGCAAGGATACAGGGGCCCCATGATCCCCTATTGCCCGGGGGCCCCATTAGTTGTCAGTCCGCCCCTTTTCCTAGCTATCGTCTGTGAACTACCAATTCCTCTGCCGCCCATGTAATGAAGATGAAGAGATAGGGACAAGTTTGTAGCACCCTCCTAGTTAGGTTGCTATAATGGAGGCAGCTGTTGCTAAGGGAGATTTCAGAAGAGACTTGTACAGCCAAATGCAGCCAGGGACAAGTGCATGTTCGTATGGGGTGAGCTAGCAGAGGACATCTGTTTTGAAATGGAGACTGACTATAGTGAAGATCACAGTCTGTTGGAGTTGGGTACTGGTTCAGTGAAGAAAGGGTTAAGTGCTAATGTGGAAGAAGTGGTGCCAGGAGGACCCAAGAGTAGGGACAGAACAATGGAGTGTGAGAAGGAAGAGAAGCACACCCTGCAGCTGTTTGGAGTGCCAAGATGGTGGAGTGCCAAGATGGTGGACAGAGTTCCCGTGAGGTATACAAGTTTGCCTGGGGCAAGTTCTGCTGGAGCAATGCAGAGTCGGGGGATCGAGGATCAAGAGTACCTGACTGACACAGATGTGAGGCTGGTACCTCAGGGCAGCAGAGCCCTGGGTACCACCAGCGGAGCCAAGCACCCATGTGCATTGTGTGCTCCCTATTGACGACTGACAGTTGGGATCTAAGTGTGGATCCAGTATTTACACTGCAGGGAGCCACTTTTCTAGGTGACGCGAACAGCCTAACACCTGTCACCTATCGAGTGGAGTGGGCCACTGGCCTCTGTGTTGAGGCTTCTGAACCAGGGTGTCCGGGACTGCAAGTAAGTAATGTCCCCTGTCAACTTCCGGAACCTTTTTTGGGCATTGTGCGTCCTGCGATGAGTGCCCAGTGGAGGAATTCGGCTGACCCTTAGGCCCTTATCTGACCCTTATCTGGAGGGGGCATCCTTGGAGATATTATTCAGCAAGTTGATCTTCAGAGTCCATACGTTTGGGACCAAAAGTGCAGTTAGACCAAAACATTGGATAATGTGAGGTCACACTGCTGGAGGTGAGCAGATTTATGGTGGAGGAGAGTTTGCACTGGAATCCTGTGACAATTGCACAAGGTGATCTTTATTTCAAGGAGGGTTCACAGAAGAACACTTAATTGATTGAACTTTGGCTAATATAAATATATTTTTTTGAGTAGTATATTTTTTGAGTCACATTATCTCTGTTCTTTTGAGTTCACTGTCCTGAGTTTTTGGTTTTTAGTTATATTTTATAGGAATTGTATATGTAGCGCTGCACTTTTTTTCACTTACATTATTTCACTATTTAGCCTACTGAGACATGGGTTGTGTGCACTAGTGGCTACAGCATTTACATTATACCTATTTACTTATTTATTCATTTATATTGTGTATTCACCATAGTAAGTGCTTGAGTTATATTTTTATAATTTTCATTATCACTAGAGTGTCCTGCGATTTTTGTTTTTCATGATCGTGGCACATTTGCCGTGCGGATAAACGCACCACGATCAGGGCAAAAAAAGTCCTGTGTTTTCAGGTGTGCCTGCGATTTGAAACGCCCTAATGTGAATGGAGCCTAAATGGTTAATTTCCCACATCTGCAGCATTTTAAATTGCAATTAGTGTCTGTGTATAAATAGTCAATGAGCCTGTTAGCTCTATTGTGGATACACTGAGCAAGCTAGATACTGAGCCATGAAGATCAGAAAAGAACTGTCAAAAGACCTGTGTAACAAGGTAATGGAACTTTATAAAGATGGAAAAGGATATAAAAAGATGTCCAAAGCCTTGGATATGCCGGACAGTACTGTTAAATCTTTTATTAAGAAATGGAAAATTTGGGGATCTCTTGATACCAAGCAATGTACCAGTAGAGCAAGAAAGTTTGGAGCCACAACTGCCAGAAGAATTGTTCAGGATATAAAGAAAAACCCACAGGTAACCTCAGGAGAAATACAGGCTGCTCTGGAAAAAGACAGTGTGGTTGCTTTGATGGAGCACAATGAGCTGCATGGTCGAGTTGCCAGAACGAAGCCTTTATTGCACCAATGCCACAATGCAGATTATATATATATATATATATATATATATATATATATTGTGGGGTTAGCTCAGGTGGGGGATCTCCTTCCCTGGGACAAAGGTAGACCGCACAGCAGGCTTTTGTCAAAATCTGACTGGTTGTCAATTTTATTAAAAAGGTTTGCAAGAAATATCAAAATAAACAAAACATCAAAATAAACCCTTGCCATCCAGGCACTAACTAAACAGAAGATGATTTCTCTCTCAGAGGTGAAGGGCTTCTCCCTGTCACCAAAACAAAATAACAGCAAACCTTTTCTTGTAGGTATAGTCCACACACACAGCTCTCTCAGAATACCTCTCTGAGTCCCAGGCCACGAGCGACTCCTTGCTCCAGCCCTGCCCTTTTTGTATCACCTGTTGGTGGTCATTAGTGGAGTTCAAACTCTGGTTCGGAACCACCTCTGCCATTGTGGCCCCGAAAACCCGGAGTGGACTCCACCTTACACCTCACAGTATGACCTCATGCGAGGTGACACATATCTTCCATCCATCACTTTGCCGTTCATACTGTCACAATATATATATATATATATATATATGAGTCTTGAAGCCTTGCACCACCTACTCGGCCAGGTCATTATGCGGAATGTGTTGTAGAAGGGTTACTAAAGTCTAATTTTTTTTAATGAAAATAACAAACATGTTATAGTTACCTACTCTGTGAAATGGTATTGCATAGGGCGGCCCTGGCATGTTCATCCATCCGAGTCCTACCCATCATGGTGTCTGTGGATATACTATTTCCATTTGGCTGTTTCCAAATCTTGCTTTGTGAGTACATTTCAGTTTTTATCCATTTTAAATAAACTCCTTTGGGATAATGCCCTAGGCCAGGGTGCCCTCTTTTCTTGTGTTTCTCTAAATATTCATACAGCCTTAGCCAATCCCTGGTCAGGAGAGAGACCAGCAGGGAGTTGAGAGGTGTATAAATGGTCTGGGGCCTAGTACAGCAGTCTCTTGTTCCTGGGGGAAGAAGACCCAGCCTACGGGCTGAGACCCCCTCGGGCTGTCAGCTATAGGACAGAAGAAAGTGCAAGAAGTGTCACAGAGGATCCAAGCCGGAAGCATCCAGTACAAAGGCTGGCTGGTACTACAGGAAGCATTGCAGTGCCCAGGGTCCAGTGAGTACTAGCCTCAAGGATCCTAGAGACTGCCCTTGCCATCACTGTGAGAACTCACTAAAGTTTTCTTAACTCAGGTTATATCTCTGCCAAGGGGTCCCCTGCATTGCTGTTCTCTTAAATTCTTAATTCAAGTGTCCTCTAATGCATTATGCAAGTTTTGGAGTATCCAAGGCTCACCTATACCCCACCCAAGTTAAACCAGAAAATAAACCATAACTTGTATGGTTACAATGTCCAGTAAGGGTGATCTTGTAAAGAACACACTTTATTTTTTAATGTATCCTTCTTGCTCTCCCAGCTCCCAAAAATAAACTGTTTATATTTTCCCTACCCAAACTGCAGGTTCAGAGAAAAAATGAATGAAAATTGCAATAGGACAGAAGTTAACAAACCATTTGTACAGGATGTACAGCTGCCCTAGTGCCCCAGTCATACTAAATGTGGATTGTCCAGATGTGGACCATCTACCTGCTATCAATGAAATGTATGCACTGTACTTTTCAATGGAATGTGAGAAGCTGAAGGCATTCTTTATGATGTCCTGGCTGTGCTCCCAAATTGTAATGTCCAAATGGTGTTGGGTAGGTATGCAGACTCATACTCCCATTTACTTTTATGATATTTGGACTAGATGTAAAGGGTTGTCTGCTGTATGACCCCAGCTGCATATTGTGGAATATGAGAGCTTTCATAGTAGTGCAAAGGCTTTAACTAAAAAAAAAATAGCCTCAGACTGGTGGTATCTATAAATGAGATTTCTCATTTAACTTCAATCTACCAATCATATAATTGTATAAATACATAAAATGTATTTATTACTATACGTTATATCTGAAATACTAAGACTGCATTCACAGCTGAGCAAAGCAATTTTCAGGCATTTTAATTTGAGCACTTTAAAGTGCTGTTGGGATCAGAGGGGTAAACAGGTTCTTGACAGACAGTTCAATAAACGTATATTCGGCGTTATTTATCACCAGACAAGTGGCAGGCTTTGTCTTCAGATTCAGTTTATTACTATACGTTATATCTGAAATACTAAGACTGCATTCACAGCTGAGCAAAGCAATTTTCAGGCATTTTTATTTGAGCACTTTGAAGTGCTGTTGGGATCAGAGGGGTAAACAGGCTCTTGCCAAACAGTTCAATAAATGTATATTCTGCTTTATTTATCACCAGACAAGTGGCAGGCTTTGTCTTCAGATTCAGTTTAAAAACGACAGGCAAATCTTTCCATCAGTACAACACAGTCTTACATGAATAACTTTCAGTGTCCCAGCCACAGCACACACAATATTTCAAAGTCTCTGTTAAAGGCAAACTCACCCCGCATGTCAAAGTCAGTTAATCGAAACTTCCAGGCAGCTTTCTGCTGTCCTCAATACAGACAGCAATACTGCCATCAACCAGCCTCTCTGAGCAGCTGCTTAACAAACAGGCCTGAAGGGGAAATACCTGCCCTCTACAATTATTAAAGCTGCCCCAGGCTCACTCTCCATAGTGCGTATACGAGTATTATTAAAAGTAATTTTACATGTGTATTCAAGCTTTAGACGTTTTTGTTTTAGGCAATGGAAAGCACTAGAGATCAGCTCTTACAGGTTCATAAAATGCCTAAAATATGCCTGAAAAAATGCTCAATGCAAGCTTTTCTGACATTCCTATTGAAGTCTTATGTGGCTTAAAATGTAATGATTCCTGGACCCCTTAGGTCCATGAAAAAAAGATGTCCTCAGGCATTTTCTAGCCGTGGCCAGGACGGTCATACCCTCATATTGGAAAACAACCTCTACACTTCCCCTGGTGGAATGGGCAACTGAACTCTACTCCATCAGGGACCTGTTGTCACAGGAAACTGGCAGGGAAGAACAGTTCACAAAAACCTGGACCTCTTGGTCTTTGTTTCACTACTCCTCTGCATTCCAAGATTGGATAAGGAAAGAAACGTCCTTAATTTCCCATTAGCAATGATAGAGTGCTCCCACACCCTCCTCCCCCCTTCATAAACCTAGTCACACTTTTCTTTCTTACCTATCCTTTTTACTCAACCGGCTACAATTTAGTAACCTTTTTCCACCACTGGATACATGCCTTACAGGTTCAAATATCCTCACTATATCAGTAGATGAACTTTCAAATTGAATTATACTACTTTTTATTGTGGCTCCTGAGCAAGATAACATCCGAGCAATTTAGTTGCTAGATGATCTGAGATATTAGTGCCTGATCCAGTGCTAATTTAATCGATGAATATATTAAAACTGGTATTGGCGATTTTAGTCAACTTAAATACGACTAAAACTAAAACAAATTTAGATGACTAATATACAACTAAAACTAAAATAGCATTTTGGTAAAAAAACTATGACTAAAACTACATCGAAATTTGATGTCAAAATTACCACTGCTGATTACAGACACCTCTTGTTTGACAGTATTGAAGTCTGTGTTTCTATATAAATTTTTGATGTGTATATTACATCATTTTGGGAGATGTAAACGTTACCTTCTTTGTATTCTTTCTACTTTGTGTAATTCTAACTCTTGTTTATAAAATTTTAATAAAATAAGACTGAACTAAAAGTAGCTCATAAAACTTTTTTGAGCTTCAGGTTTTGAGCTACAAGTGCCTGAGATCTCATGTGAACATGCACCATGTTAATACATGGGATGTTAAGCATTTTGGAGTTTCAAACTGCAGACTGCTCAAGCATGAATGGGACCTTATTCATAGCACATCAACATTATAAGATACAATAATTTATAAACATCTAAAATACAATTTCTGCAGGGCATGCATGTGTGGCTCTTAGATCAGCATCACCATATACAGACATTATATTAAAAAATATAAGTACTTGTGTCCAATCTATAAGTATTCCAGAGTGGTATGCTGTTGTCTCTGCCCCAACAACGAGTGCATTTATGTGAGCTACTACAGACCACAAACATTAAGCGGTATCCCTATGGAAAAAGGTTTATTGAAGATCTATTGTACAGGCCAGGGGTAGGCAACCTGAGAGCCGCAAGACTACAAGTTCCATCATGCCTCTGCAAGTCATAGCTGTAACTGTCAGTTTTGTAATCTTTGCAATGCCTCATAGGAAATGTAGTTCCACAACAGCTAGAGAGCCACAGGTTGCCTGCCCCTGGAATAGGCAATGGTTGGATGCTCTATTGTAACACTACCAGGTTGTTGAATATAAATGGAAATTACTGAAGGTGTTGAAGGTCAAATATATATGGTAAGGGACTTTGCTTGTAGAGTACAAAGCACCTAGGCTATGATTCCAGATACCTGTACGTGGGCCTGGGCCAGTAGAATAGCGCAAAGGCTCTCCTACTGAACACACTGTGTCCTTGGCTCATGTATATATGAATTAATCACTAGTATCGAACAAGAGCTTCTCTCAATTGCTGTATAAGAGTTTCATCATATTACCTGTACCAAGCCCCTCTTTTCCTATGATTTAACTTCAGTGTCCCCTGATCATCACCAGACAGTGATAATGAAGAGTGTGGTGTGAGCTGTGGAGGTGCCTTCAGGAGGAGAAGTTATCTGGTCCTACTCTTCCATTTGATCGACCATAAACGCTGTGTAAGATCGCTTGACCTGTGATCTTACCCTATGGTAAGAGGCTGTGTATGTTGTTGGTGAAGGACTTTTTCTCTCCCTCTGTGGGACACCTCATCACCCTTTTTCCAGTTTGATATATGGAAGGGGACTTTTTTCTTTTAAGATTTTCTTTCATTTAATAGTGTATATGTTTATTATGAGAGATTAAGTGCTACATGTTTCATAGTGATAATGAAGAGTCTCCTAAGGGAGTAAACACACAGTTGCTAATTGTTGCAGGCGGCTCCTGTTTGCCACACAAAGCCAGCTTATTACATGCCTGACAGCGTCACACCAGATCACTGAACTCTGATGCTATCCCTCCCCGTATGGACTTCCTCAGAGGAAGTGTGGCCACCTCTTTTAGTCCTGAGTCCCAGACCCAAATTTAGGGTGAAGTACTTCCAATGGAATCACAGCCCAGGTGCTTTGTATTGTACAATAAATGTGACACATATACAAGCATATACCATATAAACTATATTACCAAAAGTATTGGTCGGCCTGCCTTTACACACACATGAACTTTAATGGCATCCCAGTCTTAGTCTGTAGGGTTCAATAATGAGTTGGCCCACCCTTTGCAGCTATAACAGCTTCAACTCTTCTGGGAAGGCTGTCCACAAGGTTTAGGAGGGTGTCTATGGGAAGGTTTGACCATTCTGCCAGAAGTGCATTTGTGAGGTCAGGCACTGATGTCGGACGAGAAGGCCTGGCTCACAGTCTCCGCTCTAATTCATTCCCAAAGGTGTTTTATCGGATTGAGGTCAGGACTCTGTGCAGGCCAGTCAAGTTCCTCCACCCTAATCTCACTCCTCCATGTCTTTAAGGACCTTGCTGTGTGCACTGGTGCGCAGTCATGTTGGAACAGGAAGGAGCCACCCCCAAACTTTTCCCACAAAGTTGGGAGCATGAAATTGTCCAAAATGTCTTGGCATGCGGACGCCTTAAGAGTTCCCTTCATTAGAACTAAGGAACCAAGCCCAGTCCCTGAAAAACAACCCCACACCATAATCCCCCATCCACCAAATTTTACACTTGGCAAAATGCAATCAGGCAAATACTGTTCTCCTGGCAACCCCAAACCGAGACACGTCCATCGGATTGCCAGAGAAGTATGATTTGTCACTCCAGAGAACACATCTCCACTGCTCTAGAGTCCAGTGGCAGCGTGCTTTACACCATTGGACCTGCCGCTTTGCATTGCACTTGGTGATGTAAAGCTTGGATACAGCTGCACGGCCATGGAAACCCATTCCATGAAGCTCTCTAAGCACTGTTGTTGTGCTAATCTGAAGGCCACACAAGAGGTTTTTAGCTATTGACTCTTCAGACATTGTGCGCATGCGCTGACCTCGCTCTGTCATTTTACGCGGCCTACCACTTTGTGGCTGAGTTGCTGTTCCCAGTTTCTTCCACTTAGTTATAATACCACTAGCAGTTGATCGTGGAATATTTAGTAGCAAGGAAATTTCACGGATGGACTTATTACACAGGTGGCAACCTATCACAGTACCACACTTGAATTTGCTGAGCTCCTGAGAGCGACCCATTTTTTCACAAAAGTTTGTAGAAGTAGTCTGCATGGCTAAGTGCTTGATTTTATACATGCAGGTGATTGGAACACCTAAATACAATGATTTGGAGGGGTGTCCCAATACTTTTGGCAATAAAGTGTATATATATATATATATATATATATATATATACAGTTGTGTTCAAAATAATAGCAGTGTGTTGAAAAAAGTGAATAAAGCTCAAAATCCTTCTAATAGCTTTTATTTCCATACACACAAATGCATTGGGCACACTACACATTCTATTCCAAATCAAAACATGAAGAAAATATATCGTATTTGTGTTGTTCCTCTAAAAAAATTGAAGAAAAGTGAATATTAGACTGTTCAAAAAAATAGCAGTGTTTGTATTCTTCTTTACAAACTCAAACATTCACTATATAAACTGAAAAATGTTTGAAGATTTTGCTTTCCTTTGAATCACCGAATTAATATTTAGTTGTATAAGCACTGTTTCTGAGAACTGCTGTACATCTGTGTTGCATGGAGTCAACCAACTTCTGGCACCTGTGAACAGGTATTCCAGCCCAGGATGATTGGACTACATTCCACAGTTCTTCTCTATTTCTTGGTTTTGCCTCAGAAACTGCATTTTTGATGTCACCCCACAAGTTTTCTATTGGATTAAGATCCGGGGATTGGGCTGGCCACTCCATAACTTCAATCTTGTTGGTCTGGAACCAAGATGTTGCACGTTTACTGGTGTGTTTGGGGTCGTTGTTTTGTTGGAACACCCATTTCAAGGGCATTTCCTCTTCAGCATAAGGCAGCATGACCTCTTCAAGTATTCTGATGTATTCACACTGATCCATGATCCCTGGTATGCGATAAATAGGCCCAACACCGTAGTATGAGAAACATCCCCATATCATGATGCTTGCGCAACCATGCTTCACTGTCTTCACAGTGTACTGTGGCTTGAATTCAGTGTTTGGGGGTCGTCTGACAAACTGTCTCCAGCCACTAGACCCAAAAAGAACAATCTTACTTTCATCAGTCCACAAAATGTTGCGCCATTTCTCTTTAGGCCAGTCAGTGTGCTCTTTGGCAAATTGTAACCTCTTCAGCACATGTCTTTTTTTCAACAGTGGGACTTTGCGGGGGCTTCTTGCAGATAGCTTGGCTTCACATAGGCGTCTTCTATTTGTAACAGTACTCACAGGTAACTTTACACCTTCTTTGATCTTCCTGGAGCTGATTGTTGGCTGAGTCCTTGCCATTTTGGCTATTCTTCTATCCATTCGAATGGTAGTTTTTCGCTTTCTTCCACGTCTTTCAGGTTTTGGTTGCCATTTTAAAGCATTTGCGATCATTTTAGCTGAGCAGCCTATCATTTTCTGTACTTCTTTATATGTTTTCCCCTCTCCAATCAACTTTTTAATCAAGGTACGCTGTTCTTCTGTACAATGTTTGGAACGACTCATTTTCCTCAGAATTTCAGAGAGACGTGCACTGTAATAAGCATGTACAACATTTGCTGCCTTCCTTCCTTAAATAAGGGCAATAATTGACACCTGTTTTTCAAAGAATGAATGACCTCACTAATAGAACTCCAACCTGCTATTATTTTGAACATGCCCCTTTCAATTAGTGATTCAAATGCACAGAATCAGCAACATGCATGTCATGACTGTTGGGTCTGTTGGATTTCTATTATTCTACTACACCTGCTAGTAAATTATTTGCCATGTAGAAATATTATTTCTACCAAAAACAGTGATTGATCAGGTTAGTGATGTCTGACTGCTATTATTTTGAACACAACTGTATATACTGTATATCTGACCTACATTGCCATCCACCAGTAATTGCTCTTGGAATTTATACTCAACAACCTGGTAGTGTTACAATTGAGTCCAATCATTGTTTACAGATAGTCAATGCATCTTTTTTATGTTATGTACATAATATGGATGTCATGCACCAAGAATGATGTGTGTAGTACAAAGGCTACCTATCTATCTATACACACTGAATACGTGTTTGTAATTGTGCAGTAGGTGGGCCCAAACACTTGATCTTAGAAAGTGCTATTTTGCACATCCTTGCAACAAGAAGATTAACAGTGGCCATAGTAGTGAGTTGACCTTGAAACACAAATGCAAAGATCTCATTGCAAGATTCCCTGTGTGTTGGAGGAAGGATGTGGTAATTCAAGTAAACAGAAATAAATCTAAGCGTCAGAATAACCAGAGTGGCAGTAACAATCTTTCAAATTTTTATTATGGCTCATGCCCTAAATTCAGGTATTCCATATGGCATGCACAACTGTCTATTGCACTTACTCAGATATTACTAATCATGTTGAGATCCTGCTTTAAAATCTGCTCATATATCCATTTAACTGTAAACTCTAGCTTGAAGTGCATCATACATAGCAATCGTTTGCAAAGTATTTACGAAGACTGTAGCAATATTCTTGTTCCTCAAAGCACCCCTCCCTACTGCTCCAGGATGTTAGTACTAAATGAAATTCGGATCCATTCGTTATCCAAATCTGGATCATTGAATTACAAAAACTAAATTCATATCCCAATCTACTATCACATCATGTGATGTCATCTGAATTAAACAAATGCATTTGTTAACTTCATTAGAACTTTTTTTCAGATTCAGTGACATTTGTTATTATGTCCATTTGGAGATGTGTATACATCCAATGTCCTTTGATGTGGTGGCTCCATTAGCTTTGCTTTTTCAGGCTTTTTTTGCCATTTATTTTTATTTGATGATCCTGGCAGTAATACACTTCCTGTCCTAGGGTGACAATGCTCACTCACTGTACTGTATGTATGGAGGAGCAGTTTTGTCACCTTAGGTTCCTCTCCTAATATGAACTCTAAACAGTTACCCCCCTCCTCACCTCCTTTGCGTAAGAAGGAGCTGTGTAGTTAAAAAAGAGAGCTGGGAAAGCTGATAACATTGTTTGAGTAAAAAAAAAAAATTTAAATTGAAGCACTACACCCCTGTTGAAAGGACCAAATACAACTCTGTTCCAATATAATTCAGGGACACAATCCAAAAAGTATTCAAAGAATTTGGGTCCAAGGCCACCACTTCATGAGGGTTTGATTGGCAGTAATGTGAATAGACTAAAAGTGAACTAGACCTTGAATTTTATTTTTTTCCAGTGTTATTGCAAGCACAGACCTTGTCAGCAGCTGGTTTGGCAGCACCCCCAAATGTGTTAGCTTCTTTTTGGATTTAGAATAAAGTTGCAGTGGTATGGTGCTTCAATTTCCATTTTTGTTATGTTACACTACAAACTAAGGAGACCATGGAGATCCTCTGGGTGGGCACCCAAAGATGCTTTCCCAGGAGCCAGATCACCTACATCAACATCAGTACTTTAAAACAGAAATACCTGTGACATAACCCTATGGGTCCAGTGCTATTTTTCCACTTTCCTCAAACATTGTTTGAGAATTCAGTTTCATGCACAGCTTGTTACAAAAACATTGGAATTCTGATTAGATTAAGTAGTATATTTTCTGTACTTGATAAAAAAAATTAAAACAAATAAATTACATTTTTGTTCTTGGTGGTGTAACAAGTACCTAATGTGCTCAGGGTAACAATCCCTCTCCTTCCCACACAGATTCTTCCAGATTCTCTTTATAATCAAGTTACCTACCTTGTAGTGGGTTAATGGTGACGGTGTATTCATCCTACTGAGACTCACGTTCCATAGGTTTCCAATGTGTTTATGAATGCAGTAATCCTCTGCCTGTGCTTACTGTAGTCTGATTGTCTCTGTATAGAATGTCACGTCACACCTTAACATCACTGTTTTGTCACAATTAATGATCCCTCCCATCTTTACGATAAATGTATTTAGCCTAGCTGCATTGTTTCTGGGTTGACACCTAGATCATTCCTAATGTGTGAGTTCATACAAGGAAAGGCCATCTAAACCAGCACTAAATCTAGGTAACCCAGTGGTTCCGGGGTGGAGGCGCTGTGTGGGTGTTTAAGTGGCATCTTTTAGAGTCCAGCTGCTAGGAATGTGTCTAATTTACATGCACTTAGCACATTATGGCAATTTCAGAGTTTCACAATATATCAGTCAGTAATGATAATAGCCAAAACTGATAATTCAGGTACAGTATGTTCATCATGAGAATAAAAAATGTGTTATGATGTAATAATAAAACATACAGACATATAGTACATATAGTACATAGATACCTTTGTATCTGTTTTTGTTCCTTATTCTAGTTGAATTCTGTGGGTATTTAGGTTGTCAGAAGGGGCAAGTGTAGGTAATTTTTGGTTGTCATAGTCAATTATAGCTGAGTATTTTTGTTTGTCATAGTGGAGCAGGAGCGCCACTGCTGGCAGTGTTTATCATGGGAGAGAATAGCAGTGAATTAGACATTTCTTCTTAATGCCTGGTCAATATTTCCCCTAACAACCGTTGATTGGCAGTATATATGTAACATCATCACATTTTCTGGCCTTTTCGTGTACCTCTTATCTCTTTAGGTATGGCAATTTTTGGTCCAATGTAACTATGCAAAATTATTCTCTGAATATTGCCCATGACGAGTGCCGACTGCCTGCATCCAGGTCCAATCATTTGCATGTGATCGCAGCATGAGCAATTACATGTGAGTTGGTGGAATTAACTGCAAAAGCCAGAAGCCTTCCATTGCTTTCAATGAGGCTGCCACATGAATGTAGGCATGTGCAGTCTGTCTTCTCCACTGCAGATGGTGCTCACTGAGTGGTACCACAGCTGGAGAGAAATTCAAGCAAAACCTGGTTTCTCTATGGTTTCCCAAGTCATGGAGCAGCATTCCCGGATGGTTAAGCCGCATCCATGTGACCATTGGTGGCCATCTTGGGTCAGCAGGGTCTTTATAAGTCCCTGTTCCTGGGTTGTGGCGCACTTTGTGCAAAATGGGTAGAGTAAGGAGAGAGACCCCGTCTGCCAAGGAAAGTGACTAGCAGCAGGACAAGGTTCCTGACAAGTAGGAATAGGCCAGGGAATCGCTATTCTCTAGGAAGCCTCCCCTGACCAGCCAGGCCACACTCCGTCCTCTGAAACAGACACTGTTGAAGCATCTCTTCCCGCTGCATCTCTGCATTTGAACTGAACTGTGAATGTTTCTCCTAAGAAGTGCATTCCCATAGGGGTGTTGTAGTTTGACATCCTCTTCAATACAAGCTTCAAGTTTCACTGCAACTGGACTCTGTGTCTTTACTGCCGCAACACCATGGCCGGATCTAGGAGGGTGCTGCGGTGGGCTGCACCCCCCCCCCCAGATTCAAGTTGTCCCCCCAGGCCAGCCAACTCCATGGACATTGTGCCTACGTCTGCTCAGCTCCTACCCCAATCCCCTCAATCAAGACCAGAACAAGGTGGGAGACCAGTGCAGTGAATGTAAAATGTAAAGTCTGCACAGGAGAGGGATAAGTGACAGTGGCAGAAAGGAGCCCGGTGAAGGTGCGGGCATTTCTGTGCTTTCTCCCTTCTGTCATAACAGCGATCCTCCATACAGCAGGTGACACAGGATTGCTCTTACCAGGGGCGGACTGACAACTCATGGGGCCCCCGGGCAATAGGGGATCATGGGGCCCCTGTGTCCTTGCCCAAACTCCAAAAATCCTATGAAAAAGGTACCAGGGGCATCTCATGGGGCCCCCTACTGACCCCGAGCCCTCGGCCAGTGCAAATGGTCAGTCCACCCCTGGCTCTTACATAGGACTGTACACACTGATTACCTGACCCCTACCCCCCTTTCCACGAGATGAGATTTTTGGAGGGGATAGGGGGTGGGAAATCATATTGTGTACAGTCCAATGTAAGAGCGATCCTGTGACACCTGCTGTATGGAGAATCGCTGTTATGACGGGGTAAGCAGAGCAATGCCTGCACCTTCTTCCTACTCCTGTAGTTCCTGCCTGTAAGATTGGGTGTGGGCTTGTGGAGGAGGAGGGATGGGGGCTGTTTGTGCTGGGAAGAGTAATGGGTAGGGGCATTGGTGCTGGGGGGAGGGGGTATGTGTTAGGAGGCAGAATAGGGAAAGATTTGTGCTAGGAGGGGAAATTGGGGGGAGGGGGGACATGGGTGGGGGTTGGGATTTATGCTGGGAAGGGTCATTTGGAGGGGGTTGTGCTAGAAAGAGGAATTTGGGGGGAAGGATTTATATTAGGAGGGGGTTTTGGGGGGAAAGAGAATTTGTGGTAGGAGAGGTGATGTTTTTGGGGGGTGAGATAGATTTGCAGGGAATTATGGTGAATTTGAGCTGAAAGGTGGTATTGGGGAGCAAAGTAGAGGGATTTGGACGGGGGGGTAATTTTTGCATTTTTGTTTGGAAGAACTTTGGCTTGCAGAGGGAGCTTATGCATAGGGGTGCGTGTATTGATTATTGCTGTTTTTTTTTAAGGGGAGGGGGAATTTCTTCTGAGACATGATGTTTATACATTGGGGGGGGGGATACTACCGTTTCTCTCCTTTGTCCTGGGTGGTAGATGACCTTGTCTAGGACTGCTGTACTGCACACAAGGCATTCAACAGATCTCCTCCTCCCCACATAGCACATAGCTCAGTGTGGAATGCTTTGCAGAAGCCTCGATCTGCATAATGTCTAACTGGCTGCTATGTTGCAGTGAAGTTCTCAGATCAGATTGGCAGATGCCAACTACACACTGGAGGGAATCTGATCTCAGATGTGTTCCACCATGATGGTGGGGACATATGACACATATGACACATATGATAGATAGATCTCAGCTGTGTGCTGTTTGGGGAGGAGATCTGTTGACTGCCATCAATGACCCTATCCTCTTCTGCCCTGCTGACCCCTGTACTCTGCCCTGCTGACTACTGTCCTCTGTCCTGCTTACCTCTATACACTGCCCTACAAACTAAGGGGCTCTATACACTGCTCTAGAAACGTCTGACCCTATCCTCTGCCCTGTTTGACCCCCTGTACATTGCCATGCTGACTTCACATCCTCTGCCCCCCTGACATTTTTTATTGCACCCCAACATCAGACAGGCTAGATCTGACCCTGCACAGCACACTGCACCTCCCCACATGCAGCTAATTGTGGGAACCCCCGCTGAGGGCCTCGCATACAATCACATCCAGTGTGCATTCGCACATATAAATACACCCTTAGGGGTTGTCTAGACTTCACCAAAGACAATTACATGCAGTTTTGGTCACAATTCCCTGGTTTAAGGCTCTTGAGTATTTCCCACAGCTGACAAGCTTACAGACATTTGAAATGCATCACTAAATCATTAGTCACTTCCCAGCCCCCCTGTAGTAGAACTACTGCTACAGGGTGGCAAGGCTGTGCAAAATCACGTATATATACATGATTTGCATTTCCGGATAAGGGGCATGTGTGCGCTGCCCTAGGCCGCTACAAGTGTCAATCTCCGGGTCCCGGATGGAGATTTCCCACCACTTATTCCCCGCTGGCACCCAGCAATCACTGAGTAACCCAGACAGGGGAGAAACCTGTGTGTAAACAACACAGGTCTCTCTCTTGCCAGCAATAATATGCTGCTGAGTATTTCTCTGTACAGCAGGGAAATACACAGTAGCATGTTTCCCTAGTAAAACACACAGCACATTATGTAAAACAGCACACAGTTGACCATTTGATCGCCCGAGATGTTAACCCCATCCTGCCCAGTGCCATTAGTACAGTGTCAGTGCTTTTTATTACTGGGATGTCAGCGGCAGTTAGTCAGTTCCCACCCAGTGTCAGAATGCCCACCCCAGTCCCACAGTCCTGCTATAAGTTGCTGATTGCCGCCATTATTAGTATAAAAAAAAAAATTACAGGATATATACCGCCATTTGTAGATGCTATAACTTTCACGTAAACCAATTAATTTACATGTATTGGGATTTTTTTTTAACAAAGATATGTAGCAGAATACATTTTGGCCTTAATTTATGAAGACATTTGATTTTTCTAATTTTTTTACTGGATATGTTGTATAGCAAAAAGTCAAAAATATATATTTTTTTTCACAATTGGTCTTTTTTTTTTGTTTATAGCATAAAAAATAAAAAGTGCACTGGTGATCAAATACCACCAAAAGAAAGCTCTATTTGGGGGGGGAAGGGACATAATTTTCATTTATGTACAGCGTTGCATGACCACACAATTGGAAGTTAAAGTAACGCAGCGCCAAATCACAAAAAAAGGCCTGGTCAGGAAGTGGGGTACCTCCTCTGGAGGGCAGGTGCTTAAACAAACGTAAAATCATTGATAAAAAAATGGATGATATACAAAGATCAGAGCAAATGGGGTTCAATCAGAATCAAAACAGGCAGAAGGTCCAGACAGAAAGCAGCCAGACAAAAAGCAGTAATCAGAGATTAAACCAAAGTGGTAACCAGAATAGTCAATCGGTTCGAGGAACACAGGAGTGGGGGTTTGGTTGCAGACAACCCACACAATGCACACGCAACCCCGAAGAGGGTAGATAGCATTATATACCCTCAAAGGTTTATCAGACTAGGTGCAGGTGAGAAAAGAGCTCAGAGACTGCGTGGACAAACGTGGGCTAGCAGGTAATAGGAAGACAAGCGAAAGAAGTTATCCACATTTCAAGGGAAGAAACACTGAAAGACACCCTGAATAGGTAGGCATAAGTTGTAAGCAATGTGTCTGGACTAAGGCTAGGTTCACACCTACGTAGTTTGTGTTTGATGCAGTTTCTGCAGTGCTTTTTGCGGTGCGTTTTGTACATGCATTTTTGCCGCGTTTTGCTTTTTTTTTCTTCTTGTTGCTAGGCAGATTAAAAACACAGCAAAAACGCACTACATGCTTTTCTGCAGCATCTAAATTGAAGTCTATAGAACCAACAATGCAACGTACTGCATTTAAAAAAGTCCCCGACACTTTCCAAATAACGCACCGGGTGAAAATGCGGAGATGTGAACGTGTCCCATAGGAAATCATGTTAAATGGACTGCTGTTCGTTTACGTAAAATGCTGTGGAACATGCTTAGGTGTGAACCTAGACTAAAGGTACACCAGACAAGGAGTGACTAGTGTGCTGCTGAGCCTTTTAAAATGATGCTAATTATCAGCTGACACCCAGGAAAAATATGGCATTATATAATCTATATATAAAAGCCAGATGGAGTGTTTGTATAAATAGCAATGCCAAACGTGTGCTTGTGCTACTTCATTAGCCAGGAGAAGATCCCATAAAAGATTATTTACAAACATTACATATACAAAACCAATCAACTTAAAAATACTTTTGGTAAACAGACTATGAATGCCATGTGTTAGTAAAAGCCCATGAGTGGCAGATTATTATTATACAGGATTTATATAGCGCCAACAGTTTGCGCAGTGCTTTACAAAATGAAGGTAGACATTACAGGTACAATACAATTAAGTACAAGAGGAAACAGAGGGCCCTGCTCATTAGAGCTTAGATGAACTTCGTTTCTTTTTCTATGTTTTCAACTAATCAGTAGTTCTTGTACATTCATTTGTGTTTTGTGTCTGAGCAGCTTTTCATTTGCGTTAAAGTGGTTGTAAAGACTGAAGGTTATTTTGCTTTAGTGCATTCTATACATTAAGGCAAATGTGTGCAGTTCTCCTCCCAGCTCCCTAATACTTACCCGACCCCCACTGCGGTCCAACGACGTGCATGAGAGCCTCGGCTCTCTGGGGACTCTACCTCCTCATCGGCTGAGAAAGCAATGTGAGCCATTGGCTCCTGCTGCTGTCAATCACAGGAAATGAGCCAATGAGGAGAGAATGGAGGTGGGGTTGCGCCACAGCTGTGTGTGTGAATGGACACGCAGAGCAGCAGCTCGGGAGTGAGCTTGCTTGGTTGCCCCCATAGCAAGCTGTTTGCTCTGGGGGCACTCGGCAGAAGGGAGGAGCCAGCAGCACTGACGGGGGCCCCGAGAAGGATTGGAGCTGCTCTGTGCAAAACCACTGAAAAGAGCAGGTTTTTATAACATGTTTGCTATTTTAAAACAAAACAAGAAAACCATGGACACATGAACATCAAGGCTTTTGGAGATACTTTTGTAATCCTTTCCAGCTTCATGCAAGTCAACAATTCTTGATCGTAGGTCTTCTGAGAGCTCTTTTCTGCGAGGCATGGTTCACATCAGAAAGGGCTTCTTGAAACCAGTAAACCCAAAACAGATGTGTGTTTTTTAAGGGCAGGACAGCTGTCAGCAACACATCCAATATCATCACACTGATTGGAGTCAAGGTTGGCTCACTCCTGGCTCCAATTAGCTCTGGGAGAAGTCATTAAGCTAGGGCCTCACATACTTTTTCCTCCCTGCACTGTGAATGTTTACATGTTATGTGCAATTAAACCATGGCAACAGCTAATGTTTGTGTAGTATTATGTTCAGCAGACTGTGTTCTTCTATTGTTGTAACTTAGATGACGTTCAGAGCACATTTTATGCTAAATTCATGCAAAACTCCATGTAATCCCAAGGGGTTCACATACTTTTTCTTGCAACTGTACATTATTTCCATATTCTGTTAGCACAGCGCACTGTATTATCTTTTAAACTTGAAATATCTTGTAAAATCTATACTTACACAGTAGGTATGACTAAGGCTCTTCTAGCATTAATGAACCTGTTAGCATTTAGTAGTACTTCACGTTTTGCATGTTTGACAATTGTTATTTTACACCATTGTAGACCTATTGTTCATTATTTAGACTAGCATTAATGCAGGGCAATTAGTTATACTTACAGTGATTAAACCCTTAGTTTTTGTAAGCACTTTCAGCAGCTGATTTAATCACTTACTGAGTATGCAGCTTCTTTATCTTTTAATCCCTGCCTTTGTTCCTGTTAGGCTGGTGTCATGACTGCTGCTCCAGGTTTCCTATTTTTCTATCCTCTTACTGCATCCTATGGAGCCACCCTTTCTTGCAGGACTAAAGTTGTGTCTTCTTACACTTTGTGCATCAATAGAAACACACAGCCCATTGGCCGAGGATGGCAAATCATTCCTCTGCTCCTCCATCCTCCCACTTCCCTTCTTCAGGCTAATAGACTGACTGGCGACTGAGTTGTCTACTCTTAAATCTGAACTTTACCCATAACAACGTGATAAAAATAGTGTGCTTAGCAGGTAACATACATTCCACATTAATAATTATGCTACCAAAAATAGTGTGTGCTGTAAGTTGTCTCCTTCATTGCTCCTGTTTCTTCTTGCTGGAGGCTATCCTTTTGCTGGAGCCCCTGAGCAGCAGTAAATCTTTAGGCTATCAGCAGATCAGCCTCTAGTGCCAAAAAATAAAAAACAGCAGAGCAGAGTGAGACCGTGTAGTACTGATTTTAAACAGTATAGGCACTTATTGTTTTACATAGCTGCACCTGAAATAGTGGCCAGCATGAAGTGAGCAGGACCTAATTTTCTGACTAAAGTTCCACTTTAATTCTTTCCAGGTGAAGACTGGAAGTTCAGGACAGCAGCACTGAGAGAACAATAGACAGCAACATTGAAAGTAGTAAACTGCATGCACTGGGGTAAGAACTTTAACAAGTATTTTACTGAGGTATGTTTATTTTATTAAAATAAATATAAATCACTATTTGTACCCAATTACTTTCAAGCACACTTCCCTTAGAGGTGCACAAATATTAACATAAATATGCTCAGTGATAAAAAAAAAAAAAAATAAAAAAAAAATTTTTTTTGATTTTTTTTTATCACTGAGCATATTTATGTTTATTTTATTGTGCTCAATGTCAAACTAAAAAATGCTGAAATGTGAACCTGGGAATTCTGATGACTTACTTTAAAAGGGTCCTGTCACTTTCGCCATTTAGGGAACAGGTTCTATTGACAGGCCACACCCCTCCCCTTCCCCAACAAACAATTGATTGTCACTGCTTCATTCATCTGTAGGAGCCCTTGAAGTGACCTAATACTTCCAGGTATGACAAAATTAGGCCATTAAGTCTGTGCAAGCTCCAACACAGACTGAAATTGAGTTTACGCAGGAATTATACCCAGGGCTTGTTTACGCAGGGATTATACCCAGGTCTTGTTTACACAGGGAATATACCCAGGGATTGTTTACACAGGGATTATATCCAAGTCTTATTTACACAGTGAATATACTGAGGGCCTGTTTACACAGGGATTATACCCAGGGATTGTTTATACAGGGATTATACCCAGGGATTGTTTACACAGGGATTATACCCAGGGATTGTTTACACAGGGATTATACTGAGGGCCTGTTTACACAGGGAATATACTGAGGGCTTGTTTACACAGGGATTATACCCAGGGATTGTTTACACAGGGATTATACTCAGGGATTGTTTACACAGGGATTATACTGAGGGCTTGTTTACACAGGGATTATACTGGGGATTGTTTACACAGGGATTACACTGAGAGCTTTTTTACACAGGGATTATACCCAGGGATTGTTTACACAGGGATTATACTGAGGGCTTTTTTACACAGGGATTATACCCAGGGATTGTTTACACAGGGATTATACCCAGGGATTGTTTACACAGGCATTATATTGAGAGCTTGTTTACACAGGGTTATACCCAGGGATTGTTTACGCAGAGATTATACCCAGGGATTGTTTACACAGGGATTATACTGAGGGCTTGTTTACACAGGGATTATACCCAGGGATTGTTTACACAGGCATTATACTGAGGGATTTTTTACACAGGGATTATACCCAGGGATTGTTTACACAGGCATTATACTGAGGGCTTTTTTACACAGGGATTATACCCAGGGATTGCTTACACAGGGATTATACCCAGGGCTTGATTACGCAGGGATTATACCCAGGGCTTGTGCACACAGGGAATAAACCCAGGGCTTGTTTATACAGGGATTATACCCAGGGCTTGATTACAGAGGAATTATACCCAGGGTTTGTTTACTCAGGGATTATACCCAGGGCTTGTTTACACAGGGATTATATCCAGGGCTTGTGTACACAGGGAATAAACCCAGGGCTTGTTTAACCTCCCTGGCGGTATTCCCGAGTGTAGCTCGGGGTAGAGTTTCAGTACCAAAAGCGGTAACCCCGAGCTACACTCGGGCTTACCATACAGCGTTGCATAGGGAGTCCCTGCAGCGCTTACCTTGTCCTTCGCTCCCGCGATGCGTCCCCTGCAGCGTCCCCAGCCATCTCCTCCGGCCGATGCCGGCATCCGGCTTCTGTGTTCCGGTCCCTGTGACCTCGGGACGTACGGGCGCCGGAACCGGAGGCAAATTTGAAATTTAAAAAAATGGCATTTTTTAAAAAAATGATTATTACATAGTAAAACATTGCTGTTTCAAAGCATTTCACATACATGTTGTCCCGAGTGCTTTGTCCTGTGCCCTGCCTGCATTTTTACTGTTCTTTCTGCCTGGAAACTTAGAAAAGTCCATGGCGTCCAAAAAGCGTCCCTTTATGTCAAAAACGGTATTAGACGGTATCCTATCTTTCCTGCAGCCCACCCTTCTGAGCTGTCCCTCATCAGCCCACTCCTTCTGACCAATCTAGTACATTTTTAACAGTAAGTACATGGGAAGTCATATAAAACGTGAAACATTACATATCAAGCATTCTTACAGACTTAAAGTAAAACTATATGCAAAACTTTTATTTTCATTTTGGATAAAGTAAGGGAGGGTTATAATCCCTGTAAAGTTTATTTTTGCCATTTTTGTCCTATTGGGGAGATTTACCTTCACTTCCTGTCCCATAGCCAAACAGGAAGTGAGATGAAATCCCTGCAAATTAAAGGGAATCTCTTTGGGACCTTGACTTTACTCTGGACACTTGTCTGTTTGGCAGTCCCTCTGGCTCTGGTCCTTACACAACACACACACAGGTAGTTATTAACCATGGGGTCCCATATAGCCAACCTTACAGGACCCCCCCCCCCCCAGTTTACTATGATTCAGTTACGAATGAACACAGTGAGTGATCGGTTCCACTTGTGTTCATTAAGGAAAGGAAGGGGCTGCTAAATGTGACATTTTTTACTGGACCCTTCCCCCACTCTCCATCCTGAAGTATCCTAATGTGTGCTTGTAGCTGCCGGTGGGAAGCAGAGGAAGGAAGTCGGCAGCACCAGGGCTGTTGTTGGTAACCATGGGGTCCCATACAGCCAACCTGACAGGGCCCCCCCCCCCCCCAAAAAAAAAACCCCCACAGTTTACTATGTTTCAGTTATAAATAAACACAGTGAGTGATCGGTTCTGCTTGTGTTCATTCAGAAAAGGAAGGGGCTGGTAAATGTGACATTTTTACCGGACCCTTCCCCCACTCTCCATCCTGAAGGATCCTAATGCATGCTTGTAGCTGCCGGTGGGAAGCAGAGGAGGGAAGCTGGCAGCACTGCAGGGTGGGGGGCACACAGGGGGGCCAGGGTAGCAGGGGAAAATGTATGGTGTACAGGGATGGTCATGGGTGCAGTGGGGGGCAACTACTGGAACTGATCCCCTGTATGGAGAGGAGAAGAAGCCAGCTTTCAGCTGCTGCAGAGGGAGCCATACAGGGGACCGATTCCAGTAATTGCCCCCCCCCACACTGTGCTGACCAATCTCCCTGCCCACATCCGATTCACCCAGCTGCCTGGGCCCCCCCTGCTGGCCTGGGCCCCATACAGAAGGACTGGTGGTACCCCCTTATCCACGGCCCTGCACACAGGCAGCAGGTCTGCACTGCTCTGTGTCCCAGCAGCAACATATTGTTTCCTCTCAGTGGTTCGGTCCTCAATCTCTGTGCACACAGCATACAGGTTTCAGCCCCAAGACTCTGGTCATCACAAGGCTCAATCCCAGCTCTCACATTATCTCTCTTGGAGTAGGCACACACAGCAACAGGTCTATACTCCGGCTCTCCGCACTGCAAGACCAAGACCTCAGCTCAATTGCCCAGGAGAAATGCTCTTCCATCTCCTCCTCACTTTTTCAGAGTGTCCTGGCTCCTGTAGTTCCCAGCTCCATTACCCTGCACTCTACAGTGTTCCTTGAGGACTACATTTCTCAGTAATTCATTGCTGCCGCCAAGAGCCGACACAGGAACACACACAGCCATTGCTCTAGTTGGCAGCACAGTGGCAGGAGGGTTGTTGTTGACAGTGGGTGTAGGAGCACACAGCCAACTCCTCCATCCGGCTACACAAGTATCTGAAATAGAAAAGAGGGTCCATGAGATGCAGCATTTTTTCTTTTAACTTTAAAACAAATTAACTTCACGTTTTCTGGTTCCCCTTCTACCTAGTCATGTTCTCACACTTATTTCACTTCTCTCCTAGTTATGAGCCTGTCTTTCACTTTGTTAAATATGACTCAAAGAAGCAATTACAGATTACAAGTGGATTACAGGTGTAGTAAACAAACCAGTTTGTCTGTGGTATTAATAAAATAGGGAGTGTCCAGGACAAATGGCAAATAAGGAACAAAACATTATGCCTTTGAAGGGGTGTAGCAAAAATAGAAGAGGAGTAATGCCAAGCACCCTCATCATACTTCTTCCAGTCATTTGTCATGTCAATTGTAAGGTGGTTTCAACACCCAAAACTGCGGGCCTTTAATGTGTGGTTGCAGAAACCTGTTCATATCAAGGAGTTTCTGAAGCTGGAGCTGAATCCACTGACAGAGTTTCAGCAGTTCCACATGTATAGGATGCTGTAGGTAAGGTTGCCACCTCATCCCTTTGAAACAGAACACATATTAATTCCACAGATTCTGTGGCTGAATAACCACTTGACAACCGCGATATAGCTGAATGACGGCTACAGCACGGTTGTCCAGTTCTGGGAGGGCGTCATATGACGTCCTCCCAGAACGCGTCCTCCTACAGCTCCTGGGGGTGCGCACCCGGCGATCTGCATGATCACTGTGTCCTATGGACACAGCTGATCACTTGATGTGGTAAAAGACCAATCAAAGCGGCCTTTTACCATGTCCAATGACAGCAGATCACCGTTATATGCAGTTGCTGGTTATCGGCTGCACTTTCCTTATGCTGTCACAGCATGAGGAAAGTACTGCCGATAACTGGCAATTGTCAAAGGACAGATTGGCACTGATCATCAGGTGATGATCAGTGCCCAGCAATGTCACCCACTAGTGCCACCCACCTGTGCCCAGCAGTGCTGCCCGCAATTGCTCAGCAGTGCCACCCACCTGTGCCCATCAGTGCCTAGTAGTGCCACCCACATGTGTACATCAGTGCCACCCACCAGTGCCCCCCCATCAGTGCTGCCTATCAATTCTGCCCAGCAATGCCACCCATCAGTGCTCAGCAGTGTCACCAGTCAGTGCCATCAGTCAGTGCCACCCATCAGTGCTGCCCATCAGTGCCCATCATTGTTGCATATCAGTGCAGCAGCATCAGTGTTGCCTCATCAATGCCAGCTCAGTGCCGCCTATCAGTGCTGCTTATCAGTGCTGCCTATCCGTGCCACCTCATCAGTGCCTATCCGTGCCGCCTATCAGTGCCCATCAGTGCTGCCTATCAGTGTGCATCACTGCTGCCTATCAGTGCAGCCTCATCAACGCACATCAGTGAATGAGAAAAATTACCAGTTTGCTAAATTTTATAATAGAAACAAAGAAAAACGTTTTTTTCCAAATGTTTTGATTTTTTTGTTTATAGCGCAAAAAATAAAACACCAAGCGGTGAATAAATACCACCAAAAATCTCTATTTGTGTGAACAAAATGATAAAAATTTCATATGGGTACAGAGTTGCATGAACACGCAATTGTCATTCAAAGTGCGACAGCGCTGAAAGCTGAAAATTGGCCTGGGCAGGAAGGGGGTATAAGTGCCGGGTAGGCAAGTGGTTAAGGTGGTAATTAAACTCACTTAGTGCCTTATCTGCATTAAATTAGCCTCAGAACCTGTGGAATTCATATGTGTTCGGCTTTAAAGGGATGAGGTGGCAACCCTAGCTGTAGGCTAGCAGGTTTTGGAGATCCGGATCCCTGGTAGAGATTGGCTTGGGATTCCTTGCATTCTTTTTTTACTCCAATGAGCTGTGGGCCAGGTCATTATATGCGCTATGTGGTGAGAATGACCCAGCCTGCAGCTCAATAGAATAAAAAAAAAAGAGTGCAAATTTGGAGTTCGCACTTCCTTTTGGATGTCCAACAGAAGCATACTCTCAGAAACAAAAAAGGATGAAGTCAATTGGAAAGTGGGTGGGGTAGGTGATATAAATTTTTAAGCATTTTGGAACAACCACCCCTCTGACTGCAAGTGTAATTTAACCTTTAGGAAGTTCTAGTTATTGGCACCTAATCTGCACATAGGATTCTAATTTCATAGATTTGAAGTGGTGGGAAATGTAGGGGTATACTTATTTATCTGATATACTGTGTTCAGCATAAATGAGTACACCCCAACAGATTTGTCAGAAAACCTTTACTTTCCTTTCAGAATCAACATTTTCTATGGGACACTATACTACAAAATACTCCCACAAATGCGGGCCATTGATTGCAAACAAGATTTGTTCATTTGCATACACAAAAAAAGTATTTTCCTAACAAATTCATTCAAGACCATGTTGCAAAAATGAATACAACCCAATGAAAGTATTAGGAGCAAAGATAAATTTTAGACAACAAAATCCTAATTAACCAGAATTCAACTACAGGTGAGCCTAATTCTTCATTAAAGAGGTGTCCAGCAGACAGTTCATTAGAAAAGGGTGTTACTTAACAAAGAAAACCCCTTCCCATTTCATGTTGTCAGTAATGGCATCACATGGAAGAGAAATGTCACAATGCCTGAGAATGAAAATCATTTTTTTACACAAGAAAGGTGAAGACTACAAGACGATCAACAAAGCTTTGCTTATCAGTCAGAATACTGTAGCAAAAGTGATACAAAAATTTAACAAAGATGGAACTGCAACCATCTCACAGAGATGTCCAGGCCATCCATGGAAGTTAACACCTCGACAGGAGCGTCTTCTGCTGAGAAGGGTTGAAGAAAATCGCCATGCAAGTTCAACTGAAGTTATCTAAAGAAGTAGAAAGCCAAACTGGGGAGATTGTGTCAGGGATCCCCTCGATCCCCGCCGCGATGGTCCCGGCGCAGGCGCAGTATGCCGCCCTGTGCAGGGACGCGGGCTCTAGGTCCGGGCCGGCCGCGGCGCGTGAGTTCGCGCATGCGCAATAGGAGCCGCGGCCGCCCGCTGGGCACCAATGGCAGCGCAGGGCGCGATATTTAAACGGCCCTGAGCTGTCATTCAGTGCCTTCTGGTCTTGTCCTTGCCCTGTATCCTGTATCCTGTATCTGAACCTGTAAGTTGCTGACCCGGATTGTACCTGACCACTGCTGAATTCTCCTGCCCAGACCCTTGCTTTGCCTGACCTCTCTTCCGTATGTCCCCTATTGGATTTGACCTACTGTTGATGACCTGGCGTGTGACCCGACTATTCTCTGCCCGCTGCCTTGTACCTTGCTGTCCTCCCCGTTACCGACCCGGCTTGCCTGACTCTGCACTTGCTCATCCATCCATCCATCCATCCATTCCTCTCAGCGGGGTTCCCAGACCTCCTCATATCAGGCTCTCTCCCGTGGGAGCCCCTGGCGACCACCCCTACCACTGACGGGTGCCCTCAGTAAGCACGACCTGGTCCCGGGGTACTCCAAGTCCATCCCCACCATCAGGGGCTCTGGTGAACAAGTACTCTGGGACTTAGACTCCGTGCAGTGGGGACGCCTGATTAGTGGAGTGCTAGTGGTGTCGCCAGGCGGTCCCTTACAGATTGTTTCTTGTGACACAATATGGCATACACTGCAGAGCAATGGCATACATGGGTGTTGTCCATGAAGGAAGCCCTGCCTAAAGCCCATGAACAAAAAAGCCCGCCTAGAATTTGCCAGGGTCCATGCTGAAAAAGAAGAAGACTATGGGGACTCTGTACTCTGAAGTGATGAGACCAAGATAAATGTTTTTGGAACTGATGGCTTCAAAACTGTATGGCGTCGCAAAGGTGAGGAGTGCAAAGAAAAATGCATGGTGCCTACAGTGCAACATGGTGGTGGCAGTATCCATCTGTGGGGCTGCATGAGTGGTGCTGGTATCGGGGAGCTGCATTTCATTGATGGTACCATGAATTCACAGATGTACTGCTTTATATTGAAAGAGAGGATGCTACCATCACTCCGTGCCCTTGGTCATCGTGCACTTTTCCTACATGACAATGATCCAAAACACACATCTAAGGCCACTGTTGCATTTCTGAAGAAGAACAGGGTGAAAGTGACTCAGTGGCCAAGTATGTCTCCTGATCTGAATCCAATCGAATACCTATGGGGAATTCTGAAGAGACAAGCTGAACAGTCCACTCTACATCCAGCATCCAGGCTCTAAAAGAGGTTGTTCTTGAAGAATGGAAAAAGATAGATGTTGAAATATGCCGAAAACTTGTTAATGTCAAGGTCCTACCTTTTCCCAGAGGTTATGTTATTCCATGTGCTGGCATCCATCTTGGATTTCTGCAGAGAATGGTGGGAATTTTTTATGCCTTCAGGTCTCTGAGGTCCATCCCCCAGAGGGGTGTGGCTGATTACATATAAGCCTGTAGTCCGCACATGCCCTTTGCACTTGTGTCTTGTGTCTTTGTGTCACTACAGCGCTGTTCTGACTCTCGTGACTCTCCTGGAATCTGACTCGGCTTGTGACTTGACCATTCTTTGTGTTCTCCTTTGATCTGACCCTCCGTTGCTGAACCCGGCCCGTGACCTGTGATTCTCATCTGCTGTCCTGTACCGTTTTGTCCCGTTGTTGTTGACCCTGCCTGCCCGACTACTCTATTGTCCTTTCCACCAGCTACACGCCATTGGCGGCGGCCATTACCTCAACTGGGGTGTTTCGGGGGCCGCGGCCTGGTTCCTGGCTGCGTCAAGTCCATCCCACCATCAGGGGCCCTGGTGAAGGGCAGCCTGGGACTTAGACTCCGCACCCTGAGGGACTTCGGTCTGTGGGTGGTGGTTGTCGTCAGTCAGTGCGTTACATTGTTAATAGGCCTGCCTGCCCATTCCAGCGTTCCTGTCCTGACAGTTAATTCCATGCCTAGAAGATTTGGTGCTGCACAACAAAATAGTAAATGTAGTAGTTTTTGTTGTAGGGTGTATTCATTTTTGCATCAACTACTTAGATGACAAAATCTTCAGTTTTACTCCAAGTTATATTATTAACCTTACTTTCATGTAATGAGCTAAAAACAAATGTTCTATAAATGTCAGTTTTCTCAAAATGTTGGACATTGTTCTTGTGTTTATTGAGATATTGCTGAAAATCTTACTTTTCAAAAGGGGTGTACTCATTTATGCTGAGCACTATATATGATAAATCTGCATTTTCATTAGCATAGATTATGAAAATGTAAATTTTATGTGTCATTTGTTTAGCTATATCAGCCGTACTTGTAGGTACTATTTGAATGAAGATCTAATGTTTGCCTACTTCCATATGTTGAAAAAGTCAACAATTTCCGTAAGTTGTATGTACTTTTTCATAAGACTGTACATTATTATAGATTTTACCAAGAAAAAAAGTTGTGTTTTTTTTTTGTTAAATCAAATGTATTGATATGATTATTTGCATCAAGCAGATTTTTTTTATGTAGCGCACCCTGAAGGAGCCACTGAGTGAATAAGCCCTCTGAGGCGAATTTGGTATATGGACTATTGGTGTTATTACTTTAATCACTCTGACACACCCATACTCAACAAGATAGGCAACACCAAATGGAGAAGAAGCTGTAGTTCTATTCATGTCAAAGAGTTCAAATGAAAGGAAAGCAACACAACCAATGACCCCAATACAAAGACCTTCTGTAAGGGGATAAGCCAGAGAATATTGGCTCAGAGACCTGACACAGTTGCCAGTATGCAGCATGGTCACACCTGTTTGCACAGAAATGCGCACAGACGTAATGGAGAGAAGCCAGTGAACGCTTGTGTGCGATAGTGGACTGGTGCACTGCGCATGCAATAGATTTTGGAGCCCTCTGGCCTTTATGAGGATGACAAATTCTCACAGACTTTGCTGACTGATCTTCAGCTCCCTGTTACCCATGTTCTTTGTACCTATATTTTTGGATTTCCTGTTACCGACTCGGCTTGCTTCTGGACTTACCGTGGCTTTTATCCTGACTCTGACCTTAGCTTGATCCATGAATCTGTTTTTGTCTGCTTTCTGTGTATGACCTTGGCTACACTCCTGATCTCTCCTCTGCTGACTGAGTGGTATAATAAGGCAATAATGCGCTAGGCTTTCAATGTTTCAATGTCTGTAGTACAGTGCATGGAATGGGTCATCAAACTCACCAAACTCATGTGCTTTAGCTGTAGGCACTGGCGATGGAGGCCACTCCATCTGACTGATGCGTTGACTTTGGTGAACCCACTTGACACACCTCTGGAGCATCTGCGAGTAGACTGACAAACCTGATCTGTGTCTGTGGAACAACTGGGAGTAGACTGACAAACCCGATCTGTGTCTGTAGAACAGCTGGGAGTAGACTGGCAAACCCGCTCTGTCTCTGGATGAAGGCCATACTGACAGACAGGAGCTAGCAGCCTCAGCACTCCGTCCCAAACACCTGTTTCCTTCCCTGGTCTGGTGCCAACAGCCCTGAACCTTCCCAGGCAGTTTGTAAGAGTTCCCACCATTCCTCACCAGTTGCTCAGACCCTTGGGAGCTGTAGTTTCTTCTCAAAATATGACGGACCGCCATATCCCATGATTCTCTTTCTTCATTTTCCCAACAGCTTATTAAATGTGGAAAAGCTCTGCTGATTTCCATCATGCAATCATGTACAAGCATAAAAGCTTTTCTTTTCTCTTGTAGCTGATTGGGTATTCTTTACAAAGTGAAGCTTCACCATATTTACATTTACTAAGAAAAAAAAGAGTGCAAGTGCACTTGCAAAGTGTACAGTCTATTTGCTTTTAGAAAATAAACCCCTATGTGTGGATTACTTGAGCTGCCAAAATTCCTTTTTAAAAAAAACACAATATACCAGTCCAAAATAAAATTATTTTTTTTTTATTAAATATTTTATTATTGTTTAAATATTGATTTTATATTTTTTTGTGTGTAGGGGAGGGGGGCATCTGTCCCAGGACAGTTGCCCCTTTTACCCCCCTGACTACATTTACATGTACATAAATATTGAAAAGACTCAATATTCCCTTTAAAATGAATAGTAAATTGAGAAGCAATGTTAGCACTGTGTTTTTATTACAGATTATTATTATTACTACAGGATGTCAATGTTCTCTACTGACAGATAATGACATAAGAGCTAATTAGCTCGTGGAGTTTAGTTGAGCACTAATTACAGTAGAGCTACCGATCAATTTAAAAATATGTAAAGCAATCTAAGCCCAGAGTAAAATCTCATTTAAGCATGTTAATTTGAATTTCAAAAGCCGTTTTCAATCATTTTAAATACGTAGGTAGAAGGGCATATGTGCAGAGAGGGGGCCACTGCTTACAGGGAACATGTTACATGTTGCACCTTTTTTAGGATGGAACGTGTCACATGTTCCCAAGGCTGCAGCTGCCGCCTGACCCCCTCCCTGTGACAGCAGTATGGGGAGAAGTTCTGTAAATGAATGAACTACAAGTCTCGATAGCCTTAGCAGCTGGTGGCTTGTAGTTGTTAATGAACAACCACGGCGCTGGGGACATTATTTCAATGTAAGCTCCAGATTTAAAAACATTGAAACATGAGCATGTTAAAAATTTGTGTTTTCATTTTCATCTACTTGAGGCCCCTTTAACACCTGTGGTTTTTAGATGCAATGAATTAACAAAATCTTGTTTGCTTCATCTTTGATGCACTTTCAACAAAATGCCTGTTATATAGAGTTCAATGGTGACGCGTACCAGCAGACCTAAAATGTACATTCACTGCAGACTGGCCACTGAGGGGTTGACACACATAAGTTGGGTATTGGCCACTGAGAGTTTAATGAAGATGGCTTGGAACTGGTCGAGGCATTAATAGACATATATACTGGAGACTGTCAACTGACAAATTAATGTACATTCTGGGGACTGATCACTGAGGGTTAATGCATTTACACTGGAGACTTGTCACGGAGGTGAAAATGCCCACGTACTGCTGCTGTGGGTTCTAGCTATTGAGCTCCGTGTACTGAATAGGGCAATCTCACTGCTGGAATGGATACACTGGGAAATGAGGTGTGTGTATTGGGGTCAGGATACAGACCAGTGTATGCACGGGCCTAGTGCATTACCATAAAAAAAATGTTTAATAACAAATCAAAGTAGGTGTTGTACTCACAAACAACAGTTAAGTCAAAGGCACGTCATAAAAGAACAGCTTGGTCAACACCGCGCTGAGTAACAGTCCGCAATAGGGAGTGTAGACATCCAATAGGCTGACACGTTTCAAGGACCAGGTAATGCACTAGGCCCGTGCACCCTCTGTGTGTTCTTTCTTCATTCAGTATATTTGGATTTCCCCGGTCTTTTGAGGGCAGCAAGGTATGCATATTCCAGGACATTCATGATGTGGTTCTAGCCTACATTGAGTCCATCCCCAAGTGCAGGAACATTTGTGTTTGCATGTATGTGTGGGTTGGGGCATCACTGGTAGTTCAGGTCAACTCTACACTGCTCCGAATACCCCATTAAATGGCAAAAGCACCATCAGGGCTTTAATACTATATAGGAATGGGATATTAACATACAGGATTTATATAGCACCAACAGTTTGCGCAGCGCTTTACAATATAAGGGTGACAGTACAATTACAATAGGTTTTAGTACAGAAGGAATATGAGAAAAAATATGTAGAATACAAAACACAGAAATGGAGGAGGTTTTATAAAGGCCACAGAAGGCGTGTAGATGCAGGACCTCAAAAAGCTATAGAAACTGTCAGGCGGCTAACCCTAAAAAACTTAAGTTTTAGGGAGATTAACCATTTATTAAGACACTGTCACTTTGTCCATGTCAAAGTCACATTTCCCCCAACCCACAGATACTCACTTTACTAGTACTCCTCGATCTTCTACCTCCGCCTTCGCAGTTGGCGACAATACCTGGTGCTTCTGGGAATGGGGCAGTAGGATATCTATCATGTGACAGTGCTCAATTCTAGCAGCCAATTGCTAAGCCCGAGCAATGTCACTGCTGCCTCTAGCATCCAACACCAGTCAACACTGGGGATTTTAGTGCCTGCTGCAATTGAGGATAGAGTGGCTGGGTCGGAGAGGCAAAGACACTGTCACTTTGCCCTGAACAAGCAAATTGCCTTTTTTTTTTAACATCATAAAAATCATACTTGTAGATGCTCAAAAATAAAAAGATCTGATTCTGTGTTCTTTAGAACACCTAAATAGAGGGATGGCACATTGTGGAGTTTCACTTCCCCCCTAGCTTGTATTTACGTAATAGTCTGGAGAAGTGATAAAGGAGGTTCCAAGAATTTCAGGCTTGATCCCTCTGACAATAGTTAGATATGATTATTGTGCAAGAAGTGAATAAGCATCCTTCTAATTGTGCCTGTGGCTGTCTGCACATCCAGCCAAGACAATGCATGTTGACATTTGTTGATCCTGTGAGGACAGATATATGAAACAGGTCTGCCTTTAAAGAGAATCTTCTACCATTGTTCTTTCATAAGTCCTTATACAGCTGTTGAGTACCATTTCCACATTGCAATACAGCCAAGAGCAAAATGGTCGTTACTAATGGAAACTGGAGAGAAATGGCCAGGTTGTAGATAGTGATCACTCTGCAGCTGTCAAACCTGGGACCATGCAAGCATTGTATGACTGGTCTCTGTCACAGTACATGTACATGCAGGTTATATTGAGATTTATTGCCAAAAAAAAGGAGACCTCATGAACATCACCTCATATAGGGGAAAGGTAAAAGAAGCTTTCTGTACCTGAATCTTCCAGTAATGATGTTTTAGAATTCACAAAAATTGAAAAAGGTTAATAGCTAAAACCTTACTTTTACAGCACGGGGGTCAAACTGGTGGCCCTCCACCTGTTGCCAAACTACAAGTTCCATTAGGCATTTCAAGACTGACAGTTACAAACATGACTCCTAAAGGCAGAGGCATGACGGGACTTGTAGTTTCACAACAGTTGGGGGGTTTCCAGTTTGACACCCCTGTTTTATAGTTTTGGAGAGAGTAAGGATTTCTCTTACTTTGTCTCGGTAATTATGGTCACAACAGATTGAACCTCCTCAGTGGGGACAGAGACAACAAAAACCCGGCAGGGTTTGTCCCCCCCCCCTCGCCTCAATACAAAACTGCTTATAATACACTTTAGTGTTTTTAACTCCCAATGGAATAAAGTGCAAGTAGCACATTGTCCTGTTCAAATTTGTCCATTAGCTTCTAAGCAGGTTAGTCTGACAGGTCTCTTTCTACCCAACAACGCAACTGGAAAGGAGACGGATTTGTGATTGACAGCTCTGGTCTCTGGCAGCAGGGGCCACTCGACCAGCGCTGCCATTCTCAAAAAAAAAAAATCCCAAATCCTAAAGCACTGTCTGATCTTGCAGTTTTATGAATGAGTGATCAAAGCTGATTCTTTTTTTTTTTTTTAGCTTTTTTTCCCCTTTATGTTTACCTGGTGATCTGGCCAGTAAAACAACCCTCAACCCTTTAACTCCCACATTTGTATGGCAGCTTGCTCTATTAAATGACCTTGAGCAAAAAAAACCAAAACCCCACAGATTTACTAGAAAGATCAACATGTAATAAAATTACATTAAAAAGGACAACAAACTAAAAATCGGCTGTTAATACTAATAACAGACTGCATCATATATGTCATTTTTTTATTTTGCCCACAGCCCCACTTTAGGTGGGGATTTTAATGACAGACCCACTTAACATAGCAGTAAAAAAAAAACATACAAAAGAAGAAACATGGATGACAGTTTGTGGTTTCAGTTAGTATTTTTACATTTATTAAACACAATCAAATATGTAAACACTTGATATGACACTATGTTCTTACAACAGACTGAAAATAAATTATTTAGAGAGATTCAGTTTCATGACTAGCCATTTATGATTCTCCAGTCAATTAATTTGCCATTTATTGTAAATCTAACATAAGGACAACTTTTGCAAGAACAAAAAAAACAAAAACCACATATACTGCTAACATACAGTATAATACTGACACAATGAAGTACTGCATAAGGTTACACAGATATATAAAGGCGCATAAAAGGTTCATACTCTGTTTAATAGTCCAGAACAGCCTTTCTCAACTCTTAACATGGAGGATCCCTTGAAATAATTTTTTGGTCTCAGGGAACCCCTGCTAATAATTACTGTAGCTGTAGCCAATGGTGCATTAGTGTAAACACAATGTACTTAAAAAAATTATATAGCATTTCCCAGTGAAAGTGCATGTACATACATTCTGTGCAAATGGGGCAAAAAATAAATTAAAAAACCACACATAAAAAACAAATGTTACTAGACTATTTCCTGCGCTGGACAAATGTTTTCATTGATTTTAAAGCAGAAAGTACCTCATTTGGCCACTAGAAGATGCTAAGTATCATAGGAATTTCCCATGACAGCACCATCTAATGGCCAAATGCAGTAATGTTTGTTTTAAATCAAAAACATTCAGCCAGCACAGGAAATAATCTAATATACATTTTTGTGCCCAAATTACACTGAACGAATGTACATGCATTTACATTGGGCAAATTGCAATGCCAATTTTTAATAAACAAACCCCTAAGTTGGGGCATAAGAATAAGGAATGTGGCATACTTAGTGTATTTGACACCCCGGGTTGCTGTACACAACACAATTCTTTGCTGGTGGTAGTCATGGAAATGCTCCCTTATATTGGTGGTCACTGGTCAATAAGAAGAATGTTCCTTACTTTGGTTGTCAGTGGGAAGAATGCTTCTTACAGTGGAAGTCAATGAGTAGATTGGCCCTTTTACATATATCCGAAAATATCAAAAGGCATGAAAGGCAAAAAGTGCCCATTGCTCAACGTAAGCAGTCTCTGGATTAACCCTAGAATTCTACAGAACCCTTGTAGAGAAAGGCTGATCTATAATATATCTAAAGATAAAAATTAATTCATAAAACATTCATAATATATTATATGCAAAATTTCTAATGGACAGAACTTAGGCAGGTGTAGAGCCTGGGTTGACAGGCTTTTGTTCATTTCAACTGGGATTTTCATTTCCAGGGAGTCAAAATGGCGGCCCTCCAGCTGTTGCGAAACTACAAGTCCCATCATGCTTCTGCCTTTGGGAGTAATTTTATTATATTTCTTTCAGGTGCTTATATAGCACAGTCAATGTACGCAGCGCTTTACATATATATTGTACATTCACAACAGTCCCTAACCCTCAAGGGGCGTACAATCTAAAGTTCCTATCTCACATTCATACATACACATATTAGGGCCAATTTAGACACGATCCAGTTAACCTACCAGCATGTCTTTGGAGTGTCGGAAGAAAGCAGAGTGCCCGGAGGAAACCCACGCAAGCACAGGGAGAACATGCAAACTCCAGGCAGGTGGTGCCGTGGTTGGGATTTGAACCAACAACCCTAGTACTGCCAGGCGGAAGTGCTAACCATTTAGCCACTGTGCTGCCCAGTAATGCTTGTAACTGTCAATCTTGCAATGCCTCATGGGACTTGTAGTATGGCAGCAGCTGCAGGGGCGTCAGTTTGACAACCATGGTATAAAGGAACGAAACCCCCGTGACACACAAGACAGAAAGAGGTCAGTTGTAACATCAGTTTATTTTGAATGATCTCAGAACCAGCCCAAAGCCCTTCAACAATCAAGAAAACATACATTCCGATTGGTTGATAAGGGTTGATGTACTTTGCACATTGCTCTCTAGCTTGCTGAACAAGTCTGAAGAGGTTTTACCTCTTCATCTATATCTAGATAAATGTTTTGCTGAAAAACATTCACTGCACCATACTGAATTCATTGCATGCTGCTGACTTTTTCTGTGCTATGCTGGCCGGAGCAGACTTTTCCTCATTATTCTATGCATAAGAGCTCCCAGTAGTAGCAATACAAAAATATCAGCAAAAAAAATAAAAAATTAAAATGTACAAACAGCATTATTCTTAACTTTACACCTTGATTTTATATTATAAATTTCAATAAACAATTCATTTCAGGATACAAAAACACCTTTATACAATTCCAACATGCATTATAAAGCTGATTATTTATATATATATATAATAACTGGTTAGCACATCAAACATAAACATATAAACACATAAAACATATGCTGAGCTACTATCATGTACTGAAACATAAAATCCTTGGGCTGTAAAGTATTTTGTTCTCTGGCAGAAAGGTACAATAAAAGTGGAACATACATGACTATATACACACACAGCGGTTAGTGCATTAGCTTGTGCGTGAGAGCTCACTGATGTGTTGTTGGCGGTTGTTTGGTAGAAGTTATTTAGGCACAGGTAACAATGGTTCTCTATGCTAGATCTCACCTATGGATGCATCAAAGCAAATCTGCCATAAAAGGTTGAATATAGCTATGGCCAGAGCATAGCAGTCTCTATGAGCTAGTCAAGGCAGTTTTATGCCAGCAAAGGTGCTAGAATTTGTATAGAACTACCTACCCTAGGAATGTTATGGTGGATGGTTCTGGAACATTATTGTGCGCTGGAATCAATAAGATGTTATACAATATATAGGCATCATTATTACAGGTCCACTGTTGGTCTAAACACATCTTTTTTGAACCTATAGACCCTTCAATTTGATTACTAAACAACAAAATAATGAAGCTGATCAAAGATACAGCACCAACAGTATACTTGCTGGGAAGACATCAATCATTTTAAAGACAGAAGCATTGACTGTCTGTGAAAATAATCTATTTGTACTTCCATTGATTATTTTAATTGGCAGGAATCTTTACAAATATTGCCAATTTGAATGGAAATGGTGGCCACAAATGGATTTCATCAGTGGTTAAAACTGGTTATTTGTAAGGTATAATCGCATGTCTAAACAAGCGTTTTATGAAATAACTAGATGGCTAGGTGTATGGCCAGCAAAAAGAGATGCAGAACGTCATTAAAATGCTTGTCCATGATAAAATCCTAGTTCTAATTTAACAAAATGTGAGATCATGGTTAATTGTATATATATATATATATATATATATATATATAGTTTTCTCTGATCTACTCAGCGGTCTTCCCTGTGTGTCACTATCTGATTTCAGAGACCCTGTCATCTGCCAAAGAAATCTTAAAGTGATATTAAAGGCAATAATTATTAAAACTCTCAGTTTTACTGCGTGGGCGGGCAGGTACCATTTTTGCCCTGTAGTGAGCAGGCAGTGGCCATTATTTTTTTTACTTTCTTTGCAAACAACAAAGTGAAACTTCATCCATGTCTCCACACCCCGGCCCAGTGCATTGCAAAAATTGAACATTTCAACAATTTTTCTACACTGCATCGCACATCATACCAGCTATGTGGGGTGAACAAGGCAAATAGAAAAACAATTGTTTTCTACGTGCCTTGCGGTTATTGGCTTTTTTTCTGTGCAGAAAAAGTGCAGGTCACTGCACGTTGTATAAACGTATCCTTAAAGTTGAAGTAAACCCACTTTGGTATCTTTTACCTACAGGTAAGTCTTTAACCCCTAGAAGACGCCGAATGCACACAAATATGCGGCCTATCGGCGTCTGGGCCTTGACGCATATTTGCGTACCATTTGAAAATACTTATGCGCCGACAGCGCATTCCCTACGCACTCCCAGCACATATGTCTGCGACTCACGGAAAGGTCCCAATCTCCCCTTGCGATCAGGACCTTTTTTGATCATGTGACTGCCGGGACAGCGAATCACAGCGGTTACATGACCCTAAAACCCTGCCCCGCCTCCTGAAACCTCTTAAAGGGCCAGGAGGTGCCGGCGCAAAGGGGTTAATAAGGCTTGCCTGTAGGTACTGTAAATATCTCCTAAACGTGCACCATTTTTGAGATATTTACTGTAGAAGCTCCTGTGATGTCACCCGCGCGCATGCATACTGCGGGTGATGAAACTGCAGCTCTTCCAAGCAGATGGCCGCAGCTAGCGAACCCGGAAGGACAACCGGGTGAAGGTGGAAGCTTTAGGAAGCAGTGACAGTGCTCTGCTGGAGGGCTTCATTCTCAGGTAAGTCTTTCATGATGTGCTAGTATGCGATGCAACGCTCTTAACTTGCAGGGAGAAGAATTTTTTTAGAATTTTTTTCTGCCGCTTTAAAGAAAACAGCTATGATAAGACCAATTGGCATTGCACAATGAACCCAACAGAAAATTTCTGCAGGTACAAGGAAAGTGTCTGCAGCCTTATCTAGCACCTATCACCCACATAGAAAAAAAAAAAGTATCTGAAGGATGAATAGTTTTTGTTTCAACAGCCACCTCTCAAATATGAGAACATGGTTGCATTTTTGTAGTGTAAGAAAACATTTAGTGGGTTATTTACTAAAACTATACCGTTCAAATTCTGGTGCAGCTGTGCATAGAAACCATTCAGCTTCCAGGTTTTATTGCCAAAGCCTAAATGAACAAGCTGAAGTTAGGATTTGGTGCAGTTGTGTATGGTAGTCAATCAGCTTCTGAGTGCTTTTAGTAAATCTCCCCCTTAGTGTCAGATCTGTTGTATCTATAATTATTACATTACAGAAGTGTGTGAATACAATGCAGCTATAGAATATTCAAGGGTCTTATGATGTGAACATTTGTGGGAACAAGCTGTGTGAGCACAAGCCACTGAAGGTATATAGAATGCACCGACCAACCAGTAACTTTAATATCCAATCAATGAGGTTAACGATTTCACATGCTTTTCTTACTTAATTCTTCTACTAAGATTATATAATATCTGGCTTATTTTTAAAAAAAAAAATAAAATAAAGTGCAGCCAAATTGCATTAAATGTTGTCAGTGTAAAGTTTAGTGCTCTATCAGGCAACTACCAACTAAGGAACTGAAAACAAGCTCCCGAGCCTCCCTATTGGTCAGTAAGGCCAAATATCATAGCGATGGACCAACAGTAAAGCACGCAAAGGTCGGAGTTAAGCTTTACCTTCTGGAGCCAATATTTGGATCTTTCAAGGAGCTCTATAAAAAGGTACTCTGCCTGTATTTTCTTTAATGCTTGGATTTCCTATGATCGTGAGTTCCATCTAGTGGCCATAATGCAGTCTTTTTTCTGATTTATTTCAGGAAAAATACTTGATGGAGATGACAATTAAAGGAAATCGCTGTATTAAGCAAAATAATTTGTTACATTCGTTCAACATTTTTTTTTTGTTATAAATAGACCCTTAAGAGTACAAAAATCCATGGTGTACATATATTCATTAAAAAAAAAAAATTTCTTAGGATGAGGGCAGCTTAAAAATTAACTCCACATTTGTCATCTTACAAAAGGTCTGACAGGACAACTCCCCCTCTCCCCCTATCTTTTAAGTTATTTAAAAAATGCTGGGGGCATGAGAGGGGAAATAAGCTTTAGTTCCACTTTAATGAAAGTTATATTTCTGATTGGTTGGAATGGGTTCATATACACTGCACCTTCCCTTATCAAAAGTATCACACTCTAAATTCAAGAGCATGCTCAAAATTAATTCATATTATTGTTTGATAAAATGTAATAAAATCCACATAGAAGATAAATATACCCATCACCAGCTAGCAAGACTTGTTGATGACACTTCCTAATTTGTGGTCCCCATTGAAGTTCCATGAAGTGGAGTCTCATTTTTGAAAGCTCCGTGTTCTTGTGTTGCCATTGTCATGTATGTTTTGTAAAATAACTACAATCCTTATATTATCCAATGACACACAATAAGGCCCCAAGGCTTTCACAAGCAGCAGGACAAACCATGTAGCTTCAGAAGACACAAGCACATGAGGGTAAGTAGAAGGTCACATGCTCAGTTAGCCAAAATTTCACTTCCTTGATGGTTAACATTCAGTATATAGTCATTTCAATGTACGACATTCATCCTTGTGCTACAATTTCTGAATCATCACCTGGAATTTACCTATAAAAGAAAGAAAACCCAGCCTCAGATAATATAATTAGTAACACGCTCCCGCCTTCCGCTCTACAATTACAGGAAACTCAGCATCAGCTTAAGATTCTAGAACCGGCATGTGAGATGAACACTGTTGTGATGCAGAGAAGAGGTGTCCAACCAGTTTTCAGCTTAGAGTGTGAAATAATGGCACTTAATGATTATCATTATTATCCAGCTCAGCCAAAAGATGAATAATGATTTATTTAGGAAGGTGATTAAGATCACACATGTGACAAATCGCCTCCTGGGAGTTTTGGGTCCTACTGCCAACCTTGGTGTTTCCTGCCCCCCACATCTGCACTATACTTATTGATACTAAAGCCTCATTTTTTATTTTTTTTCAAACATGTCATACTTACCTGCCCTGTGCAGTAGTTTTGCACACAGCTGCCCCGATCCTCTTCTTTTTGAGTTCCCTGCCAGAGCTCTGCCACCTCCCCCTCAAGCAGTGCCCCCAGAGAAAGCTGCTTGCCCTGGGGGAACCGCTATGTGCTCACTCCTAAGCTACTACTCTATGCGTCCATAAGACATAGAGCCGTGGCTCTGTTCCCCCCTCCCCGCTCTCTCTTCATTGGTTCACTGGCTATGATTGACAGCAATAAATAGCATATGGACTGCGAATACATCATGCAAACAATATAAACTTAGTAACAATCTATATATAATGAGTGATGAACAGTAACCATCTATAAACTGGTTTTAATATACAGTCCCAGAATGTGAAAATAATGTGCAAATGTGCGAGATTCTTGATTGTGAACTCCGTCTTGAAGTGACAAGTGCTCCACTGTGCTCAGACTGGTGACCCACATGGATTTGCACTCACCATCATCCCATGACCACCTGTCTCTAGGATGGTCACTTCCGCTTTGTTGTGATTGGCCCAGTAACGGCGTTATGTTGGTGACTAATGTCCCTTCACAAGTACTCCACAGTGTTGCTAATGGTAACTGATGTATCTTCACAGGGGCTAGATGGTACTGCTAATGGTAACCAATGAGCCTTCCCAGAGGCTAAATCAATATCAGTAATTCTCCTCTCCTGGGTTTAATTTGAAATGGGTCTGGTCAGCAAAGGCATAGATGAAGGTACAGTTACTTCTCCCCAGAGAGATGGCCCAATCCAACAAAGAGAAATCCCCATATATTCAAAGAGATGGCCAAATCCAGCAAAGAGACAGCCCCATATAGCAAAGAGACAGCCCCATATAGCAAAGAGACAGCCCCATACAGCAAAGAGACAGCCCCATACAGCAAAGAGACAGCCCCATACAGCAAAGAGACAACCCAATCCAGCAAAGAGACAACCCAATCCAGCAAAGACAGCCCCATGTAGCACTGATCAGTTTCTCCCTCATTATAGGTCCCCCATTAGCGTCCCCTCCCATTGAATTTCTTTAGTCCTCCCTTACCAAGGGCTGGATGGGAGTAGCCAAAACTCTGTGGGTGGAACTTAGCGGGTGGAACTCGATGCGTGGTATTTGATGGGCTCGGTAACAGTGTTTTTTTTTTTTTTTTTAAATGCAGTGCGGTTACTGCAGTCCTGTCTTAGCCCTCAGTTACACCTAAAGCAGAGAGACAGGTGGGGCACAGGCAGCATCCAGATCTGGAGGAGGAAGTTCTGTTCTAGTCCACTGAATGCTGGGGGCGGACCAACCATGTAGTTGGTTGCTAGATGCCAGGTGGCCCTAGCAATCAGGTGGGAGATAACTGCAACGTCAGAGCTGTAGGTAGAGCAACTGAAGAATCATTGACATTAAAGCATATTCCCCCTAACCAAATTACCCCTACTAAAACAAATCTTACCCTTCACCCCCCAAATGAGTTCCCTTCCTAGCAAAAATTTCCCCCCCCCCAATACCCTAACCAAGAAGTAATCATATTCTCCCTCCCTCTCCTAGTACAATTGCTGTCCTCCTCACCACAAATTACACTACCCTCCTCCCCCCTTGTGTCTCCCCCCAGTGCATTTCTCCCTTAACTCAAACACACAGACCTAAGACACAGTGCGGTACAAGGTCCTAGGCTCCTCCTCATCTTGACAGGTCAGAGCTGAGGAGGAGCCAGGAGAAGCCAATGCCTAACTACTTGAAGGCAGCTGGTGGAAGAGATGCCGCTGCTGAAGGGGAATAGAATTAGAGCTTGGAGACACAACTAGATGTGAGATCAAGATTTTACAGAATTTGTTTACCCTGCCCCTACCCATATTCTTTGCTGGGAGTATATGGGATGGGTAAAAAAACTGCTAAATCCCGATTTCTCAGTTCTGATGCCGTGCTACAGAATGTGAAACTGGAGAGGAGAGAGAACGCATCCCGCACCTCCTCCGGTCTCTCCTCCTCTTGTCCTTGAACATGTAGTCCAGCGGCCCCCGCCCACTGAGCAAATGCCTGGTGTGCCCTATGGCTAGTCTGGGCCTGGGAATGAGGTAATCTCCACTTTGGACGATCTATACAGTATTGCTGAGTATTCACCCTAAACTTTGCATTCTAGGGTATGTAGACCCCAATATGTATAATTCCAATGTAACTGCAGCAATTCTAATATAGCTCTTTATTGCCAGAAAGTTGAATGCCTCTAGATGGATATCCGCTACTCCACCACTGTGACTGATTGGATATCCAATATGAATAAATTTGTAATGTTTAAGAAACATACTCATCTCCTCCATAATTCGGTCCATAAATTTGACGCAATTTTGTCCAGTTGGGTAGAAGAGATGTGCCCCGTTGCAGTTTTCTGATGATGTATACAAACATACTAGAGTTGAGTGCTGGATATTTGTTAAATCTGAGTATGCCATCGACATTTACTTGCCTGATCAGGACACTTCCTGTTAATGGTGCTGCACAATGTTTTTTCCTTTGTATTTGTTACCAACTGTGCTGCCCTGTATGGCAGTCTATATTCTCGCTTTGTTTTTGTTCAAAAAATTAATGAAAAAATATTTAAAAAAATAAAATCTGATTAAAAAAAAAAAAAAAAAAAAGAATCAGACCTGTCCTGTGTGTCTTCTGCATACTTCTTATGTTATCTTGGAAATAAATTATTCTTCCAGTTTTTATCTTGGGACTACAGAATGATTAGCCTTGTCACCAGAAAACTCTGAGGGCGGACAACACTAAATCCACAAAACTGCTATCAACTTAGGATCAGAGTGCATTGCTGGTAAACCAACACGTATTTTTCTATACTTGCAAGGCCTTTAGAAGGATAAAACATGGGGTGTGGATTTACTGCAGATTTACTGCAATTTTTTGTTAATATTTTGCCCTGACATACACTTTAAGCCCTGGTTCACACTGATGAGGTGTGGAATTCGCAACGTTTTCCGTGCGAATTACGCACCGCATCAGAATCGCACCCCGTTCATGCGAACCGCTGCGGGTGTGTATGTTAGGTTAACAACACCCCGAAAGCGGTCCGCAAAACGAGGTGCGATGTGCAGAATCGGATCGCATAGGTGTGAATACCCATGTGATCCGATTCTAGTGCGGACCAAAAAAAGGGTCATGCACGTTTTAGGTGCAGTGCGATTAGAGCCATACAAAAACGTATGGCTTCAATTGCACTGCACACAAAATCACGTGATTTGCACAGGAATGCGGTGCGGTTCCTGTGCGAATCACATATACCGCACCACATATATGTGAACCCGGGCTAAAGATTAATTCCAGCAGAGAGGAGCAGAGGCCTCATCTTGACTTTCTAGGGAAAGCTGAGATTTGCTTAAAGCCTAATTCCAGGTTTTAAACAATATGTTTGGACCAAGTTGATCCAAATAACAAATTTTCTTCACCAACAGATGCACCTGCTGGGAGCTCTGTATACAATGTATGTAGCATCAGCTACGTACATCACAGTGCCGTGTTCTGGCAGCAGAAAGACTTCCCGTCCCACTTCCAGAACAATTCGAGTCGGGCCGAGTGCTGCTTATCCAGTCACAGGAAGCTTTGTATTTCACTAAATATTGGCTGAGATGGAGATTGTGACGTCATCCGTCCACTTCTCCACCTCAGTCAATCTACTGATGAAATACAATGAATACTATGAATGGCTGAACAGAGTTTAGCTCGACTTGACTTTGTCCCGGGAGCAGACAGGAAATTCTCATCCCACTGCCGAAGCAAAGTGCTGTGTAATGTATGTACCTGATGCTACATACAGTTTATACAGCCCTCCCAGAGGAAGCTTTGGTTAGTAAAAGAAATAGTTAATTTTGACCAACTTGTTCAAATGTACTAATTAACCCCTTTACACCGGCCGCACACAAATGTGCGGCCTCCCGGCGTCTGGGCCTAGATGCTGAGCGGCCGCACATTTGCGTTCATGTAACAAAACACATATGTGCTGAGAGCGCGCTCCCAGCACACGTGTGGTACTCACGGAAAGGTCCCGGTCCGCTCTTTCGATCGGGACCTTTCCCGATCATGTGACCACCGTGACGACACATCACGGCAGTCACATGATCCCTAAACCACGCCTCGCCTCCGGGCGTCTGAAACTCTTAAAGGGCCGGGAGGCGCCAGCGGGAAGGGGTTAAAGTCAAAAGAAACCCAGAGATAGGCTTTGAGCAAATGCTTGCCTACAAAATCAAGATGAGGCCAGTCCCCCTATACTGCTCACTAGCATTTTGGGTGACACTAGGGGATGCTATCTGCAATGAGTTAGTATGTCCCCACATCTGCATGGGGTTTCCACACACAATACCATCCTTTATATAAAGAATATTGGAACAATAAAAGAAACATCAGTACAAAAAAAATCCCTGTAGACTATTAACTACTAATTGGGGGACCACAACCACATTATAAAAGGATGTGTATCTCTGTATGCCCATCATTTTTATATGGTGCTACCTCGTGAAACAGCAATTGTGTCACACTGAGACAAATAATCAGTTAAAGTTTAGGTCAAAGCCCTCTTAGCCCCCCCTCAATACAACCAGCTGCCCTCCATCCCCCTTGCAGGTCCGCACTTGCTTCCTCAGATGACTGTGGCCTTCTGCACTGTTTGCAGCCCAGCTGGTAACAATGTAGACTTGAATACGATGTTGCTCCTGCAGTAAAGGTATGTCTCATCCAAGTCTATTGGACATTAGCGTGCAGACAACCTGGAACTAGATTTTTACCCCCCCCCCCCTGGGTGCAGACAAAGCAGAAGGCCATAACTGTTGGAAGAAATAAGTATCAGCCACTTGAAGGGGAAGGGAGCACAGTTGGTTGTAATGAGGTGGCTAGGGAAGGGGACTGGGAGGATTTTGGACTAAACAAGGACTTGTACTTTGAATTGTTCTTGATGTATGAAGACTAATTATTTGAGCATGAACTACAATCCTCCTTAAAAACAATTACATTGAATATCATTTTACCTTTAGAGAACTCTCATTAAAAATAGACAATTTCAGAATACGCGTACTTACATGCTGGCATTGCTGAGACTTCAGCTGTTACAATACTTCTTATTCCTAAATTTGATAATCCTCCTCGGATTAATCCACAAGTAAATGCCAAATACTGCAAGAGGTAAAATGACAGTTACATGAGCCACTGTGCACATCTTCCTTAAAAAAAAAAAAATCAACAAAAACCTCTCTTTAAAATTATACGTACATTTAATGTATTCTATACATGTTATTTACCTGTAAAAGGTCCCCTTGTGTAGGCATTCAAAAGCCATGAGATGGCTACTCATCTCTGCCATCTTGGATGTGATGCCAGCTGTTCTAACAGACTCCAAGCTATCAATTAAGTGACACTCTATTCAGTATTCTCCTTCTCCTCCTCCCCTGGCAACTGCATAAAAGGTTATGCAGGGAGACAAGGAGAGAGGGGAAGGAGCTGGGTCAGCACAGAAAGTAATCAGACACTCCCGATGAAGAGTTGTCCTGGAGTAGTAACATTTTCCGGCAAGTGTAAAGGTACATTGAAAGTGAATAAAAAATAATTTAAAGAAAGGAAAAACACTGCAAGTAAGCATTTAAAATATCTGTTATTTGTGTGCCCTTGCCCACATTTTTTAAGTTAGTGACAGGGTCTCATTAAAAGATATTTAACAGTCACAATGTAATCACAAAAGCATTGGTTTTTGCTTTTAATAGGAAAGTATTTGAAAGTAATGTATTCTCAGCAGACAAAACAACACGCTAACCTCATTCAAAAGATAATCTAGCTAGAAAAACGGTCTAGGATGGCCATAGCAACTAATCAGGTTCTATTATTACATCTCCTGGGGCAGTCTGGGAGAGTATTAAGAGTGGTTAAAGGGATACTCAAACCAAAACTTTGTTTCCCATCTTGGACAGAATACAGAAGAGTTGGTTCTGACAGGCTTTTACTACGGTCTGTGGCGATTTTCCTCAGGTTCTGTCCTCGTGATAACTGGTGACCAGGACAGAAAGTGATGAGATATATCTCAAATCTGCACATAAACAGCAATAGGCTTTAATCCTTTCCCACTCTTTTTTAAAAAATAAGCTGGAGTTCCACTTTAATTTGCTATAGAAATGTTCAATAATATGTATTCTCTAAATGCATGTTCATTAAAAACACACATTATTATTGAATGCATAGACAGATCCATAAAATGGGATTATTCCATTGCAAATAATTTAGTATTTTGCCTTAAATGCTTGTTTACTGGGCGGATATAACATTGAATGGGATTTCCTACTATTCTGGATACTTGCACATAATCCACTGTTATGGATACTTCCTCTAGCTCCTTTGAAAGTTGTGGGTCTGTCTTTGCGAAGTTACATATGAGGAATGTGTCAGACGGCATATGCACACTTGGATATAAATATAAGAATAAAAAAATGAATCTGCGCTCTTTTGTATAGTTCCCTTTTACTCATGATGGATTTGGAACTTTACCTTGTTACATGATGCAAGAGAAGGGAGGAGGGTTACGATGATTCGGACTTTAAAAGTGCCAATAATAACAAAACAAAAAATTACAGAATTTATTTCAGTCATTTAAAATAAACAAGTATAACATATACACTTGAGTGTTTAACCACTTCAAGTCCGGACACTTTCACCCCCTTCCCATCCAGGCCAATTTTCAGTGCTATCACACTTTGAATGACAACTGCGCAGTCATGCAACACTGTACCCATATGAATTTTTTAACATTTTTTTTGAGACAGATAAAGCTTTATTTTGGTGGTATTTATTCACCACTGTGATTTTTATTTTTTTTGCTATGTAAATGAAAAAGTCCAAAAATTTAGAAAAAAAGTGTTTATCTTATAATATTTTGCAAATAAATAATATTTCATCATAAATCTTGGCCAAAATGTATTCCGTTATCTTTTCAGTAAAAAAAAGAAAAAAAAACCCAAATTAATTTATAACCAAAAATTATAATTTTTAAACTTTTTTTTCACATTTTTATATATTTTTTTTTTTTTTATACATACTGTCACCCTAGCAGTACAGTGTACTACTTGTGATGGGTGATTTTTTTTTTTTTACACTTATTGCTTTTACACCCATAAATGCTGTAAAAGCAATCAATGCATTCTTGCAGCCACTGAGAACTACTGTGTGAGTTGTGATTGGTCACAGCTTGTCACATGGTACAAGGCTGTTGTGAATAGCCTTGTACCATGTGACCTCCGGACACAGCGGGCACCGGATCGCGGTGCTGCGCAGTCCCAGGGAGCGCGCACAAGCAGGGGGCGAGGAGGCCGTTTATAAACGGCCACCCGCCCCTGCACTGCCACCGTCCGGCCGTTTATATGCAACGGCCGGATGGGAGGTGGTTAAACTGGGTAGTAGTACTGGTTACAATAATCTGAATCCGATGCATTACTTCTCAACAAGTTTCGCCTATTTAAGAGCTTCTTCAGGAGATAATGAATATAGCACCTATAACAATGGAACATGTAAATTACAAAATAATACCAATTAACATATCCAATGAACAAGGCATTGAATAAATAAAAAACACATACAAATAAAAGAAGAATATGTATATAACAAACATTAAATCTATGAAGGGCAACTTACCAGCAGATGCATAACTGGCTCATTTAATTGTGATGTCTGTAAAACCATTAATGAATAGTTTAAAAGGAACAAGGTTCTTTCATTCAATCAACCTGGATGTGAAGACATCTCAAACAGTAGGTGTTTGCCCTTCATCGAATAATGTTTATGTTATATACATATTCCTCTTTTCTTGGTATGTTTTTTTTTTATTTATTCAATGCCTTGTTTATTTGATCTGTTAATTGTTATTTTGTAATCTACATGTTCCATTGTTATGGGTGCTATATTCATAATTTCCTGAAGAAGCCTGTAAATAGGTGAAACATGTTGAGAAGTAATGCATTGGATTCAGATTATTGCAACCAGTACTACTACCCAGTTTAAACACTCAAGTGTATATGTTATACTTGTTTATTTTAAATGATTTAAATAAAGGTTGCAATTTAAAAAAAAAATAATAAAAAAAATGTGTTATTATTGGCACCTCTAAAGTCCTGATCATCTTCGTCATGTTTCACATGACTGTCATATGCCTTTAAGTGTTCTTTGTATTTTGTCTCTGCTCCTCCCTTTCCTTTGGTTTAGTTCATGCTGTATACATAGCCCCACCCTTTTGTTCATTTTCCCAGTAATACACCTCAGCTTCAAGCCTCATGTCATGAAGCAGATCACATTATGATCTTTTGACCAATCCGATGTGCATTGTTGTAAGATTCTCTCAGTTTATGGAATAAACGTCCCAAGATCTACAATATGTCATCTGGATCGAGTCACTGCCTGTGTTATTCAACTAAGATTGTTATTGCCATCTCATCACATCTGTAAGTTACAGAGATCACACTTTCAATGCTTAGATTGGAGAGACAGAACAATCTGCTTTTTTCAGTGAGGAGTTCATTCTCCTCTTCTTTATCTTTTCTTTGTATCCCTCCTCCCTTCCCTTGCATCATGTTGCCATTTGGGATGTAGGTGCCTTTGAGCTCCCCTCTGAATCTTTGTATTTCTGTTTTTCCCCTTGTTACACTTTAATATATTGTACCATTGCACTATGTATTGAAAAAACTTAAAGAAAAACCCCCTAAATAAAGTCTTTGTAAAAGAAAAGCATTAAAGGGTAGAGGGGAAGGTGGAACCGCCTACGTGCCGAAAAGAACAATACATTTATAGTGAAGAGTAGCTTCTCTTTCATTGTTTGAATATTAGAAGTGAAAAGACACTCTACGTGGAGTGAGAAGGCTTTGCCATTGGGGCCTATGATGAATAGGGCAAGAATGCACATTACTTCATGGTCCTGCTGACTCAGAGGTCAGGACATAACCCAGCCAGGTCAGGGCCGCAGCTCCAGCATCAGGTCACCAGCAAATCTCAGGGGTATACAAACCCTGGGAAAGCTGAAATGGAGCTGCTACTTTACTTTAGATAGAGATTAACCACTTCCAGACCGAACACTTTTACCCCCTTCCTGACAGGGCAATTTTCAGCTTTCAGCGCCATCACACTTTGAATGACAATTGCGCGGTCATGCAACACTGTACCCAAATGAATTTTTTACCATTTTTTTTGAGACAGATAAAGCTTTATTTTGGTGGTAGTTATTCACCGCTGGGATTTTTATTTTTTTTTGCTATGTAAATGAAAAAGTCCAAAAATTTTGAAAAAAAGTGTTTTTTTTTAAATAAAATTTAGCAAATAAATAATATTTCGTCATAAACCTTGGCCAAAATTTACTCCGTTATCTTTTTAGTAAAAAAAAAAAAAATATCCAAATTAGTTTATAAGCAAAAATTATAATTTTTAAACATTTTTATATTATTATTTTTTATTTGTATTTTTTTTTCTACATACTGTCACCCTAGCAGTACAGTGTGACACTGTACTACTTGTGGGGGGTGATGAAGATTTTTTTTTTTTTTTTTTTACATGGATTGCTTTTACACCCATATAGGGTGTAAAAGCAATCATTTCTCTTTCTCTCTGTGTGCATTTTTGCAGTCATTGAGAAGTACTGAGTGAGCTGTGATTGGTCACAGCTTGTCACATGGTACAAGGCTGTTGTGAATAGCCTTGTACCATGTGACCTCTGTGATCATTCACAGATTTCACACGTAGTAAGCAATGATGTCACAAGTGACATTTTGCTTACTACTTTGCATGTGATCACTGATTGGCCAATCAGTGATCACATGATCGGGACCTCGTACAGAGGTCCCGTCCGACGATCAGTGTTTCACTGTGTCCAGAGGACACAGCGGGCACCGTATCGCAGTGCTGCACGCTCCCAGGGAGCGCGCACAAGCAGGGGGTGGGGAGGCCATTTATAAACGGCCACCCGATCCTGCACTGCCACCGTCCGGCCGTTTATATACAACGGCCGGTCGGGAAGTGGTGAAACTATCATTGAATACTTCAGTGGTTAATTTTTTTTTGTTAATTTATGATTTTCAATTAAATGACAATTGTATGAGTGTGACCTCCTAACAAACTTAAAACCATTGCTCAAAACTGGGTATTGTGTACATTATGTAAATTGATTTGATTACCGAAATAAAATTATAAAAAGGTTGAGCATCTGTCCTTAAAATGTTTTTTTTTGTTCCAGCAAACACAGAATGTTTTCCATTATCAAACTGCCACAAAGAGCTTTTTAACAAGAGAGAGAAACAAAAAAGGGAAAAAACAGGGAGAGAATAAGATCTGCTTGTTTTTCACAATAATCTATAATGTTGGTGAACAATTCTAACTGCACTAAAAAGGTAAACCTGACCGAGCCTAAAATATTGCTAAATTTATATCAGTGCTGCCACCATGTGGGGTTTGCAAGTACCAACGTCAGACCTCGAATTGAGCCTTTAGTTCCCGTTTAGCTGCCCTGGTATCTAGGCCCTGGATGAATATATGGCTTTAACCACTTCAAGTCCGGACACTTTTACCCCCTTCCTGTCCAGGCCAATTTTCAGCGCTGTCACACTTTGAATGACAATTGCGCGGTCATGCAACACTGTACCCATATGAATTTTTTAGCATTTTTTTGAGACAGATAAAAAAAAACAATAATTTTGGTGGTATTTATTCACCACTGGGATTTTTATTTTTGTTTGCTATATAAATGAAAATGTCCAAAGTTTTGAAAAAAAGGGTTTTTCTTATAAAAGTTTGCAAATAAATAATCTTTCTTCATAAATCATGGCCAAAATGTATTCAGCTATCTTTTTGGTAAAAAAAAAAAAATTTTCTTTTACATTATTTACTTTTTTAATATTATTTATTTAACATATTGTCACGCTAGCAGTACAGTGTCACCATAGTGAACTACTTGTGGGGGGTGATGAAGATTTTTTTTTTTTTTTTTCACACACTGATTACTTTCACACTCATAAAGGCTGTAAAAGCAATCATGTCTCCTTCTCTCTGGCTGCATTCTTGCAGCCATTGAGAAATACTGTGAGAGCTGTGATTGGTCACAGCTTGTCACATGGTACAAGGCTGTTGTGAATAGCCTTGTACCATGTAAACTCTGTGATCATTCACAGATTTCACATGTAGCAAGCAATGATGTCAGAAGTGACATCTTGCTTACTACTATTCATGTGATCACTGATTGGCTAATCAGTGATCACATGATCGGGACCTCACACAGAGGTCCCGTACAGTGATCAGTGTTCCGCTCCTGCACTGCTCCAGTCTGGCCGTTTATGTACATGGGCTGGACAGGAAGTGGTTAAAGACTAAGTTCACCATTTGTAAAAATAAATAAATTCACATTTTTTTTTTACAGAGAAAAATAATGTGCTTTTATTATTTTTTAACCTTGACATCCTGTAAAGCATTACACTTGTGATCAGCAGATTGCAGGTGCAATGCCAGAATCTTGCAGACTTTCAGTCAGCGGTTTGCCCGTACCTCCCATATGAGCAGACAGTTATTGTAGAAAGAATCAATGAACTAAGACAGCGCTCACCAGCACCCTCACAGTTCATTGAGAACTACAAGCCATCTGCTGCAATGGAAGATGGTACTTGTAGTTCATTCATTCACAGGAAACTATGAATGAATGACATGGCCACATGGGAGAAGCACCGCACAACCACATTGTTTTTGAATTGTGATAGTAGGTGCAGGGAGAGAATCCCCTGTCACAATGAGGAATCAGGGGAGGGGGTCTGGGCAAGTGCTCTTTGGTAACATGTTACAGCCCTAAAAACAGGTGTAACCAAAGGTGAACTTTTCCTTTAACTTCCACTCAAACTGAGATGAAGCCACACTCCTCCTGATTAGCAATGCCCCGTCATACAACTGTTAGGCCACATAGATACGGGCGGTTTGAGGCATTGAGCGTAAACTGAGGCCAATCTGGTGAACTACACTGCAAGAAGCATGCAGATAGGAGAAGACAGAGAGATGAGGCCATCAGTCTGCTTCTGCTCCTTTCATTGTCCAGTCACAGAATGGGGTGGAAAGGGGACCTGTAAGTAAAAATAAAACTGAGGCAGATTTGTCTAAACCTCATGGCTGGGTGGTCAAATATTCAAATCATCTGGTATGGTAAACAGCTCCTATATATTGGTTTAAGGCAGTTGTGCAATGGTTTTTCACAGAGCAGCCCCAATCCTCTTCTCAAACCCCTGATGGCACTCCTGGCTCCTTCCCCGTCGAGTGCCCCATAACAAGCCACTTGCTATGGAGATAATCATGTTGGCTAGCTCCCGGGAAGCATTCAATATTTCTATATGGAGTGTGGCTCAGCCCTGTTCACTCCTGGTGGGGGGAGCTGCAAACAGAAGGTTTTTTTAACCCTAAAAAGGAGAAGTAAAGCTAAATCTATTTTGGCTATACTTCTATGGATCACAGGAGTACAGTTCGTTTTGCAATCCTGTGACCCGTTTTCAGCTGACATCACAGAGCCGGTCCAAGCTCTGAAAACATTCCAACCATATGGTCTGGATCCACTAACATGCCTGGACCAGCACCTGGTTCAGCCTCTCAGCAATCAGCCTGCGTAACTCCCTCCTGACTCAGCACAGCCCACCACTTCAGTGAACACTGGAGTGACAGTCTCCGGCTCTCTGCTCAGAGCGGAGGAGAGAATGGAGTGATCAGCGGTGTTTGATCGCTCAGTATCAGACTGATGCTGCATCCACCCAGGTGAGTATAAATGTTTATTTTTGTTTTTTAGGTCCATTCTTCTCTTTTAATGCATTGAATGCATTAAGGTAAGAAATCAAGCTTTACAACTACTTTAAATCCTGCAATAAACTATAGGATTCAATATATTAGAAGCCATTTTCAATATCATATTGTTCGACAGAAATTGCAACCATTTATCAGTAGTAATTAGGTGAGACACAAAAGGTTGCTCAGTAAAAAGATTACAAATAAGTGCAGCATTTACTATGTACAGAGAAAATCAGGCCTGAATTGACGTTTACCTTAGGTACATGTTCCAAATACTGTTTCCCTGCAGACATCTGAGTTATAAGGCGGAATTTGTTGTCCTGAAGAACATAGATTCCCTAGGACAAAAAGTGTCATGATAAGCAGAGATATGAGAACACACAAACATTATACAACATATGGGAATTGGTTAGAGTGGAGATGTATGGGCTTACACAAGAACTACAATTGTGTTAATCACATTGTACAGTAATACTTATTTTACAACTGAGCACATTAGATACAAATCATCAAGGCTCCTGAATGTCATTGCACAAAAAAAACTTCTAGCACCAGATTTGGAATGTTTTTTTGTTTTTTATCAAGATAATAGAGAAAATGTTTATTGTCAAGATAATAGAGAAAATGGAACAGTACTTACAGAATCCACAATGACATTACTGCATCAGCAGGATTACACATATATAGAACAACGTGAAGACACAGATCCCGTAATGGATAGAATCACAGAAATGGTAATAAAACAAAACAGACACCACAAGGATCCAAAACGTTCTTGACAATACCTTACTTTTTCCTTTTTATTCCTTCCCGTCCAGATGTAAACAGAAATGGGGGAAAGGAACAAGGCCCAAAATATGCCTTCAAACAATAAACCCCCCCCCCCCCCCATCAACAACAGCACTTCAGCCTGGTAGTACTAGGGTCATTAGTTCAAATCCCAGCCACGGCACCCCCTGCCTGGAGTTTGCATGTTCCCCCTGTGCCTGCCTGGGTTTCCTCCAGGTACTCCGGTTTCCTCCCACACTCCAAAGACATGCAAGGAGGTTAATTGGCTCCTGTCTAAATTGGCCCTAGTATGTGTATGTATGAATGTGAGTTAGGGACCTTAGATTGTACACCCCTTGAGGGTTAGGGACTGATGTGAATGTACAATATATATGTAAAGCTCTGCGTAAATTGACAGCGCTATATAAGTACCTGAAATAAATAATAATAAACAACAACCTCTGGTTCACCCGAGACATCACATCAGAAAGAACGGGAGATGCACATGATCTCCCCCAAGGGAAGGAATGGAGCCACACACCTGATATAAAATATCACACCTGCAAAAGTCGGTCCCCTATCAATTGAGGAGCGAGCTCAGGTGTATCCAGCCAACCCTGCCATACCTGCTGGAACTTATGGGAAGCATTGCGATGTTGGTATGGGAGTTTTGCAATAATGTTTCTTAAAGTGGAAATTCACTGCAACTGAGCAGCACAAACCAAAAACAAAATGTAATTCGTTTTTAGTATTCAAAGCAAAGTCACCCATCCATCCACATCTGCATGCTTAATTTGCTAAGAAATCCCCCCCATCATTTCTAGTTGTGGCCAACTTGAGTAAGGTCAGATGATTCATGTAGAATTTACCTCCTAGAACCCATCTGCCCTTAGCTCAGGCATACAGGCAGGAGAGTGAGCTTAGCTGAGAAAACCCCCTCCTCTCCTCCTGAAGACTCCTGGGATGTATGATATCATTTGCCTGGGCCTAGAAACAAGGAAACAACTGAAGAAAAATAAAAATAGCTAAAAAGTAAATATGATACACTTTCCTATTACGAATGCTAGCAGAATAAGGATTAAAAATAGTCAATGTTGATTGAGAGAGTGAGGTTCTGTTTTAACATGTACTAGATTGTAAACTATTCTTGCCTATGGCCCATGTCAGATTGGTGATCCTGTCACTGGTGTCAACTTGCCAATGACAGGATTATTAAGACAGCAGAGACAACACTTAACTGTTCCTATAGCATCGCTCTGTTACTGGCAAGACTACTGGCATGTTGCTCCATTGCTGCTCCCTAACTGGTGAGCAAGATTTTGTAGTATTTCAGCCAGCAAAGGATGGGATGCCATGAGAGTAGGTGTGAGTGTTCTCTCTGCTCTCTTTAGTGATCCTGGCAATGGCCACCAGCAATAGGATTGCTAGTCATGATATGGTCCTAGAAGCAGACACCAAAAAAAGCCTGCTATTACATTCCCCGAAAAGGCTCTTCAGTCCCCCACACCCCTTTATTTTCATTTTGTTACTGATGTCTTATTATCCCTGAATTCATAGCTAAACTCCATCAGCTCCCAACCCTGTCCAAAGGAACTGCCCTTACTGGCTGCTGAGGCAGTCTCACTGGACAATGGAAGAGCGGCTGGCAGGGTGCAGCCCAGTAACACTGAAACCAAATCAGTGAGGAGCACAGAAGATGCTTTTCTAAGAATGATAACACGTGGCATCTTGCTGTGCCTATCCTTAGGCTGGCCATACATGGGTCGAAATTCGACCGATTTTTCATCCAAAAATAGGAACTAAGAATAATCGGATGATTTTCGCTCTGTTATTGGGTCAATGGCACCGGCCAATTTTTGTGGTTCCTCCCCTTTTCGGTGATTGGGCATGTTGGAAAATTCGTGAAAAACGACCGATTTTCGACTCAATGATGGTCAAATCGTACGATCATTTTTCCAAAACGAATATGCGCATGAGCCGTGACCTGGAAGGAACAGAAGTTTCGCCTGTTATATGGGGTGAACTTTATGACTTGGTCGGCCGATTTTCAAAATCATTGATGGCTCCATGGGATTACCGAGCGAATGACGTTTTTGATTTTTGGACGAAAAATCGTTCGGAATTCGAACCATGTATGGCCTGCATTAGCCATATTTATTTTAACTACTTGTCTACTGGACAAATTCTGACCCTTCTCACATACATGTAAAAATCAGCATTTGTTTGCTAGAAAACTACTTAGAACCCGCAATCACTATACATTTTTAGGCAGAGGCCCTAGAGAATAAAATGGCGGGTGTCGACATTTTTTATTTCACACAGTATTTGTGTAGTGGTTTTTCAAATGCAAATGTTTTGGAAAAATACACTTTAATGAATTTTAGTGAACACAAACACAATATAATACCCAATTTTTGGTAAACTATAAAATAATATGTTACAATGATTAAATAGACACCTAACATGTCACATTTAAAAAATGCGTGCGTCTCTGGAACGACGCCAAACTTTGGTACCTAAAAATCTCCATAGGAGAGGCTTTAGAAGCCTTTACATGTTACCAGTTCAGAGTTACACAGGAGGTCTGGTCCTAGAATTGTTCGCAATGATACCTCACATGTGTGGTGCGATCACCATTTACAAATGCGTGCGAGACTTACGTATGCATTTGCATTTGAGAGTGAGCATAGGGGGACTGGGTCACTTTTTTTTTTTTCAAATCAATTTATTTTATTTAAAACCATTGCTTTTTACACTGCCCCTTTCTTTATTTTTTAAATCAACTTTATCGCCATCACAAGAGAGATGAACAACATCCTTTATGATACAAAAATAAGCATGAAGAGATCTGGGGTCTATTAGATCTCTCCTCTGGTCTCCAAAGCAGCCGATCAGACACAGATCGGTCTGACCAACTGCTTCACTGGCCGGTAACTGAACCGAAATTGGAAGTGATGAAATCCTCGTTGCTTCCAGTTTCTGACCTCACAGAGAGGGACGAACGTCAGTTCCTCCCTCTCGATGTAATGCAGCTGATACCACCAGTCGGATCGGTCCCAGGCTCAATAGGACAGAAGAGCCCAGGAAAGGTGGTGGTGTGCGGGGGGGGCACCCACTTTCCTACAGCCATTCAAGTCAGAAGCAGTATCGGCTGGTGAAAATTTTAATACCGGGATGATGCCTGTAATTGTAGGTATCCTCCCGATACAACCACTTAAATCTGGCAACGTCATATGAAGTCCTCCCAGGGAAACTAAAAGAATTTGGAACCTTGTCTTCTATTTGTGAGCACAGGTGTCTGCACTGAAGTGTATAAATCAGCTCCCAGCACAACAATGCAGACTTTCCATTAATAAATACATATGTAAGTGCAGGGGCGGACTGACAACTCATGGGGCCTCCGGGCAATAGGGGATCATGGGGTCCCTAAATCCTCACCCACACTCAAACCACACCCAAAAAAAGCCTATGAAAAGATACCAGGGGCATCTCATGGGGCCCCCTACTGACCCTGGGCCTTCGGGCAGTGCCCGAGTTTCCAAATGGTCAGTCCGCCCCTGTGTAAGTGTCTCTGCCCTCACTGGCCAACTAAATTCTACCTGCTACCTGTCTACAAAAATTGCAAACAACAACTTCTGCAGCTCTAATCTAACTACTCAAAGCAGAGTTCCAGTCAGTTTTGTGTTTTTTAAAAGTCAGCAGCTACAAAAACTCTAGCTGCTGACTTTTAACCTCTTTCCGTCTGGCCCATGCCGATAAATGGCCAGACGGGAGCACTGTTGATGCGGGGGGATGTTGCTAAACATCCCCCCACATCCATTGCCTGTGCACGCTGCTTGGCACCGCGATCAGTGCCCGGTGTGATCGCACAGAGGTCCCGATTCATGTGATCATTGATTGGCCAATCGGTGATCACATGAATAGTAGTAAGCAAGATGTCACTTCCTGACATCATTGCTTACTACGTGTGAAATCTGTGAATGATCACAGAGGTCACATGGTACAAGGCTATTCACAACAACCTTGTACCATGTGACAAACTGTGACCAATCACAGCTCTCACAGTATTTCTCAATAGCTGCAGGAATGCAGACAGAGAGAAGGAGAAATTATTGCTTTTACAGCCTTTATGGGTGTAAAAGCAATCCGTGTAAAAAATCACCCCCCACAAGTAGTACAGTGCCATGGTGCAAGGGTGACAGTATGTAAAAAAAAAAAAAAAAAAAAAAAAAAAAAAATGTAAAAAACATTTTAATTATTTTTGGTTATAAACTAATTTGGGCATTTTTTTTAGATAGATGAATACATTTGGCCAAGATCTATGAAGAAAGATTATTTGCAAAATTTTATAAGAAAAACACTTTTTTTCCCAAAATGTTTGGTCTTTTTCATTTATATAGCAAAAAAAATAAATATCCCACCAAAATAAAGCTTTATCTGTCTATAAAAAATTCTAAAAATTTCATATGAGCAGTGTTGCATGACTGCGCAATTCTCATTCAAAGTGTGATAGCACTGAAAGCTGAAAAGTGGAAGTGTCCGGACTTGAAGTGGTTAATAAACACACACTTACCTGTCCCAGGGTCCAGCCATGTACTCACCCGCGCCATCTCTTCTTCTCTCCCCAGCGCTGGCATCACAACTGTGGGCACCAGGCTGTGACAGCTTGCGGCTTCACAGCCAGGTGCCCACTGCACATGCACGAGATGTGCTGCGCATTCTAATTGGTCTGGCAGTCTTTTGGGACCTGTGAAAGTCCCCAGGAGACTGCAGGAGGAAGGAGGGGGCCGAAAGTGGGAGCAGGTACCTGTCAAAAACAGGTATCCCCTCCCCCACTTAAAGGTGCCCATTGTGGCAGTGGAGGGGAGGAGGCGGCAAACAAGCGGAGCGTCCACTTTTGAGTGGAACTCCACTTTAATAATAATACAAGATACCTTTTTATAGCATTTCATGTTAATAACCAAGTGAATTAACCACTTGTCCTCCAGAAAATTTACCCCCGTTCCTGACCAGGTCTTTTTTGCTATTCAGCGCTGTGCTAATTCAACTGGTAATTGCGCAATCCTGTACCCAAACAAAATTGATGTCCTTTATCTCACATAAATAGAGCTTTCTTTCGGTAGTATTTGATCACCTGTGCGCTTTTTATTTTTTGCGCTATAAACAAAAAAAGACCAAAATTAAAAATAAATAAATATTGTTTTACTTTTGGCTATATAAAAATGTATAAAAAACTCAAAGTTAGTCATAAATTTAGGCCACAATGTATTCTGCTACATGTTTTTGGTAAAAAAAATCCCAATAAGTGTATATTGATTGCTTTGTGTGAACGTTATAGCGTCTACAAACCACGGTATAGATACTGCAATTTACGTCATTTTTAGCTATACGGCGCTGCGCTAGTTTAACGGACAATTGCGCGGTCATGCAATACTGTACATAAATGAAATGTATGTCCTTTTTTACACAAATAGAGCTTTTTTTTGGTGGGATTTGATCACCTGTGCACTTTTTACTTTTGGCGCTATAACCAGAAAATTTTGAAGAAAAAAATTTTTTTTGAAAAAAACAATATTTTCTCATTTTGGTCATAAAAAATATCTAAAAAAACTAAAATTTCATCATAAATTTAGGCCAAAATGTATTGTGCTACATGTTTTTGGTTAAAAAAAATCCCAATAAGTGTACATTGATTGCTTTTTGTGAAAGTTATAGCGTCTACAAACTATGGCATAGACAATGGAATTTACACAGCTTTTACTCTCTGACTGCCCATCACATCTCTTGAGGTGCTAAAATACCAGAATAGTACAAACACCCTCAAATGACCCCTTTTCGGAAATTAGACACCCTAAGCTATCTGCTGAGAGGCATATTTTTTTTGTGTGCTATAAACAAAAAAATACCGAAAAAATTTGGAACCCCCCCGATATTTTCTCATTTCTGTCATAAAAAATATCCCAAAAGTTCATATTTCATCATAAATTTAGGCCAAAATGTATTTTACTAAATGTCGTTGGTAAAAAAAAAAATCCCAATAGATGTATATTAATTGGTTTTTGTGAAAGTTACAGCGTCTACAAATGGTGGTATAGATATTGGAATTTACGCCATTTTTTGCTATACAGTGCTGCACTAGTTTGTGCTTTCATGCAATACGGTACATAAATGAAATGTACACACAAATAGAGCTTCCTTTTGGTGGTATTTGATCACCTCTGGGTTTGGTTTTTTTTTGTGCTATAAACAAAAAAAAGACTGAAAATTTAGAAAAAAAAACAAAAATACAAAATATTTTCTCATTTCGGTCATAAAAAAATATCCAAGAAAAACCCTTAAATTTCATCATGAATTTAAGCCAAAATGTATTTTGCTACATGTCTTTGGTAAAAAAAAATCCCAATAAACCTGCATATTAATTAGATCTGATTGGTTTGCATCTACAAACTATGGCATTGATACTGGAATTTACACATCTTTTATTTTCTTACTGCCTATCACATTTCTTGAGGTGCTAAAATATCAGGCCAGTACAAAACACTCCCAAATTACGCCTTTTCAGAAAGTAGACACCCTAAGCTATCTGCTGAGAGGCATGTTAAGTCCATGGAAGATTTTTAGTTTCCACAAGTTTTTGGAAATTTTTTTTTTTTTTTTTTTTTTTTTACACGAAGTTGCCATTTAAATGATTTATTTCTCGCACAAGCCATGGGTATATGTGGAATTACACCCTAAAATACATTCTGCTACTTCTACCAAGTATGGGGATACCACATGTATCAGACTTTTTGGGAGCCTAGCCACATACAGGAGCCTGAAATCCAATGACCACTTTGAAAGCCTGAAAGTTCCTCATTTCCTCACAGTTTTGGCGTCCCTGAAATGCCAGGATAGCACCAAACACCCCCAAATTACCCCTTTTTGAAAAGTAGACACCCCAAGGCAGCATGGTGAGTATTTTGCAGATCTTATTTTTTTCTTTCACCGTGCCGCCTTGTAGCAGTATTTCTGCTATAGGGCAGTGCAGAAGTGGTGTGTAAATATATATATTTATATACATACATATACACACACATATACATTGATTAACAGGGTTACATGCAGGGGCAGACTGACCATTTGGAAACACGGGCACTGCCCGAGGGCCAGGGGTCAGTAGGGGGCCCCATGAGATGCCCCTGGTACCTTTTTCATAGGTTTTTTTTAATTTGGGCAAGGACACAAGGGCCCCATGATCCCTTATTGCCCGGGGGCCCCATGAGTTGTCAGTCCGCCCCTGGTTACGTGTCACCTAGAATTCACACCTACACAAACTTGTTGTTTTTTTGTAATCTTAAAGTGGAACTCCAGAAAGAAAGTACTTTTAATTGTGATTGGTCTAGAGAAGCTATGTGTAATGCTTTGCCAACTATGTCCAAGTAGCAGCTTGAGATACTTAAAAAAAATTAATTTATACCAGCCATTCACAAAAAACCTTGTTTTCTTTAAGTGGATACAGGGTTTTCTGTGAATGCATGAGAGGAGATCCCATAGTTCCTCCTCTCCACTCATTCAATCACCCTACTGAACAGCAGAGCTGATAGAGGGAGTTGGAGAAGCAGCACAAGAAGCCATGCAGATAGGAGACAAGAGCACAGAGATGAGCTCCTCAGTAAGCTACCTCTCCTTTCACAGTCCAATCACATGGTGAGGGGGGAGAGGAGACCTGTAGGTAAAAGCAAAAAACTTCAGCAGAAAAAGATTAGGTCCCCTTCCCATCTAGACAGAACTTGCTGTGGAGCAAAGCTGTGTAAATGTTTTTCATGTATTCATTTAGTCGTTTGCCTGAAATTCAGCTTTAAATCGCTACATTAAGAATCTCTGGAGCGTTGGCTGCTACTATTCTGCATCTGGGCAGTTAAGAAATCTGAGAACTGTATATGTCTGCAAACCTCAGCACTTGGGTTTTCCACTTGTGTCTGACGTCGCTGGCTACCCAAACGGAGCATGCAATGTGTACTCTACAATCGAAGCACACAGACCAGGCTTCCAGTGGAAAGATACCCTACACGGATGATGTGGGCCCCTTATGTCTCACCTGGTGATTGGTCCGCAGATTGTCAATTTGCTTTCTGAATACTGTAGTCCAGAAGTCTTTGCAGACAAACTTCATGATGTCCAATTCATCTTTGAACCTTGCTGTGTCTTTGGTAAACCTGATAGGAACCATGAATCCATGTTAAGAATAAACAATTTTAGACAGAAGCAAGTTGCACTAGATGTAACAGTTTGATTTTACAGTGAAATAAGAAATCTGTTAGCTGTGAGACATTTTCTGTGAAGTATTAACCACAATCTAAGAATTCTTAGTAACGTTGGGGAAGCAGAACTATTGTTTTTTGCAGAATCAGTCATTGCTGACACCATAAAACCAGACTGTTTTTAATGTTCAAAGATCTCATTACTTAAATATATACTCTTACAGATGGCCTATACCAAATTAAAAAAGAAAAAAGCGCCATTTACAAAAATCACCTAAGTGTCAGCAGCATATCCCACCCAAAATAAATTTTGTCAACAATAATCCTAATTAAAAGGTATGCGCTAATAACAAACATACAAAGGTGTATATCATCATCCAAAAAAAAAACCATTTAGTTTTTTAAATAAATAATTATAGTGTCTAAACATAAGTGTCCAAAAAAAAATATATATATTAGTGTCCATCAAGGGTACCGCCCCTTGATGACGCCGGTGTGATGAAACCGGTTGGGTGTGGCCTACTTGATGTGGACGTTAGAGAGCCTTGCTGTTCTGTATGGGAGAGATCTGCGGTGAGCGTTAATTGTATCTCACCCTTTTTTGCGATTGAAGCTGGTGTCTTTTGGACACCTTGTTTGTGAGTTTCCGTATACCTTTTTTATTAAAGAGATAAATGAAAAAAAACGTATTGCACCATTATGTTCTCTTTTTTGTCCCTGAGTGTACTGCATGCTCTCATGGAGGTATGAGAGAGTGGAGAAGTTCATCATAAGAGCTTGGACTGCAAAGTTGTTTGACTGTGATTATTATTATCTGGAAGTGTCTGAAACATCACCATATCTATTTGGACATCGGGTTCATTGCTCCCAGAGCACAAGCGCTGTTGCTGGTTTATAATCTGACCAGCCATTAGCTCTGGTGAGTTCATTTAATCTCCTTTGGTGGTGGATTTTTCACAATTGGTTCAAGTCACTGAAGATATATATATATTTTTGGACACGAATATATAATTTTTTTTTGGACACTAATTTATGTTTGGACACTATAATAATTTATTTAAAACACTAAATGTTTTTTTTTTGGATGATGATATACACATTCTTACAGATGGCCTATTCTGGCCTTGTGAGATCTCAGCAGAAACATATAAAACATTTCCAGTGCCTTAAAGTGGTAGGCAACTTAAGAAATTAAAATTCCTCTGACAGGCAGAATAAACCCTAGAGCGGGTCAACGGGTAATGTGATGTGAGCCCCACATGTGCAACTCATACCACATTTATGGCCTGCTCTGCATGCTGCAGCAATGTGGCTCCTGTGCGCATGCGCTGGAGTGACATCACTGCTGCCCGGCCATTCATGCGGCTGAAGATTTTGAACCTGGAAGGAAGACCAGGTGAAGATGGAAGTGCTGGGGAGCCATAACAGTGCAGCACTGGAGTTATGGGTGGCCCCACTGTCACCACTCTGCCTGACATCCTGCAATCTGAAAATAGGCAGAACATTGTGACGCGAACATTGACTGCAGCCACTGTTAAGGTATTCTGACCGCCGTGGATGCCGGCTGTTATAACACAATAGCCAGCAGGGGAGATTCCTTCATCCAAACTGTTTAGCATGGTTGGGGGGAATCAATAGCCTGTGGAGCTGACTAAGGGCTCATTCACACTTGACTGTTTTACCAACGCTTGCCAAATGCCCCTATAGCGTTTGGCAAGCGTTGGTCCGGCGTTTGTGGAGCGTTTAACGCTCCGCAAATGCCGCATGCACGGTTTAGCGGTGGTTGCTAGGCGTTTGCCGATCGTTAAAAACGCCCCACAAACGCCTAGAATGAAGTTTGAATGGTGTTACCACTCGGCAAATGCCCCGCAACCGTGCCACAAACGCCAGCCGGGCATTTGCGGAGCGGCAACATAGACAAGAATAGGAGGCTTCCACGCCTCCTGACTCGTCCAGAGGCGTCCGTTTTGCCGTGCCGCACCCACTCCCATTAGAACAGCACCATGTGCTGCAATGTGCAGAATTGCCAGAGGCATTTGGAAAGGGGTAAAAACGCTTCCCAAACGCCTCTCTGCCGTCTGCACACAACGCTAGTGTGAACGTAGCCTAAGAGAAATCTAAGAGTGTATGGCCAGCCTTAGACACAATATTGTAGCACCAGCATGCAGCAGATCTGAGCCCATAACATTAATACTAGTTTGGAGATGTACTTTGAATCTAAAACAATTACAATAATTATACAGACATCATGCTGGTTATAAATAAAGAGGCCTAGTTGCACTTGTGTTTACAGGTGGTGACAAAAAACAAATATGACATTTTACATCCCTGCACGTCCAACCTTGTAGTTCCATTAAATGATTAGGCCATTCACGACTGACATTTCAGTTTTTAGTGGATATTAAATGGTGAAACCAGCTTTCTAATCACTCTCAGAATCCCTATGGATGGGATTGTCTGCTCTTGAGTCTAGCTGTGCACATCATGGTTAGCACTTCCACCTGGCAGTACTAGGGTTGTTGGTTCGAAACCCAACCACGGCACCACCTGCCTGGAATTTGCATGTTCTCCCTGTGCCTGCGTGGGTTTCCTCCGGGTACTACGGTTTCCTCCCACACTCCAAAGACATGCTGGTAGGTGAATTGGATCCTGTCTAAATTGGCCCTAGTATGTATATGTATGAATGTGAGTTAGGAACCTTAGATTGTAGACCCCTTGAGGGCAGGGACTGATGTGAATGTATAATATATATGTAAAGCGCTGCGTAAATTGACGGTGCTATACAAGTACCTGAAATAAATAAATAAAATGTGCTGTCCCCATTTTCCTTGTTATATCATTTACTTCTTGTAAAATCTGGAGAATGGAAAAGGAGGAGCTGGAACATGGACAGGCAGAGAAGCCACAGAAGGGGGCAGAGATTTGAGATTAATAGCAATGATATCTCACTGCTGGGAGTATACAAAACGTTGGGATTTCTAACAAACAGTAGTTTGATACTAGTGGAGTATCCAAGATGTATACAAGAAGCCAGAGGCTGACCTACCCAACCAGGTTTGGCATATCACTAAAAGATTTAGGTGGACTGACCCCCTTAACCTTTTCACTGCCAGAGCCATTTTTGCATAAGTTTAAAAAATTATTTCAGGCCAGAAGAGTACACAAACCCCCCAAACTAGTGGTGCACCTACGTATGTGTTCACCATTTAGTGTTTTTTTGGGGGGGGGTTTTTGCACTGTCCCTTTAAAAAAAAGTTAATTACTTTTATTCTTATCACAAGAAATGCATGCATCCCTAGTGATAGAAATAATTAGTGACAGGTCCGCTTTATGGAGAGATATGGGGTCAGTAAGACCCCACATATCTCCTCTGCAATGTAAAGCATTGGATCAAAAAAAAAAAAAAAGCGACATCGCTTCGGTCCTCCAAGGGCAGAGATGAGTGGAGGCCATCTTTTCTTCACTCATCTCTATGCCCAGCGCTGGGATCGTTCGATGGTTTCTCAGGTAAGGCCGAGAAATACCGAGTGGTAGCCGGTGGCAGCAGAGGCAGGTGGGCGGCGGTGAGGGGCGGGGTTTGTTCGGTACCTGTATCGGTGCTTTTTTTTTTTCATTTTGGGAAATTTCAGTGCATCCCTACCCCAATCATTATATATTTTCTGAGAACAGACACACTATAGAATAAAATAGTGGTAGTTCCAATTTTTTATGTCACACGATATTACTGCAAAAGTCTAGGAAATGCAAAATTTCAGTAAAAAACACACTAAAAGTAAATGTTAGGGCAAACAAACAATAAAATTACCCCAACTTTTGGTAAAATATAAAAGATGAGGCTACGCTGAGTAAACAGATACCCAACATGTCAAACCTTAAATTTGTGTTCACCTGTGAGATGGCGACAAACTTCAGTACCCCTTCAAGACAATTCAAAAGCCTCTACAGGTGATCAGTTTAGTGTTACGGGGGAGATCTTGTGATAGAATTATTGCTCTTGCTTCGGTGTGCGCTCCGATATTTAACATTTGTATTGCAATCAATCTTTTCATGCGTAGCTGCCCCGATGTGTACATTTATGTTTGTACATGCATATATGTAGGAGTGAGGGGGGGTGGGGCAAATTTTTTGGGGAGAGATCAGGGGTGGATTGACCATTTGGAAACTCGGGCACTGCCCGAGGGCCCGGGCTCAGTAGGGGGTCCCATGAGATGCCCTTGGTACCTTTTTCATAAGCTTTTTTGAGTTTGGGCAAGGACACGGAGGCCCCATGATCCCCTATTGCCCGGGGGCCCCATGAGTTGTCAGTCCGCCCCTGGGAGAGATGTTATGTGCTCGGGTGTAACTATTTTTTGCAATAAAAACAAAATTGTTTTTGCTTAAGTTTTTTTCCCCACCCATCACATAGTGGACACAAAGTCCCCTATATGATGATTTTTGGTGACAGGTTCTCTTTTTTTTCTAATAGACCCTGCATGTCTCCTCTGGTCTCCATGAGATGTATTGCAATGCGAAAGGCTTAAAAGGAGAAGTATAGCTAAAGCTCTTTTGACTATACATGTCCTATGGATCACAGAAGTGCAGTTAGTTCTACCCTCCTGTGACCCAGTTTCAGCTGACAGCAGGCTAAAGCCCGCTGTCAGCTGATGTCACAGAACCGGTCCAGGCTCTGAAAAGATCCCGACCATATTGTCAGGATCCACCCAGAACCCTTGACCTGCACTAGGCTCAGCCTCTCAGCGATTCACCAAGAGCCTGAGCCAGCCCCTCCCTCCCCACTTCACAGCCTGATGCTCAGGTGAGTTTAGGGGGGGCAGAGCGGAGAGCCAGAGAGTGACAGTCACAGCTCTCTGCTCAGAGCGGAACGGAGCGGAGAACGGAGCAATTGTGGTGTATGATTGCTCAGTTCTCTGTGCAGAGCCAGTGGGGGAATCGATAATGCATCCACCTAGGTGAGTATGTTTTTATTCTTTTTAATACCCCATACTTCTCTATTAAACTTCATCTGGTTCCAAAAACAGTAATTTCCAAATTTCACTCTGGTCAATAAGTCATATTAGTGCTTACCTCTCTATCAATCCTTGCCCCACACGAAAACCCATGTTCTCCAACTTGGTGATGCATTTTCCATTCTCCTGCAAGAAAAACAATGTAGCAACAGCTTTGTATAAAAATAAGATATTTCAAGAAATCTAATGTAGTTTTTAATCTATTATACACTATATGGCCAAAAGTGTGTGGACACCCCTCCAAATGATTGGGTTTAGGTGCTCCTCGTGACGAGGAATGAGGTGTAACTGCTACAACATAAAAAGATATGCAAGACAATAGTGTGCTTCCAACTTTTTGACAACAACTTGGGAAGACCCTCTTCTTCCCCAGCATGAATGTGCTCCTGTGCACAAAGATAGCTCCATAAAGACTAGATTTGACCAATTTGGTGGGTTGGCGGGGAGAAACTCAAGTGCCCTGCACAGAACCCTAATCTCAGCCTTACTGAACACTAGAAGGCCAATGTAAGCTAGACCTTCATGTTCAACAGCAGAATAACAAGAACACATAGATCTTGTGCAATAAAATAGTTACACTTATTTAGTGTAAAAAAACAAAACAAAACAAAAAAACAAGGCAGAAGCTCAATCTCCCAGATGATCCAGCACTAGAGGAGGACAACCTGGTGGTGGGACCAGAATGATGTCCTAACGGCTGTCAAAAGGACTCCTCAGATAGGACCCACTCCAGAGCTCTCAGGGCAAGCAATGATCACCATCTCTTGACAGCACCTCCATGGGGAAGGGGAACGGCCTGTGTCAAAGTGAAGGACCAGGCAATGCTTTTTGAGGATTCTTCCTCTTTATTAAACCTTTTGTCTATCTTCAGTATCTGACCTCACAAATGCTCTTCTAAAAAGAATCGTCACAAACTCCCACAGGCACTCCAAGATCTTGTGGAAAGCCTTCCCAATAAATCAGAGACAGTTATAACCCCAATGAGGGCCAACTCCGGAATAATGTCCATGGTTTTGGAATGGGATGTCCAGCAAGGTCATATGGGTGTGTCCATAAAGCATTTGGCTATGTGTCTACACTTCTGCATTCACAGTGTACAGCAGTGGTTCTCAACCTGTGGGTCGCGACCCTTTCACAGGGGTTGCCTAAGACCATTGGAAAACACATATTTCTGATGTGTAAAGAGCAGCTCCTGTGTAGAAAGCAGCTACTGTGTAGAAAGCAGCTACTGTGCTGAAAGCAGCAGTATTGGAGGTAAAACAACACTTCATGAATGATAATTACTGGGTAAACAATTTTATGGTTGGGGGTCACCACAACATGAGGAACTGTATTAAAGGGTCACGGCATTAGGAAGCTTGAGAACCACTGGTGTACAGTATCAGTATACATTTAAAGTGGTATTAAACCCAACAGAAAACATTATATTGCAGCTTACCAATCCTTAGGTGTGATGGCTGCATTGGTTTTCTTTTTTCTGTTTCAATATTTTTATTAAGAAAGTTTTGTTTTAGGAACACAACAAGCTCAATATACGCCCACACAGGGGACGAGCATAACAATAACACAGAATACATCCTGCTGACTTGTATTAGCCAAATAACAAAATGTCCAATGACAGCGAGGAAGGACGGCAAAAAGCCGATCCAAATATTATCAGCAGTAGTCCAACATAATACCATAAAGAGAAGAGGAAAGAAAAAAGGTTAGAAGAAAGGAAAAAGGAAAATAAAAAAATGACAAAAAACAAAGAAAAGGAAATCAGAAAGAAAACAGAGGAAAGGGAGACTAGGAGAATCACAGATCCAGGGCTAGCACAGGCAGCAACTACAAGAGGCCATAACTAGTAGGGGGCAGGGATGGCAAGGAATATTGTATCCAAGGTTCCCAAACCTTAACCCCTTCACGCCTAAGGGTAAAACAAATCTAAATGCCTAAGCACAATTCTGCAACATTGACATGTGTTAGTAAAGCCGTACATGTCATCACAACTACTTTGTACATCCAAGTGGATTATACCTTGATTTTTTTCAGGAGAAATTGGGCTTTCATTTGGTGGTAAATGGTAATGAATAGCTCCTGATTTATTTTTTTTATTATCAAAGGAAAACTGGCCCAAAATAGTAAAAAAAAATTTTTTTTATTTAGCTGTGTGTTTCTTGTTACTACCATAACCTACCACCAAAGAACAACCCAAAATAAATTCTCCAGCTCTTGACGATTGCAGCGATACTATATATGTGTATGTTGTTTGTTGTTTGTACCCGTAGTACAGCCCAGAAACAATAGTGCGCATTTTGTTTTTGTCTTTTTTTTTTTTTTTTTAAACACACTGACCTAGACACTAACTGATATAATTTTTTTCCTTTTTTCTTTCCTTTTTTAAATCCTGACCTTTGACCCAAACACTAACCCTGGCACTGAACTAGATCAAACCTTGATCTAGATATTTTTCCTTTTATTTTTTAATATTTATTTATCTTTTCTTTTAAATTTTTTTTTCTCTCTATGCCAGGAGTTAGAGAGATGCAATGTATCTGTCTCCTCCATTTATAGAGGAAAAAAGCAAGGGGGCTGGGCTGTACTGTGACTGATCACTGTGATAGCCAATCAGAGGCTATCGCAGCGTTCATGTGACCCGGAATCGTTAGAACGGGACCCGGGGCTCTCAGTGACACCGCAGTCCTTGTGCTGGGAGCGCGCTGAGCGGCGCGCTCCCAGCACAAAGACAAGTACGCAAATATGCGGCCCCACGGAAAAAAGCCCAGTTCTGTAGGGCCGCATATTTGTGTGATGTCGGCGTCAAGGGGTTAAGGAATCTTGGATGAGAATCATGAAGAACGCTAGACATCTGTTCATTGAACAACATAGCATTCATCCGGGTCTTCACCCCTTGGAAGACAACCGATGGAGTTCTCCAAGCCTGAGATATGGCACATTAAGCCAAAATAAATAGGTAGGATGTCAATTTCTGCTGAGACCTAGACAGACCCAAAATTGGGCAGTGCAGAAGAGACACCCTTGCATCCCTACGGACTGTAATGTGAAATAGCATTTGTAGCAAACCAAAAACCCTAGACCAGAAGCCTATCAATCGCGGGCACGACCACCAAATGTGTAAGACGTCCTCGCGTAGACCACAGTTCCGGAAACATCTATCTCCGACAGTCGGATTAAAGTGAGCAGTCCGAGCCGGGACCCAGTACCACCGCAGAAGAACTTTGCAGGCTGCCTCAAGAGTGACTGTATTAAATGAACATGTCGCCACCATCCCCCAGGCCCTACGTCAATCCTCCGCTGCAATCGAGCCACCCAGATCTCACTCCCATTGAGAGACATAAGACAGGTTGTGAGAAGGACCTACTGTTAAGGGTGGTTTTCTTTTTTAGGCTTTCTTTCCATCTGGTGATCTGGCCAGCAGGTCTGTTGTTTTTCAGAAAAACAAGCTCTCCTGCAGATGTACCAGTGTACAGGGATGAGACAAAGCATTTACCACTGACAGGGGTGCTTACAATGACTAGCTTTTATCTATGTAAAACCTTTATCACAAAAGGAATAAACTGGTTGCTGTACGTGAATAGAACGTATTAGTTGGAGTTTGGCTCCCCTTCTCCAAGACTGACAATGTTGTTGTTCCAAGGTGCCCCCTGTGCTCCTTCATCCAGGGTGGGGACACTCTAAGACAGGAAGTGTGTTACTGGCCAGATCACCAGCTGAAAAGAGGGAAAAAGTGTAAAAAAAAGAAAATGCAGCCGCCGCCACTGCTAATGACTGGTACGCTGCACTAGATTATGTTTTGGGTTTAATACAACTTCAAAGCTGTAAATTAGTCAAAAACAATGGTGGCCATTTGCACAGTAAACCTAAGCTGTAATGATGTGTGCGCCACCCCTGGCTGCTGCACCATCTGATACATCTTACTTTTAGGTTCTGTTCATGCATACACATAGGGGGCAACAAAACTAGGCGGTTGAGCTGAAGTTTAACCGCCCCTTCAACCACCTGCTTGAATTGGGGCAGGAGCTGCAGCAAGTGGCATTCGGTGGGAGATATCGCCACTGGATGTGACCAATGCAGGTCTACCAGGAAAAGCCGCAACCACAAGCAATGCATGCTATTGTGGCACAGTAGTGTGGCATTTGCAAAGTTTAATCAGGCGGTGAACAGGATGAATGACTCCTCCTTGCCACCTGTTAAATGACCTCTAAGGGGTGATAGGAGTTGGATCATTCTTCAAAAAGGACTGCACATGTGAACGAGCCCTTACTCATGTTGCATGTTCTCCCTGTGCCTGTGTGGGTTTCCTCCGGGTACTCCGGTTTTTTCCCACACTCCAAAAAGACATGCTGGTAGGTCAATTGTCTCCTGTCTAAATTCGCCATGGTATGTATATGTATGAATGTGAGTTAGGGACCTTAGATTGTACGCCCCTTGAGGGTTAGGGACTGATATGAATGTACAATATATATGTAAAGCGCTGCGTAAATTGACGGCGCTATATAAGTACCTGAAATAAATAAAATAAATGTTGCAGTCTACATTTATGAAGTTAGACTGGATGTCGCTCCACTTCCTTAAACTGAACCTCTCCAAAATCAAGCTCCTCGTCTTCCCCCCAGCCTGCACACCACCCCCCACTGACTTCTCTATCACATCCAACAACGCCACCATCAAACCCACCCCACAAGCCAGAGTACTTGGTGTCATTCTGGACTCCAACCTATCCTTCCAGCCCCAAGTCCAATCTTTAACAAACTCGTGCAGACTCCACCTCCACAACATCGCCAAAATCCGCACGTTCCTAACCCCAGAAATCACTAAACAGCTCATCCACTCCCTAATCATATCACGACTCGATTACTGCAACTCCCTCCTCACTGGCCTGCCTCGCCACAGGCTATCCCCGCTTCAGTCCATCCTGAACACGGCTGCCAGACTCATTCACCTTTCCAACCGCTCCGTTTCCACCACCCCCCTCTGCCAATCCCTCCACTGGCTTCCGATCGCCCAACGGATCAAATTCAAAATCCTAACACTGACGTATAAAGCTGTCCACCATACTGCCCCGAACTACATCACTGACCTAATATCCAAGTACCACCCAACACGCACACTCCGCTCCTCACAAGACCTCCTTCTCTCTAACACCCTGGTCTCCTCCTCCCATGCCCGCCTCCTGGACTTCTCCAGGAGGTCACCCATCCTCTGGAACTCCCTGCCCCAACCCATCAGATTATCACCTACTCTCCTCTCCTTTAGGCGCACCATGAAAACCCACCTCTTCAGGGAAGCATACCCCACCCCCTGCTAACTTGCCAACCTCCTCCACTCTTCCTACCACTCCATCCCCCACAGCTATCTCCTCCTGTACCACTATCCCCTCCCTCCTAGATTGTAAGCTCCGAGGAGCAGGGCCCTCAATCCCCTCATGTATCACATTGTATTGGTATTGTTCTGTCACATGTTCTGTCTCCCACTGTAATGTACAGCGCTGAGCGAACTGTTGGCGCTTTATAAATACTGTATAATAATAACAGTCTGCTGTCTGACCACCCAGCACTGAGATTTGTAGTCCCAGCTGCAGTACACAGATCATTGTGGGTCACGTGCTCAGCACCTCCTCCATTCAGTAAAAACCTTGCGTTCTTTTCAATTAAAGATGTGTCAGTATCTTTATCTTGTGCCAGTCTTCAGGCCTCTTCATTGGCTGGTGTGGGATGACATCATTCCTGCGCATGCACAGGTGGCTGTCATCCTGGCACTCAGAGCCCAGCACAATGCTGTAAGGAGATCTGTGCATATGCAGTGTCGGAGGAGCCAGCGATCAGCCAGGTAGAGGCATTTTACTGAAGAGTCAGGGCATGTCTCAAGGTTTCTTACAGCGGACCTTTAATACAAGGCTTTCTGTGATTGGAGGAGGGGAGATTGTAATGTTCGCTCACACCTCCCCCAGTCATAGGGTGCCATGTAATCAATAAAAAGAACACCCGGCTTTTCTGAATACAATTGGCCTAAACATTTTCCACCATACTTCAGCTTTACACCTATATGGAAGACGCTGCAGATCGGGCATGGGTTCTGCTTCCACATTTCTGGTGTCTGGGTCCCTTTAAGAGAAGCAATGCTCTACGTCTTGTACCCAATACCTGCAACATGTCATGTTTGTAAATCCAGCCAGAAATAACACACAGGTGGCTCACCACTTCCCCCTGCTCGCCCGACTTGTACACACAGGACACGATCTCATTGTGCAGCAGTAAGAAGAGAGCCTCCTCAGCCATGTCCTGCTTGTTCATGTGTTCTGCCGGCTGAGACGACTGACGAGCATGCGCACGGCGCTCGTGCCCGGTGATCGTTCTACAGATCCGCCGCACACATCACATCAGCCTGACATCCTCCGCTCCGCGCGCGTCACTTCCGTTTCCGTTTGGAAAAACCAGCTGGCACAGCAGTAACCGTGGAAACCAGTACACTGTATATGTCAGGAGGGATGAGGCAGTGCAGGCAGAGAACATAGGGGTGTGACAGAGAGCTCAGGGGGCGGGACTTGGAGGCTCTGTAATTTACCTATTAATGTCCAGACTGCAACCTTCCCAATTGTTTTGTAACTGGCAGGCCCGGATCTAGGGGGCGCTATCCCCCACCACCACCACCAGATTTTAGTTGTGCACCCCCATACCTCTGAGGGGGAATCCACAAATCAATGAGACCTGATAGGGTCAGTAAATGTAAGGGTGACTCCGATGGGGACAGTCGATGTAAGGGGGACTCCGATGGGGACAGTCGATGTAAGGGGGACTCCGATGGGGGCAGTCGATGTAAGGGGGACTCCGATGGGGGCAGTCGATGTAAGGGGGACTCCGATGGGGGCAGTCGATGTAAGGGGGACTCCGATGGGGGCAGTCGATGTAAGAGGGACTCCGATGGGGGCAGTCGATGTAAGGGGGACTCCGATGGGGACAGTCGATGTAAGGGGGACTCCGATGGGGACAGTCGATGTAAGGGGGACACTGTGATGGGGGCAGTCGATGTAAGGGGGACTCTGATAGGAACAGTCGATGTAAGGGGGACTCTGATGGGGACAGTCGATGTAAGGGGGCACTCTGATGGGGACAGTCGATGTAAGGGGGACTCTGATGGGGACAGTCGATGTAGTCGATGGATCCTTACCTTGTCCTGCGATCCCCCGATCCTTACCTTGACCTGTGACCCCCCCGATCCTTACCTTGTCCTGCGATCCCCCGATCCTTACCTTGTCCTGCGATCCCCGATCCTTATCTTGTCCTGCGATCCCCGATCCTTTCCTTGTCCTGCGATCCCCGATCCTTACCTTGTCCTGCGATCCCCGATCCTTACCTTGTCCTGCGATCCCCCGATCCTTACCTTGTCCTGCGATCCCCCGATCCTTACCTTGTCCTGCGATCCCCGATCCTTACCTTGTCCTGCGATCCCCCGATCCTTACCTTGTCCTGCGATCCCCCGATCCTTACCTTGTCCTGCGATCCCCCGATCCTTACCTTGTCCTGCGATCCCCCGATTCTTACCTTGTTCTGCGATCCCCGATCCTTACCCTGTCCTGCGATCCTCCAATGTCCTCCTGCTGCGTCCTCCAGCCGATGCCGGCATCCGTTTTCCCAGGTTCCCTTCCCTGCGAGCGTCGGTACGCAGGGGGCTGAACTGGTGGGAGATTCAAAAAAGTAAAAACATGACATACACATAACACATTGTAATCTATTAGGATTACATTACTGTATCAAACCATTTCCCCTCAGTTTTGTCCCTAGTGCTTTGTCCTGCGCCCTGCCTGCACGTTTACCGTTCTTTCTGCCTGGAAACCCGAGAACGTTCATGGCATCCAAAAAGCGTCCCTTTAGGTCAAAAGCGGTTTTTGACCAGCTAGAGAACAGCGATAGTAAATTAGAACCACTTGCAGAATTGAGTGATAATGATTCGTGGGGAAATTCGTCATCAGACACTGAAAACTATTCTGTGACTGAGCTCAGTGATGTGCAAACTTGGCGCTATATTTCAAATTTCAGTGTTTTTGGTTTGATTACAATATTTAATTAAATTTATTATTATTATATTATTATTTTTTATAATTATTTATATTATAATTTATGATTTCGTGTTTCAAACTTTATCATACTCAGGATGTTTACTAGACTCTTGTTTAGAATTAAGTGAGTTATGACTTCCTATAACAACGAGCTGTCAACAGCCCTTGACTCACTAGCACCTTTAACCACACGAAACATCAGACCCCGACCGCTCCAGCCCTGGCAGACGGATCACACCAAAACTCTCAAATGACACAGTCATTCCCTGGAGCGACTATGGCGCAAAACCAAATCCCAACAAGCCTTCACCCGCTATAAATCTGCCTTCCACACCTACACCTCCTCCTTCCACACCGCCAAGCAAACCTAATTCCTGACCCTCATCAAGACCCTCTCCTCCAATCCTCGCCGACTCTTCTCCACCTTTAACTCTCTACTCTCTCTGCCCCCACCTCCACCCAGCACCTCACTCACTGCCCTTGAGATTGCCAATCACTTCAAAATCAAGATTGACACAATTCGCAAGGACATCGTTGCAGCTCACACTCCCTCCAAACCCGCCCCCTCTCACACAACTACCCCCTCATCACCCCTGTCCCTCGACACAATCTGTAGAGACTTTGTCGCTGCTCAAACTCCCTCCAACCCTGTCCCTTCTCACACAGCTACCCCCTCATCACCCCTCTCCCACGGCCCCACCACTGCTCTGACCTCCACCCCACCCAACATTCCTCACAATGAAGCCCCCTCAAAACTCCACACCTTCGACCTTACTACCATCGAGGAGGTCTCCAAGGTCTTCTCTGATGCCCACCTCACCACCTGCCCCCTCTACCCTATCCCCTCACAACTCCTACGACCTCCCTCCCCCTCCATCCTACGCTCCCTCACCCACATCTTTAATCTCTCCCTCTCTTCCGACGCATTCCCCTCTGAAGCATGCACACATCACCCCCATACTTAAAAAGCCCTCCCTGGACCCCAAAGACCCGAACAACCTTAGACCCATCTCCCTGCTCCCATTCACATCCAAACTCCTCAAGTGCTTAGTCTACACTTGCCTAAGCTCTCACCTCAATAACAACCTCCTTCATCCCCTATAGTCCGGCTTCCGTCCCCTACACTCCACCGAAACTGCCTTACTCAAACTCTCCAACGACCTTCTAACCGCCAAAGCTAATGGCCACTAGTCAGTGCTCCTACTCCTTGACCTCTCCGCAGCCTTCGACACAGTCGACCACCCCCTCCTCCTCAAAAAACTACACTCCCTCGGCCTCAGAGATTCCGCTCTCTCCTGGCTCTCATCCTACCTGTCACAACGCTCTTTCAGCGTTACCTATAATGCTACCACCTCCCCCTCACTCCCCCTCTCTGTTGGGGTCCCTCAAGGCTCCGTCCTCAGGCCCCTTCTCTTCTCCATCTACACCTCCTCCCTTGGCCGACTCATACACTCTCACGGCTTCAACTATCACCTCTATGCCGACGACACACAAATCTATCTCTCAACCCCTCGCCTCCGCCCAAATCACAAACCTACTGAGCGACATATCAGACTAGATGTCGCTCCACTTCCTTAAACTGAACCTCTCCAAAACCGAGCTCCTAGTCTTCCCCCCAGCCCGCACACCACACCCCATTGACTTCTCCATCACGTCCAACAATGCCACAATCAGGCCCACCCCGCAGGTCAGTGTACTTGGTGTCATTCTGGACTCCAACCTATCCTTCCAGCCCCAAGTCCAATCATTAACAAACTCATGCAGACTCCACCTCCGCAACATCGCCAAAATCTGCACGTTCCTAACCCCAGAAACCACTAAACAGCTCATCCACTCCCTCATCATATCACGACTCTATTACTGCAACTCCCTCCTCACTGGCCTGCCTCACCACAGGCTATCCCCACTTCAGTCGATCCTGAATACGGCAGCCAGACTCATTAACCTTACCAACCTGTCAGGAATGGACTTGCCAATAATGGTGGGACTCACCTGCCTTGTGGGCTGCAGTACCAGGGCTGGCCAGCGGGTGCTCTCAGCATCAGAGACTCACCCCTGCAATCAGCCAAACACCTGAAGCTGATTGCAGGGGTTGTATTTAAGGAATGGCCAGACTCACAGTCAGGGCCTTGGTGTGTGGTTTTCCATGGGCCCCTGTACCTTGTATCCTGTATTCCTATTCCTGTCTGACTTGTTGCCGACCCTGCCTGATCCTGACCTCTGCTGACTTCTCCTGCTTGATCCCTGGCTTGTGACCCTGACCATTCTCTGCCCGACCCTCTGTACCGCGCTGCCCGTGAGTTACTGAACCCAGCTTGTGACCCCGACCACTCTCCCGCCTGTTCCTGGTACTCCGTTTGCTACTAACCCGTCCTGCCTGACTACTCTTTGTATTGTATGGATTGTTATCGGTGGGTGGTTTGGTTTGTTTGCACTGTGTTTATGTTTAGTTTTGCACTGCGTTTTGTATTGTTAGTCTTAATAAATTATATTGTTTATTCCATATCTGAAGCCTGCGTTTCCCTGTGTCAGTCCACACACCTCTGGTCATACCTGGAGCCCTGACACAACCGCTCCATTTCCGCCACTCCACTCTGCTAATCCCTCCACTGGCTTCCGATTGCGCAATGGATCAAATTCAAAATCCTAACATTGACGTACAAAACTGTCCACCATACTGCCCCAAATTACATCACCGACCTAATATCCAAGTACCGCCCAGCACGCACACTCCGCTCCTCACAAGACCTCCTTCTCTCTAGTTCCCTGGTCTCCTCCTCCCATACCCGCCTCCAGGATTTCTCCAGGGTGTCACCCATCCTCTGGAACTCCCTGCCCCAACCCATCAGACTATAACCTACTCTCCTCTCCTTTAGGCGTACCCTGAAAACCCACCTCTTCAGGGAAGCCTACCCCACCCCCTGCTAATTTGCCAACCTCCTCCACTCTTCCTACCACTCCATCCGCCACAGCTATCTCCTCCTGTACCACCATCCCCTCCCTCCTAGATTGTAAGCTCGAAAAAGCAGGGGCCTCGAACCCCTTGTGTATCACATTGTATTGTTACTGTACTGTCTCATGTATTGTCTCCCATTGTAATGTACAGCGCTGAGTGAACTGTTGGCGCTGTATAAATACTGTATAATAATAATAATAATTTATGTATGGCGTTGCATGATGGTGCAATTTTTGGTTGAAAGCAGCACTGTAATGCAAAAAATGGCCTGGTCAGGAAGGGGGGTAAATCCTCTGGAGGGCAAGTGGTTAAATAAACAATGATCCAAAAAGTGTGAATAGTGCACAATAATGACACAAATGTCACATAACCACCTTCAATATGTGCCGCCCAGGGCTTTTTTTTGAGCATGAACATGGGGGAATGCAGTTCCAGTACCTCCAACATTGAATGTGCATGATGGTAAGGGGTGCTGAGATGTGCTGGAGGGTCTATGGATGTTGGCTGCTGGCAGATCAATTGTTGCTGGGAGGTCAATTGTTGCTGGAAGGTATCTACCATTGAGGGAGGGGTCTATTGTTGCTGGCTGCTAGAAGGTCTATTGATGCTGGCTGCTGGGAGATCTATTGTCGCTGGTGGGGTTTTTGTTGCTGGTGGGGTCTATTGTTGCTGAGTTGGATCTATTGTTGTTGGGGGTGTCTCTTGTTGCTTGGGGGGTCTACTGTTGCTGGGGGGAAATATTATTGAAAGGGGGTATATTGTTGCTGGCTGAAGGGGATATGTTTCACAGCTTATCATTTACAAATTCCACACAAATTATGTAGCACCACAAAATGATACTTGGTTCTGTATTCTCTAAAAGAGGCGGTACTGGGAGGTGGGTAGAGGGATCAGCCAAGAGATGGTGCTCGGAGGTGGGTAGGGGGCCAAGACAAGGGGTGACTTTAAAGGGGGAGTTCCTACACCTGTTCTCTTAGAAAAGAAGCCCTGATGCTGCCCATGTAGCATGTAAGCGGAGAAATAATTAAAAAACTTGCATGCATGACTTGGACAGTGATCAACGCAGATATCATTGTAATTAGGGATGCACTGAAATTTCGGTGGCCGAAAACACCCCTTTCGGCAGTCGGCCAAAATGAAAAAAAGCACTGATACAGGTGCCGAAAAAAACCCGCCCCTCGGCCGCTGCTCGGTAGTTGTCAGCCTTACCTGAGAAACCATCGAACGATCCTGGCGCTGGGCATAGAGATGAGTGAAGGAAAGATGGCCTTCACTTATCTCTATGCCCTTGGAGGACCGGAGCGATGTCACTTCCGGTTCCGGCCATTTTTTTTCTTTAAAGCATTAGATCAATGATTTTTTTTGATCCAGTGCTTTACATTGCAGAGGAGAGATGTGGGGTCTTATTGACCCCATATCTCTTCATAAAGAGGACCTATTCCCTAATTATTTCTATCACAAGGGATGCATGCATTTCTTGTGATAAGAATAAAAGTGATGAAAAATGTTTTTAAAGGGACAGTGCAAAAAGCGTGCCATGTTGGGTATCTATTTACTCTCCGTAATGCCCTCTTTCATATTTTACAAAAAATTGGGGTATATATTGTTTTTTTTAATCAAAGTGTATTTTTTCCAAAAAATATATATTAATTTTTAAAAACTGCGCATTTCGGTTTTGGTTTTCGGCCAAGTGCATTATGATTCAATCATAAGTTATTGATCACATCTTTCCACCATGTAAACGAAATGCGATGAAATTCATGATCAAATTATCTTAGTGCTGCTGATCACTGCAAATGATTGACCATTTTCTGCCCTGGCCGATTGACTCAGTTTAATTGAGTCTCATCTAAAAAGGTATTGATCGACTGGAAGTGAAGTTAGAGCTATTTGATTGTTAGTGGCTTCAATAATTTTGATCAAACCACACCTCTACCGGATAGCAAAATCAAAGCATGAGTAGCCAATATAAAACATGATTGCATTAGCCATATGATCTGGACCAGAGATCATAGCAATGTTTCTGTTTATTTGTCTGATTATGGATCATCTTGTATTTGTCCTTTGAATGTGAAACCCCATTTCTATGTAGTGTCACAGCGCTGGGTATTGATGTATAAGTGACGATCAGGGGCGGACTGACCATTCGGGAACTCGGGCACTGCCCAAGGGCCCGGGGTCAGTAGGGGGCCCCATGAGATGCCCCTGGTACCTTTCATAGGCTTTCTTAGGTGTGGTTTGAGTGTGGGCGAGGACACAGGGGCCCCATGATCCCGTTGCCCGGGGGCTCCTTGAGTTGTCAGTCCTTCCCTGGTGACGATCATAATTGTTCCTTTGTATTCTTCTAATAAAAAATATTGAATTATAAAACATGATAGCATGAGTATGCACAGCTGTCAGCTTGTATATAACTACACTGTATATGCAGAACTGTGTAGGACTTACACCCCAGTCACATCAAAGCTGATTTTGAAATAGGGCGACTTACAGTGATTTCAGTTGCGATTTGCAAGACATCTGACAAGTAGTGCATGTATATAAAAGCGGTAATTGAGCGCTGGGAACAATAATATAAAGCTGCTAGCATAAAAGGCAACCTCTAAAACCCAGTACAAGAAATGAGGAAGTGTAAGCACACGAAACGCGTTAGAGAGGTGCCCCTGACCATTGTACATATACCGCAAGGCCATCCTGATTGACACCCGGTGGCCATATCGGATCCGGATGTAAATTTGTTTTTTAATCTGTATATGCTGGAATTTTGTGAATTAAAGACCTACTGCACTATTGGAAGCTTTCTCTGGGCTCATCATTTCCATGGGAGCCCGCTTTTGAAGGTTCCTGATGACCTGGATTAGTGTGTGACCTCTCCCTCCCCCCCGGTGACTGGCATGGTGGAAGTTTAAAGAGCACACCTAGATTGATGACACCTAGTGGCCTACACGCTGATGACATCTTCATGGTATTACAAGTCCAGAGCACCAGGACCAGGTCTTAATTGCTCCACGCGCAGTTAATGCGCTATCTGGTTAGTGCAATGTTTGTATACTTTCAAGAGCACAAGAGTCACGGTTATCCCTCTATTACGGATTTATGAACATTTGCACATAATCACTTTGCTGTACCACTATATATGGACTAAGTTGCTGGAATATGATATTGTGCAATTTCTGATCTATCTGATTCTATATATTTTTTCATCTATCTGATTCTATATTTTTTACATTAGCGCTGCATACTTATTTTATAAGTAGTGCATGTACTTCTTTAGAAATCAAGGAAAATGCAAGGCATTCTATGAATAGTGCCTGCACAGAATGAGGGACCCCTTGTGGGTTGGTAAGCAGCATGGCAAAACTTCAACACAGGACTCAGAAGACAGCAGTGATCACTAGTGCAGTGGACTACTACAGTGATCATCTGCTTCTACTCATAATGGTCCAAGCTGGATCAATGTAACAATGCAATAAAATCCATTCCTGGACTTCAGCTAGCCAATCAGTTAGCCAATATTGAGTATGATTTATCCTGGAGGCTGGAACACTGCCTCTATAATGGGGGTGAAGTGTTGACATGTGCACGAACGAAAAAAAAAAAATGTTTTGTTTCATTTCGGAATGATTTGTTACTAATTTTGTTTTGCTACGTTCGTAACAAAATTTTTTTGTTTAATTTAGTTGTGTTTATTTGTTTTTGACCAGATTTGAATTTTTCCAATGGATTTGAAGTATTCAAATCGAAAATATCAAATTGATCCGAATTTGCTGTGAAGAATAGCTGGTTCTCTTCTATTAGAAATTTGAATTTTGAAAGACGGTTATATTCCTTCTATTCTTTTCTATTTTTTTTCTTTTCTATTGTATTCTTGTATGTTCTAATCTTTTATTTTCTATTATATTTTATTATATTCTTTTATTTTCTATTCTATTCTTTTTGAAATACGAATTACGGAAGATGGCTATAATATTATTATTATTATAATACAGGATTTATATAGCACTAACAGTTTTCTCAGCGTTTTACAAAATAAAGGGAGACAATACAGCAACAATACAGTTCAATACAAGAGGGTTAGGAGGGCCCTGCTCCTTGCAGCTTACAATCTAGGAGAGAGGGGCTGGTGGTACAAAAGGTAATAACTGTGGGGGATGGACTGGTAGAAGGAATAGAAGTTTCCATTATTAGAGGAAGGCAAGATAGGCTTCCCAGAAGAGATAGGTTTTCAGAGATTGCCTAAAAGTGGGCAGAGTAGGCAATAGTCTGATATGATAGATTAGGGTACAGAGTTCCAGAGGATGGGGGAGGCTCTGGAGAAGTCCTGGAGATGAATACAAGAGGAGGAGACAAGGGAGCCAGAGAGTGGGAGGAGCAGAAAGGACGGTTTGGGTGATATTTGGAGACAGGATTGGTGATGTAATTTGGGGCAGAGTGGAGGGATTGGCAGAGTGGGGTGGCAGATACGGAACGGTTAGTAAGGTGGATGAGTCTGGCAGCAGCATTCATGATAGACTGAAGAGGAGATAGCCTGCGATGAGGTAGGCCAATGAGGAGGGAGTTACAATAGTCAAGGCGAGATATAACAAGGGAGTGAATAAGTTGCTTAGTGGTTTCCGAGGTTAGGAACGGTCGTATCTTGGAGATGTTATGGAGGTGAAGTCTACACGATTTGGACAGTGAATGGATCTGTGGCTGAAAGGACAGATGGGAGTCTAGGATTACACCTAGTACCCTGGCATGAGGGGGGGGGACTGATGGTTGTGTTATTGATCTTGATGGAGAAGTCAGGGGAGGGGCTATATTCTTTCATTCTTATCTGTTCAAATCTATTCTATTTTTTTCTATTATTTTCTATTCCTTTATTTTGTATTCTATTATTTTATTTTCTATTCTATTCATTTATGTTCTATTCTATTCTGTTTTATTCTATTCTTTTCAAAATTCGAATTTCGGAAAAAAGCTATAGTCTACCACTAATACAAAGTCTTTGAAGGAAATCAGCAATAGTCAGCAATATGTTTATAATTCGACTTTGTTTTCGGATTCAATTCAAATTTGATTTGAATTTTGGCCGAAAATTAGTTTCGTTACTTCAGATTTGTTACTATTGTAATTTGGAAATTCAGATACATCTGAATAATTAAACTTTAGTCCAAATTTCAATTCAGAATGAAATGAACCGCACATATCTAGTGAAGTGATTCCAGGGGTTATTGGGCAACCAGTCACTGCTGTACCATGACTGATCACCCAGTCAGTGAGGGTCCATAGATTGTCTGTAGACTCCTTATTTATATCTAGTGCACCCCAAATCTGCATCTAATCTACGCCTGGTTTATCCCCCCTATAAGGCCTCTTCCACACTGCTTCCTAAAAATACAGCCTTTGTAGGCATCCAGGTGGCTTTTTTTCTGATGCAAATGCAGACCATTGTTTTCAATGTGCCTGTATGGAGTTGTGTATAGATCAGTAAAAGGAAAATACAGAAATCTGTGTTGCCAGCCAGTGTTTTTACACACAGGAGTGTATACATGGAAATACATACATATGCAACACTCCCTTGATTACAATAAAGATAAAAGAATCTGTAGGCAGGTGTAAGTATACACACAGATAAGTGCAGGTATCAGGCCTCATGCACATGGACTTTTTTGCAGCTGCTTCTGGGGGCTTCTGTTTTGTTTTGTTTTTTCTGCCTCTAAACTGCTGTCCATGTTAGCCTATGTCTTCGTGCACACATTGACTTTTAGTAGCGTTTAGTAGCAGAAGAGTTTAGAGGCAGGAAAAAAAAAACTCTCTGCCAGTGCGTTCAGGAGCAGCAGAGTTTTGGCAGAAAAAAAACGCTTAACACTGCTAAATGCGTCTAAATGCTAGGCGCATTTAGCACTTCAGTGTTTATTCATTTCAATAGCCATAATGAATTAAAATTCTGGCCAGTTAAATAAACCCCCACGCACCAAACTTGTTTGAAAAAACGCATCTTGGGTGAGTTTTTAACCACTTCCCAACCGCGCTATAGCCAAAAGACGGCTACAGCGCGGTTGTCTAGTTCTGGGAGGGAGTCCATAGACGTCCTGCCAGACCGCTCCCCCAGCAGCGTGCACCCGGCGCCGCTGGTGATTGCTGTGTCCTATGGAGCCAGCAGCCTTTTACTACGTGATCACCTGTATCCAATGACACAACAGATCACCGGTAAATACAGTTGCCGGTTATCGGCTGCTATCACAGCGTGAGGAAAGTACTGCCGAGAACCGGAAATTGTCAGTGAATGGATCAGGACTGATCATCAGTGCCCATCAGTGCTGCCCACCTGTACCAATCAGTGCCACCCAACTGTGCTGATCAGTATCACCCACCTGTGCCCTGCAGTTCCACCCATCTGTACCCAGTAATGCCTAGAAGTGCCACCAGTAAGTGCCTAGCAGTGCCGTCAGTCAGTGCTGCCTATCATTGCCCATCAGTGCTGCCTATCCATGCCACCTCATCATTGCTGCCCACCTGTACCCATCAGTGCCACCCACCTGTGCCCTGCAGTGCCACCCACCTGTACCCAGTAGTGCCTAGCAGTGCAACCCAGCAGTGCCACCAGTAAGTGCCCAGCAGTGCCGTCAGTCAGTGCTGCCTATCATTGCCCATTAGTGCTGCCTATCCATGCCACCTCATCAGTGCTGCCCACCTGTACCCATCAGTGCCACCCACCTGTGCCCTGCAGTGCCACCCACCTGTACCCAGTAGTGCCTAGCAGTGCCACCCAGCAGTGCCACCAGTAAGTGCCCAGCAGTGCAGTCAGTTAGTGCCGCCTATCAGTGCCCATCAGTGCAGCCTATCCATGCCACCTCATCAGTGCTGCCTATCATTGCAGCCTCATCAACACACATCAGTGAAGGAGTAAAATTACCTGTTTGCAAAATTTTATAATAGAAACAAAGAAATACTTTTTTTGTTTTTTTATATATAGTGCAAAAAATAAAACACCCAGCGGTGACTAAATATCACCAAAAGAAAGCTCTATTTGTTTGAAAACAATAATACAAATTGCATATGGGTGCAGTGTTGCATGACCGCGCAATTGTCATTCAAAGTGTGAGAGCGCTGAAAGCTGAAAATGGTCCTGGGTAGAAATGGGGGGAAGTGCCCGGTAGTCAAGTGGTTAAGGCTGATTTTTTTTTCCTGTCAGGCGAAAGCATTTTACAATACACCAATGTGTATGAGGCATACAGCCCACCCTCACAATTTTCTATGTAAGTACCCTCAGACTATGTCTGTTTAAGTTATGACCACCTTACGCCTAGTTTACGCCCATTCTACGCCTAGTTTACGCCCGCTCTACGCCTAATTTACTCTTAGGTTACGCCCGCTCTACGTCTAGTCTATGCCTAGGTTACGCCCGCCCGACGCCTTGTTTACGCTCATTCTACGTGCATTTCGCGCCTCAGCGTAGGGAACGCCCCTTTCTCGGATTGGTGGGCATTGCAGGCTGGCCTGCTCTACCCTCTCCCTGACTTCACTTCCGCCATTCCTCAGGAGACGTCTGTCGTATCAGAGGCCGTCCACGCCATAACCCGGAACAGATTGCAGAGCGAGTTGGGCGGACAAGATGGCGGTAGCTGTGCGCACTCTGCAAGAACAACTGGAAAAGGCGAAGGAGAATCTGAAAAATGTGGATGAGAACATCCGCAAACTGACCGGCCGCGACCCGAACGATACCAGGTAGGAGGTGGCCCTGCGGGTGAGGTGTGGGGGTCCTGGGGAGATCCGGAGAGGAGCAGAGCGGAGCCGCATGGCCTGCACTCCATCCTCCTCCTCCATGGGGTGGGACAGAGCTGAGAAAGGCCGGGCTCCGCACAGCATGCTGGGACTTCTGGGTCTCTGCCCCCTGCAGAGACCATCCTGGGGGAATGTGACTTTCACCAAACATTCACTGTTGGTGGATCAATCATTGGCATGCAGCTGGAAGATTCATCCACAGTGAATGTTTAATAAATTCTGTATTCTCTGCTGTGAGGGCTCCTTTCCATGTGTACATCACCGTACTGCTCAGCGCCCCGGCGATACCCCCATCTGCCGGATGTCTGCTCCTGATTGGCTGCTGATAGCCTGCATCACCCCACATGTGTGCATTACATGTGGTCCTATTCACTTGAATGGGTTTTGGTTGGCGGTGTTTCAGCATCATGTATGCATTTCACCGCACTGCGACGTGTGTACTGACCTGGCCTCTGGCTACTTTCATTTACTGGGGGGGTGGTAAAACTATTTTTACTGCTTCTTAACCTGCAAATTAACAGAGCCAGGGGCCATGTCCATGTATGGTTGGCGGTATGGTGAAATGCGTACATTTTTCTTGACCCGTCACCAAATCTGACCCTTTCAAGTGAATAGGAAATCATGTGTAATGCACATGTTTGCAGTGTGCTTAAAGCAGCCAATCAGGAGCAGCCATACTGTGGATCACAAAGAAAACAAGCCTTTGGGGGTCACGTTTGACAAACTATGAACCCCATGAATGGGTTGGCTTTGGTGGTGGTTCAGCAACATGTAAACATTTCCGGATACTAGCATGGCTGCCACCTGTGGCAACTATCAGGGGGGGGGGGGGGTGGCAGCAAGACCGTGGATCCACCCACTATTTCCATCACCTCTCTGACCATGGCCAAAGTGTAGACTGCAGTCTGCTGTTCTTTCTGGCTTGTTGAATGCTCTCACTTTAGGGGTAACAATAGAAGCACTCAGTACACTGCCTTCCTCTGGATCAGCTGTGGGTGTAGGATTAGAACCTTTTTTTTTCTATGGTTGAACTGGATGGACTTTTGTCTTTTTTCAGCCAGACTAACTATAACTATGTAAGAAGGATCCTTGTTCATTTCTAATTTCATCCCTGTCCAGTAGAATTTGAACATTTAGTCACATGGCTGAAACAAAGATCCTTGTCCTTTTGTTAAAGTGGAACTCCACTGCATCTGAGCACAAGAAGCCAGAACACTAGCTAAAGTGTTACTAAACCAACAACGGTAAAATCAGTCTGTATATGCAGTAAAGCATGCTTGTTATGCACACTTTGGAACCTAAGGGGTTAATCCTCTGCATTGTGTAAAAATACTGTTTGATCCTGTCTTCTCTACTCCTCGTTGAAATGACCACCTCATACAGACTGAATCTGTAGTCACATTCACATGTTCAGTTTGTGTATTGCTAGAGAGGGCTTTGCTTTTTTTTTTTTCTTGGGAGTGCATGTGATCAGCACAGGGCCAATCAGCAATGTCCAGACAGAGGTCAGGGGTTCTGCATCCTCCTAGAGCAGAAAGTAAACTCCTTCAAGCTTTAACCAGTGCTCTGCTGAAATCACAAGACTGCTTTAACTGCTGATGAGAAAAGGTATTTAGCAGTTTATATTCACTAAAATCATTGCATTTCCATGTAGTGTGTACTGTGGGAGACCAGATATAGTGAATGCAGGGTCCTGGGTTTAGGAACACTTTTATTTTTGACATTCAAGGCAACCCCCCCCTTCTATCCATGTCTTCATGATTTATTTTGTTAAGAAATCACTTTGGAAAACACCTTTGAGCATTTCTGGCTGTGGCCAACTTGAGTGAGGGCAGATGATCCATGTAGCATTTACTTCCTGGAATCCATCTGCCCTTAGCTCAGGCAGGAGGGTGTGCTTGGCTGAGAGCCCCTCCTGAAAACTCCTGGGATGTATGACATAATTTGCCTAGACCTGGAAATCGGGCAGTAACTGAAGAAATGTAAACCAAGTTAAAATAAATAAATATATATATAAAAATCTGATCTAGCAGGGCTTGACAAATTTTCTTTGAATCAGGAGGCAACTAAAAATTTTTTTTTATCGTAGCAATACTTTGTTTTCAGCGACAGAAGTGGCAGATCTTGGATTTGCACATGGAGGGGACTGGATTCGGGCATGCTGCTGGGTGGGACGGCATTCTCACTGGGTGGTTTCGGGGGATCCCCCCCACGACATCACAGGGCACACCTCTGCATCCTCTCTAACATCTCAAGCTACCTCTCCACACCAAACTGACACCACAGGATATCCTTCAACATGTACTGACCTGCTGACACCACAGGAAACACCCCCCTCCCCAACACCTCAGGACAGACACCCCCCTCCATGACACAAGAAATCCCCCACACCTACTGACACCACACCAGGGTATTCGCCCAAACATGACACCACAGTTTAACACCCTCCTACCTATTTTCCTAAGACAAGTAATGGCAAGAGGAACGCAGGGAGTCTCGGCTTCCAGTCCCTCTGCATTCCCCTGGCGGTGACTTGTCTTCGGCAAGATCTTGGGGCCGATACATGCACCTCATTTTCAAGCAATCATCTCTTTGCTGTTTTTCGGACAGCCATCTGGAGAGGGGAGGTGGGTACCCTGTCCGACATTATAGCTAAGCCTACAAAGCACTGTGCATCAGAAATCATTTTCAAGGGTTTTTTTCATACATTTTTTTTTTTTACCTTTTTTGCTTTGTTTATTGCAATTCAGCACTGCTGGCTCTTTGCAGCCCCAGTCCTGTCTATTTCACAAATACTGTATTGAGGGTTTTTATTTTGTACAGTAGGCTAAAGTGTAAGTCACAAACTTTTATAATCAAGTAGAAAACTGTGGAAAAGTACAAAATTCAAGGAATGAGATACAAAGTATAAGTGAAAGGTCATGGCAGTTCCAGATGACTTTTCTTACTTTAGCATACCCCAACAAGTATACAATGTGTGCCCATGCAGGAAATCCTGTTGAGCAAATTCAGGACATGATTATGTGCAGGTTTGAAGGAGGAATTTATTTGCAAGACTTTGTTTTGCGATAAAAGATAGAACGAAGACGGTATAGAAAAGAAAGGGGGAGAAGGGAAGGAACATGAGGGATCGATGAGGCCTGGCCGAGCACTCATTCCTGTATAGCCCGATCGTTCCGGATAGAAGGAAAAGGGAGAGCTGTCAAGGTTCATGTGGCTTTTGTAGTCCAGGACCTTGAGACATTTAGCGTTGGTGGTGTTGAGTATTGTAAGTTTCTCCGGTATCATGATGCCATCATTCTGTTTTACTTCTGCAGTTGATAGTTGGTTGTTTCCAAGCTTTGGCCAACGTTTGCTTAACTGCTAGAAACACACACTCCACCAACTTCCACTGGAGTGGGAATATGCAGCAGAGCTTCTCGGGGAATACGAGTGAGGTTGATATTTAAAACTGTTGTAGGTATGTTGTATACACGTATCTGGAAGCCCTGGGGCAGTACTGTCAAATATGTAAGAAGGTGCCTTGTTCTCGGCAAACTTGTAAACAAGTTGGGGGCCCTAGCCCTGTCTACATGCTTACAGGTCAGCAACTGTTTAACAGCATTTCTCAGGGTGGGTATCCTGATGGTCACAACAGTGTTGCCTCTATAGTTCCTGGTAGTTGGGAGAGCATATGTCAAGACAAGTGGCTAAGGCTGTTCATAACTGTTTTTTTTTTTTATCTTTTGTTTGGTGTATTTGCTTCGAATTGTGATGTTGAAAGACTCCATTTTGGATAACAGTTAACTTTTGGACAGGTGGCCTCCCATTCTCATAAAGCACACTTTGATATGATGCAGAATGTATGGCCGACTCAGGGAATCCAAGCTGCTCAGTCTTGGAAGCAGCAAAGCAACACCAAACCATATCCTATTCATCCACCATGTTTCAGGATACATTCACACCAGCCATTGTTACATTGCACCTTGTGGCAGCCAAATGTAATGAATTGCCTCATACTGCACTGTGCAAAAAAAAATACAGCCAGGTATACTTTTTTTTTTTTTCCCCACTGCATACCTTCGCAATGCAGTGCTGTGAGCCAGTCACTTGGGAAACCAAGCATTTTTCCTTGTCATGTGGTGGAACTGCACTGGAATAGCCACCCAACGCAGTCCCACCACATCTGGCATGAATATGCCCTCAAAGTTATGAGGTGGTTCTCCTGAAATATTAAGTTCAGTCTGCAGCAAACTTGTCTATTACTGTGACCAGACAACTCTTTGGAAAGTCTTCAGGACCATGTTCGAGAAGATCTGGTGTTTGCCTGTATGTTCAATGACAAACTGTAATCGTGCGCCAATGTTCTTTCTGGACAGTAAAGGCTTTTTGCTTAACATACATCTCATGTTGGTTGAATGCAGTCTCTGTAGATGCATGCACTTTGACCCCAACGGTTGTAAGAGTTACCTGAGCACCTCCCAATACAATTTCGGGGTTTTTGGCCACTTTTAGCAGCAAATGATCAGCTCCTGTCCTGGACAAACTAGCAGTTTGAGATCAATGACACTTAAAATGTAATTTCCTTACAGTGGAGTGATTTAAAGATAGTTTGGTGATTGTTGTTAGACTTGTAGGCAACAACTCTTTCTGAGGGCCTTAGAGAGCTTTTTTGATCTTTGCATGATGACACTACTTCCATCGACAGCAAAGAGAACCTAATTGAAACAATGGATTCCAATTTAATGGCTTTGAGTTGGTGGTTAATGTAAGGTGAATTTTTTTTATGACAAATCTGCATTTTCATTAATTTAGATAATAACACCATGTTACTTTTATGTGTCATTTGTTCAATGTGGGTCCTATTATCTGTAGATATTGTTTGAGTCAAGATCTATGGTATCCTGTTCAAATATATTGGAAAACCAGAATATTCACAGGGAGCACTTACTTTTTTGCATGATTGTATTTATGAACACAGAGATGCAGAAACTTGTGGGTTTTTTTTTTATTAACACCTTAGTGACTGAGGGTAAAACAAATGTTAACCCCTGACGATCATTTTGCAATTTTGAGATGTGCTATTTAAACTGTATATATATCATTTCAATTACTTTGTGCATTCGGGTGGATTATACCTTGTTTTTTCAGGACAAATTGGTTTTGTTGGTAAATTGTAACCGATTATCTTTTATTATATTTTTTATTATCAAAGGAAAAATAGCTCAAAGTGGTAAAAAACAATAAATTCAATGTGGCTGTATATTTCCTCCTATAACCATAACCTACCACCAAAAAACAACCCAAAATAAATTCTCCTGCTGCTGATCACAGCAATAACACATGTATACATCAGTTATTCGTACAGCCCAGAAACAATAGTGTGCATTTTTTTGTTCTACCCAAAACATACTGACCCTAATATGAATTTAAAAAAAAAAAAAAAAAATCCTACCCAAAATATACTGACCATGACTTTTGACCCCAACCTTTGACCTTTACTTTACCCAAACACTAACCCTGGCACTAACTGAGATTAAATCTTGATCTAGCTATTTTACACACTTTTGTTTACATCTTTCTCACTGCAAGGATAGAGAGAGAGCGCATCACTGCCTCCATTCAGAGAAAAGAAAACATGGGATCACTGTGATGGGGAATCGGAGGCTATCACAGAGATCAGGTGACCTGTAACTGGGAGTTCAAGGACCTGGGGCTCCTGGTGAGAGCCCAGTCTCTGAGCTGCGAGCACGCCATGCTGCATATGAAAATATGGACGCTTCAGACGGTTTTGTTTTTTATAAGCCACAATGAGATACCATATAACTTTGTGTGTGTACGTAATTTATTTTTTTTTTAATATTTTTTTGTTCTCTAAATCTGTGGGAGAGTAATCTGCCCTTGCAAGGCTATATTTAGTGAAATATATATTATATTTATTGACTTTGTTCTTCCTGGACAAGCTATTTTCACAAGTAAGAGAGTCTTCTATGGCAGGCCTTGAAATTTCCGCTCGCCAATGGCGAGTGGAAATTGTGGTGGGGATGGTCTTGCTGCTCAGGCCGGATCTGTCATTGGCACTGGGAGCCGTCAGACTGCTCAATAGCTGAGCGCAGTGAAAGCAAAGGGAGTGTGTGTTGTGCTCTCTGCCTCCCCCTAGAGTGCAGTACTCGGCTCTGTGCGTGAACAACGAAGTACTGCAACTTTTTATAGGGGTGTGTGTGTGTGTGTGTTTCTGAGTGTGTGTCTACCTTATTTCAGCTCACTCTGCTCACATGATCCTCTGTCAGCCAGTGGTGGCTTCAGGGGAGAGGAGAGAGCAGTTAACAGCGTGCGTGTTTGTGTGTGTGTGTGTGTATGCATGCATGCATGTATGTGTGTGTGTGTGTGTGTGTGCGCGTGTGTGTGTGTCTGTGCGTGTGTATTTCTGTGTATGTACATGTATCTGTGTGTATGCATGTCTGTATGTGCCTGTGTGTGTACATGTTTCTGTATGTGTATGTACATGTCTGTGTGTACAGGTGTCTGTTTGTGTGTGTTTGTTGGTGGCGAGTAACTATTAAGGCCTGGCTAGTAGCTCAGGATTTGAAATTTTAAGCCCTGTTTTATGGGATTGTTGGAATTAAACTGTTACAGAAAGCTATTTGGCCTGTGAAGTGTTCAGACTAAGTGAATGATTTACTGACTGCTTTTACATTTTGCAAAACAGAAACTGAAACACTGGATGCTAAAGTAGATAAGAAAACTAGTTTATACTTTGACATAGCTTTGCCTAATTGCCTTTGTTGTATTTCAGACCTGCACCAGCAAGACGACTGACCATCACAGGCCCAAATGCGATTGGAGGTAGAGGCCGTGGTGGCATTGTGCTACGGTAAGGGACTTTCCATTTTATCTTTAAACTCACTGCCTTTGTCTAGTGTTAGGATTAAAGGACACACCATATGTACCATGAAGTTAGGATTCTCAGCTGAGTTTCTGGGTGTAAGTGTTGTTACAGGGAAGGATTTTGATAATCTTGGAGCACTTGAAGGAAAAACCAATCTTGAGTTGGCAGAAGTTAGGCTGAATGATATGGGCAACGTATGGATACCACATAAGTCTTGCATAGGAATTAGTTTAGCACTGTTCAGTACATTGGAGTTTTTGACGCAAAGCAGAATCTTAGAGGGGTTTTTATTCCCTTGTCCTTGGAATCATGTAAAGCTTATTTCCACTTTTGCAGCCAAATTTGAGAAAACCCCACGATATGTTTGTGTTCCCCTTCACACAGCATACCTAAAACACTAAATAAAAAAAATACTTTTTTATATGCTTCTGCACAGCAGGTTTCATGGCTGATTCTACACATTTCTGGGCAGTCTGTGTCTGTCCCCAACTAGATTAAGCTATTCCTTATTAACGTACAATGCAGGTGGGTGGTTTCTAAATGTTTAACCCTTTGTTAGGACAATGTTAAAATTTAGGTTAAAGATGATAATGAAGAACTGGGAACATAGTACAGACAGGGTTAAAATGTCATTAAACCCAGCCCAGCACTTGGAAGATGCAGGGTAGAAGACCTCACCGAGGAACATAAGACTATTGAATGATAGGCAAGTTTCACAGAGGTTGGCTCTGCTTTAATGGGAACCTGTAAAATATATAAAGTAGATGTCCTCCCCATTTGCCTGCAAAAGTGGAAATACACTTTAAGGTGGTTGTAAGCCTCAGACATGAAATATGAACAAGGTATATCCCTCTATAGTGTGTACTTGTCTCAATCCAAAGCACGAAGTGTCATTTCTGTCTGATGCTTCATTATTCTGCTATCGGCATATATCACTTCTGACAAGTTTTCCTGACACCAGGAGGAAAATGGTGACATGGGAGGGACCTCCAGCAGATTAACAGCCTCAGCTCTGTTCCTGTGTGAAAGGGGGAGGGGGGGCATCCCTTCACTCCAATCAGCTCTCAGAGCTCTCCTTATTGAGCTCTGCAGAGTGTAATTTCAGCTCTTTGCCCCCTGTTTTGTGAACGTATACAAGCTTCATTAATTCAGGACTTTGAATGGTTGTGGAAGAGAGAAGACTGCATATAGACAGTTACAACCTATGTAGGAGGATTTGTTTAATCTCTGTGTATCCTCTGAGGCTAGTCACTTCACTGGGTATATGCAAGGGTTTACAACCACTTTAAGTTCCCTTGGAAAATCTTCAGTTAATGATCAAGAAAAAGGACATCTTGAGAGGCATGAAAAGCTGGTTGCCACCCACACAACAAAGATCAGAAACAAAAGCTTACATTGAAGATACTGTGCTTATTCTTCCAATATTTAAAGATAAATGGTTATTATTTTTCTTCTGCTAGGCGTGGACTCTCTGAAGGTGGAGGAGGACCCCCAGCCAAACAGCGGGACTTTGAAGGTGCACTGAGCAGGTGAGCTAAATTAAAAAGCTATATTGTGTAAAAAAATGGCACATTTGTAAACACAAGTGCCAAGTATTCAAGGTTGCTTCCCTAATTGAGATTATTTCTAAAATGCGGTGGCTCATGTAGAACAATAGTCAAACTTCTGTCATTGATTCTTTTGAAAGAAGGTGGTGCTCTAAATTCTTGGTTCTCCTTAAGGCCTGGTTCACATGTATGCGGCTCTGAGTGTTGCATTTGCTCAGGCATGGCAGCCCATTAATTTGAGTGAGCTGCTATAACTTTGTTTCCTGCAGGGAAAAGGTTCCTGCAGGTTTTTTAAAACCTGGCCGCACGGAAATCACATGGCGCTTTTGTACCATGCGTTTCCATGTGTGGGAAACCACACCACATTTTTCATTGCGTGGGGTTGCCATTAAGTTAATGGCATCTTGCTTTGTGCGTGTCTGCATGCAGGTGTGGAAATGCGTGCAATTTCCACTCATTTCCACAGCAGACACAGATGTAAACCTAGCCCAAGACAGGTTGGTGTGGATGTTCAGTACTAGAAATACTGATCAGTAAACTGCACTGTTTTTAATTTTTCTGATCAGCAGTATAACCACCTACTGGCAATTGCCTAATTTGCAGCACATTGCAATCAATTTTGTGAAAATTAGGTGACGGTCAATGAGTGAGTGAATTGTTTTTAAAGACCCAATTAAAATGACCTTTGTACACATCAAACAAGTAATGAAACAGTGTAGAAAACCTGTATGTTTACTTCAGATATTCTGGAGGCTTTTGGATGAATGCCAGCTTTTAGCAGGCAGCAGTTTGGCTCAGGCCCCAACTTTACACTGCCAAGTAAAGGAATTGAACCAGTTTCAGAAATCCAGAGAAACAGCAACAGCAAGAGAAAGAAAACATGTAATCCCAAAACAACTAAAATCCAGCTTAGAATCACTGGCCTAAAGTCTCTCCGTAGTACAGACAGGTCCCTGGTCACCAGTAACTATTTACTAGTGTAGATTAGTCCTTAAAGTACTAGATCTATTTAATTAAGATTTCATTATATGCCTATATGTAAACATGAACTTGGCAAATTATTCCAGGCTGGGCGGGGATCGTCGGCAGAGGAGAGAGTCACGCCAGGAAAGCGACGCTGAGGATGAGGACGATAAAAAAGTATGTATTGCCATTTTGAACTGAGAATGTACAACGAGAACTGTTTTAGGGATTCCAGGTAGTAAACATTATTTTATGTTTCAGCCGGCGTTGCAATCCTCAGTTGTTGCTACCTCCAAAGAACGTACACGCCGAGATCTTATCCAGGACCAAAATATGGATGAAAAAGGGAAGCAAAGGTAAACAGCAAGTATCTAACTCTTGGCGTCGAGCATACGCAAATTAGTGGCCCTAGTGGACTGAGCTTTTTTTAGGAGGGCCACTAGTTTGCATACCTGTCTTTGATTGGTGTGTCAGTGAGAACTGGGTCACATGATCTCTTGAAAGCCTCTGATTGGATATCGCAGTGATCAGTCACTGTGAAGCCTGGCCCGTTTTTTTCTCTCTGAATGGAGGAAAGAGATGCATCGTATCTCTGTCCTTTTCAGACAGAAAAAAAAAAGTAATTGTAAATATACTAAATAAATAAAAATACCTAGATCAAGGTTTGATCTTGTTCAGTGACAGGGTTTGGGTCAGGGTCAGTATTTTTTTTTCTTTGTCTTAGTATCAGTGCCAGTTTAGTGGCAGGATAAAAAAAAAAGTGCAAAATGCACACTATTGTTTCTGGGCCGTACTACGGGTACTAACATACATATATGTGGTATCGCTGTGATCGTCAGGAGCAGGAGAAATTTTATGTTCTTTGGTGGTTGGTTATGGTAGTAGCAAGAAATATACAAGTTTTTTTTTTGGGGGGGGGTCACTTTTTCCTTTTAGATTAAAAAAAAAAAAAAAAAAAGATACCCATTACCCTTTACCACCAAATGAAAGCCCAATTTTTCATGAAAAAAACCCCGGTATAATCCACCTAGATGCACAAAGTAGTTTGTGGTGCTATGTACAGTTTTGTTAACACGTCAAAGTTGCAAAATTGTGCTTATGATTTAAGACTTCTTTTACCCTTAGACGTGAAGTGTTTAAAGTGATTGTAAAGTCATATTTTTTTTTTGAAATAACAAAGCATTTTATGCACAGAGCAGCTTCGAACCTTCTCTTCTTGGGTCCCTCGCCAGAGCTCCTGGCTCCTTCTCTACTGAATCCCCTTGCTATGGGGTACACCTGCCAGCTTGACTCCGAGCCGTGCTGTCTGCTTCTATAAACACAGACAGCACCACTCTATCCCTCCCCACAGGATTTGATTGCCAGCAGTGGGAGCCAATGGCTCCTGCTGCCTCAGCAAAACATGTGAGCGTGAGGAGAGCTGCTAAAGGCAGGCACAGCACTGAATCGAGTGAGGACTCTGGTAGACGTAATTGGGTGACCCCTGGTTCACACTGAATGCAGTATTGAAATCGAACTTAACGTAGCGTGAGTTCAGGTGCAACTTGTCTGACATTTGTGTGACTTCGTGCAAAGATGTCAGTGTAAGTCACACCTGAAATCAATAAAAATAGTGCAGGAACTATTTTTAAAATTGGTGCGACCCCGATTCGAGTTGAAATCACACCGATTTGAATGGTTCTATTGCCGACAATAGGGTGCAACTTGTCATGCGATTTGGAACGGTCAAATCGCATAAGTTGCACAGGTGTGAACCAAGGCTAAGGTTATCTTAATGCAGGGAAAGCATTAGGGTAAGAAATGCTTAGTCTTTAGAATCACTTTCAGCAGTATTTTGTTTATATTTTCAGGCTTGGTTGAGGAAGATGTATCCTTTCTATCCTACATATTGGGGGAAAAAAGTGAAATTATTGAAACCTTGTATTTTCATTGCGGATTCTGCCATGTTTCCTATGAGTGCTCAGTACACAGCAGAACCCAGATCTAAGCAGTCTGTTGTTTACAGTACAGGTGATTCTCATAACTATTGTGCTGATAGAGCATTCAAACACCAGGATTAAATATAGTCGGAAAACCATTTTAGATGAAGGGCTGAATTTGCCACTTGGCCCTGACTAGGAGAAGCATGTAGTGTATACAAATGTGAAGGCAGCTGAAATTGGTAACGAAGAAAAAAATTTTCTCATTGATGGATTTTTTTAATAAAACATTGGGTGACTGCTGTAATGTGTTTTTTTTTTTGTTTTTGTTTTTTTTTCCCTTCTTTTGTAGAAATCGGCGAATATTTGGCCTGTTGATGGGTACCCTTCAAAAGTTTAAACAAGAATCAAATGTTGCTTCAGAAAGAGTAGGTGTTAAAACAAACTTTATTTGTAATGTTGTTAAATATGACCCCTTAACTGGTCACAAGACAAATCCCATGTGCCTGGAAAACAAAAGAAAATTATGCTAGTGAGTCTTTGTTCTATTGTCAGTAGTGTTCACTGACTACTAGATTGGACCTCATGCCGCTTCTTTTGTACTGAATAGTACATTTATCTCCTTGGAAGATTAAAGTGATGTTTTATGCAATTGGTATTGCCTAGTCCTTTTTGTTTTTTTTTTGGCGCAAATATGTGACCGCCTTTACTCGCCTACTGGGCACTTTTGCCCCCTTTGTGCCTAGGCCAATATCCAGCTTTCAGCGCTGTCGCACTTTCAATGACAATTGCATGGTCATACAACACTATACCCTTATGAAATTTTAATACATTTTTTCACACAAGAGCTTTCTTTTGGTGGTATTTAATTGTCACTGGCTTTTTTATTTTTTGCACTATAAACAAAAAAAGAGCTTTTGTTTTTATTATAAAATTTTGCAAACAGGTAATTTTTCTCCACTGATGTGTGTTGATAAGGCTGCACTGATGTGGCACGGATAGGCTGCACTGATGAGGTGGCATTGGTGGGCATCAGTGAGGCACTGATGATGCTGCACTGACTGGTGCACTGGGTGGGCACTGAGCATCATGTTATGTGCATGGGTGTAACTTTTATTTTTTACAATTAAAAAAAAAAAAAAAAAAAATTTTTTTTTTTTTTTTTTTACATGGGGACAATGTGCCCTATGTGATGATTTTTTGGTAACAGGTTCACACACACACACACACACACACACACACCGCACCGCATTACATTCTTTCCTGGCCTCCATTGCCGGGAATCTGTGAATGGGGACCTGGAAGTGATGTCAAACGTCACTTTCCATGTCGGGACAAGAAGGGGAGGGGAGTGGATGTGTCCGCTCTCCTTCCTCCCCTCTATCCGCCGGTGGTGAGCCGGTCCCGGGCGTGCAGATGGGCAAGCGTGGGCAGGGGGAGCTTCACACGGGGAGGTGGAGAGGCTGGCACTGTGTGGAAGCATTCAGGCGGCAGCACTGCTGCTTGCCCGCACAGGGCTAAAGGTAGAAAAAAAACTACCTGCCCGACGCCACAGCAGAGCAATACAAAGCAGCTTGTTTCCCTAGTAAAACACACGCAGCATGCAGTTAACCCTTTGATCGCCCCAGATGTTACCCCCCTTTCTGCCCAGTGTCATTAGTACAGCGTCAGTGCTTTTTTATTAGCACTGATCCCTGTATTGGTGTCACTGGGGATGTCCGTGGCAGTTAGTCCCCCCCCCCCCCCCAGTGTCAGAATACCTCCCGCAATAAGTTTCTGATCGCTGCCATTACTAGTAAAATAAAAATTCCAGTATGTATACTGCCATTTGTAGATGCCATAAGTTTCACGTAAACCAATTAATTTAAACGTATTGGTATTTTTTTTTAGCAAAGGCATGTAGCAGTCAAAATTATTATTTTTTTCTCAAAATTGTTGGTCTTTGTTTATAGCGCAACAAAATAAAAACTGCACAGGTGATCAAATAACACCGAAAGAAAGCTCTATTTGTGGTGGGGGGGAATTCATTGTGAAGAATAGCTGTTCTATTCAAATTCTGAAAGACTGCTATATTTTTTCTGTTCAATTCTATTTTTTCTATTCTAATTTATTTTATTTTTTTATTCTTTTCTATTCTTTTCCTCTATATTCTATTCTGTTTTATTCTTCTCTTTTTAAAATTCTAATTTTGGAAGACCGCTATATTCATTCTATTCGAAATTCAAATTTTGAAATTCTAAGTTCAGAAGACGTCTGTAGTCTATTTTTTCCTGATTGTAGGCTTGAAAGAGCAGGGCCCTCGAACCCCTCGTGTATTGTATTGTTACTGTCTTGTCTCATGTTCTGTCCCCTTTGCTACTGTACAGCGCTGAGCATACCCTTTGGCGCTATATAAATACTGTATAATAATATTATTTTATTCTATTTTATTTATTTTCTATTTTGTTTTATTCTGTTGTAATCAGCAATATGTTTACATTTCAAATGTGATTCAAATTTCATTATTTTAAATTCGTTGCTATTGAAATTTGGTTATCCAAATCTCCAAATAATGAAATGCAGACACATGTCCTAATGTATAAATTTATATATCCAACAAACAGTGGTAAATGTTCCACTGCAGTAGTCGGCCTTCTCTGTTAGTTGGGTACAGATTGATCTGTGGTGTGTTGTTGTGGATTGTTATTCCTATTTAGAACCTGTTACGGCTACCTGTTTGTGTATGCAAAATTATTTGTACACCATTACAAAAACGAGCTGCTGACTCCAGATCTGTTTATCTTACCATAGCAAAAGCGACGTCAAGAAATTGAGCAAAAACTGGAAGTGCAGGCAGAAGAAGAAAAGAAACAGGTGGAAAATGAACGCCGAGAGCTTTTTGAAGAAAGGCGTGCCAAGCAAACTGAGCTGCGACTATTGGAGCAGAAAGTTGAGCTGGCACACCTGGTAAGTAAATGGAGCGAAATGTTTTTCTTTCACAAATATTTTACAGTTTTTCAAAATGCTGTACACTGAAAGGAAGGCAAACTGAGCATGCAAATTACGTGATCGACAAAATGTCACATACAATGGGTACTGTGTGTGTGTGATTAAAAAAAAAAATTATATAAATATATATAGTTTCCAGCCGTAAATACAGATGTGAGTGGTGGATGGGGGTTAGGGGAGTAGCATTGGTTGCTAAAATCTTTATCTCAGGCTGGTTCTAATTCTTGACCATTTGTTTTTAGCAAGAAGAGTGGAATGAGCACAATATCAAAATTATCAAATATATTAGAACAAAAACGAAACCCCACCTGTTCTATATACCTGGCAGGATGTGCCCACCAACACAAAAATTATTTGATGAGTCGCAGAAAAAGTTGAATGGTAAGTTACCTAATTCTTGTGTTGCCTTGCACCTTATGACTTGGAAAAACAAAATTGTCTCTACCAACTAATTAACAATTTTATAGAGTGGTATAATCTGGTTGCTATGACGACTTGTATATTTTGCTTTAAGGGACTTAATAAATATGGCATATTTTCAATCTTTTTTTTTCTGTGCGGAGTTAGTACTACACGGCTAAATTTAACCACTTGTCCTCCAGAGGATTTACCCTCCTTCCTGACCAGGCCATTTTTTGCATTACGGCGCTACGTTACTTTAACTGACAATTGCGCGATCATGTAATGCTGCACCCAAATGAAATGTATGTCCGTCCCCCCCACCACGAATAGAGCTTTCTTTCGTTGGTATTTGATCAGCATAACTGCATGACAAATTCAGTCCATATTGCATGGTGCGATAAAGTGATAGGTGCAATTGTCCCAATAATTCATGTTCAGAGAAATTCGTGACTCTTGTGATCTCGTGATTTGTACAAATAATGCACTAACCAGATAGCGCAACCAATGCGCATGGAGCAATTAAGACCCGCTCCTGGTGCTCTGGACTTGTAGTATTAGGAGGATGTCATCTGCAGGTTTGGCCACCAGATGTCATCAATCCAGGTATAAGGGTAAGTCATCCACCAGAGAGATCATCAGCGGGGGAGGGGGTGATCATGCATCATTCCCAAATGGACGTAACCTTCAAAAGCGGGCTCCCATAACATAGATGAGACCCAGAGAAGCCTCTGATAGTGTAGTATGTTTATTAAGTAAAAACTTACACCAGATACAATTGGAGGAAAAACTTACATCAAAGCAAGGTCAGGCCACCAGGGTGTCAATTGACCTGTGTATGCATACCACTAAGCCATCCTGATTGACACCCTGGTGGCCTGACCTTGCTTTGATGTAAGTTTTTCCTCCAATTGTATCTGGTGTAAGTTTTTACTTAATAAACATACTACACTATCAGAGGCTTCTCTGGGTCTCATCTATGTTATGGGAGCCCGCTTTTGAAGGTTACGTCCATTTGGGAATGATGCATGATCACCCCCTCCCCCGCTGATGATCTCTCTGGTGGATGACTTACCCTTATACCTGGATTGATGACATCTGGTGGCCAAACCTGCAGATGACATCCTCCTAATACTACAAGTCCAGAGCACCAGGAGCGGGTCTTAATTGCTCCATGCGCATTGGTTGCGCTATCTGGTTAGTGCATTATTTGTACAAATCACGAGATCACAAGAGTCACGAATTTCTCTGAACATGAATTATTGGGACAATTGCACCTATCACTTTATCGCACCATGCAATATGGACTGAATTTGTCATGCAGTTATGCTGTTCATGTTCTGTTTTTTATGCTTGTTCATATTTAATTTCAAAAGCGCTGCATATTTATTTTTTCATGTTTCTATCTGGGTCCCAAGGTTACCTTCTATGCTAGCTGCTTCACTTATGTACTCCCAGCGCTCTATTACCTACTTATACAGTTGGTATTTGATCGCCTGTGTGTTGTTTTTTTTTTCTGGTTTTTTTTTTTTTTGCACTATAAAAAAAAAAAAAAAAGACCGACAATTTTGAGAAAAAAACTATATTTTTGACTTTTTGCTATTAAACAATCCAATAAAAAAAAATCAAACTTCATCATAAATTTAGGCCAAAATGTATTCTGCTACATGTCTTTGCTAAGAAAAAAAATCCCAATACATGTAAATTTGGTTTACATGAAAGATATAGCGGTTACAAATAGCGGTATATAGTGGTCTTTTTATTTTTACTAGTAATGGCGGCAATCAGTGACTTACAGTGGGACTGCGGCGGGCATCCTGACACGGGGGAGGGGGGGAATTGACTTGGTGTCACTGACATTCCCAGTGATACCAATACAGTGATCAGTGCTAATAAAAAGCACTGACGCTGTACTAATGGCACTGGGGATGAAGGAGTTCACATTTGAGGAGATCAATGGGTTAACTGTGTGCTGTGTGTTTTACAATATGTTCTGTGTCTGTGCTTCACTGTAAGCACACTGCTGTGCATGGCTGTGCTGTGCAGAGCCATGCACAGCAGTGTGCATGAGCTAACCGGGAGAACTGTTTTGTTTACTAACAGTTCTCCCCCCTGTTGCAGGTCCTTGGCAATCACCGGGCACTGGTGAGTAATCACCTCCCAGGACCTGATGATTGACGGACGTAAATGACGGCGTGGGTAGGGTGCGTGCGCCCCCTACCCGGAAATGCAAAGTCACGTATATACACGTGATTTTGCACACTGCTGCTGCTCTGTAGCAGTATTTCTGCTATGGAGTGGCGCTAAAGCAGTTAACCTATAAATGTTCATAGTTCTGGTTCACAAAGGATGGCAAACAGTTGTTTTACCTTGTATATAGCATGTTTATTTACCCTATATTTTGTTTTCTTTCTATTTCAGGTATATTTGAAAAAAGACGAGTTGAATTTGCTGAGCATTTAAACAAAATGGAAGCTAGGCCTAGGCGCCATTCCATGAAAGAAAAAGATCAAGAAAAGAAGCAAGACGGTGAAAATGAAGAACAGAAGGAGGATCGAGAAGATGGTAAGGTGGCTCGGCATGAGAGAGTTGAGGAGACAGGTAACCTGTCTAATGACATAGAGATGGAGGACACCTTTGAGGAAGAGAAGGATGTTGGTGTTAGGGATGTAGAGATTGTGCAAGAGACTAGCCTTATGGAAGATGGTGAAGATTCTAAAGTTGAGGAGAAGATTGAGGAAGAGGGTAGAGTTGTAGTAGAAGAGCCCCAGATTAGTAAGTGGGAGGAGCAGGAAGCAGAGGTTGAGGAGGAAGTAAAGGAAGAGGAGGAACATAAAGATAGTATGGATGAGGATCATCAGGAGGCAGCAGATGTCAGTCAGTCAACTGGGTTGGAGTTGGCAGATGAGACTAACCAAAGTAAGGAAGTAGAAACTGAGGAGAAAGCAGAAGAAGGTTCAGACAATAAATTTGATGAAGCAGAGATAGATAAAACAATTGATCCAGAACCTGACACAGAAACTGATTCCACAGAAAAGCATGAGCAGGAAAGAGAGCCAGATCCAATGTTCCAGCCACCAGCAGATTATGAACCTCAAACAAGGCTGGAAACACACTATCATATTGAAGAGGAGCAGGTGGTGCAAAAAGAGGAAGGTGTAGCAATAGTTGAGAACACAGAGATTCAAGTAGAGCAGCCTCAGATTACCTCATCAGAACACAAAGCGAAGAGAAGCAGGAGCAGGGGGAGGACGAGGAACAAAGCGGAGAAGAGTAGGAGCCGTAGTTGTAGCAGCAGTAGTTCCAGCAGCAGTTCCAGCTCAAGCAGCAGTGGAAGCAGCTCTAGCAGCAGTAGTAGTCGCAGCAGTTCAAGCAGTAGTAGCAGCAGCAGTGGGAGCAGTAGCAGAGACAGCAGTAGTAGCAGCAGCAGTAGTAGCAGTGAAAGTCGAAGCCGAAGCAGAGTGAGAGGGCATGTTAGGGACGAGAAACGCAGGAGGAGCACGGAGCGAAAGCGTCGAGATACATCAGGAGTAGAAAGGAGTCACAAGTCTTCAAAAGTCAGTAGCAGAGACTCCAAAGGATCCAAGGACAAAGGCTCATCAAGGTCTGACCGAAAGAGGACAAATTCGGAAGGTAGCCGGTCAGGCAAGAGACCCTCAAGAAGTGAGAGAGATCGTAAATCAGACAGGAAAGACAAAAGGCGTTGACAGATTCCTTGTTTATGGACTACAGTTGCTCCATGGTGCTCCCTTAACAATAGCATGGTACTAATTGTTTTGGAAAGCACAATTTATTTTTATTTTATTTTGCATAATTTTTGTAATTTTGGTGGTTTGACAGAGATGTAAGCTCAGATCTTCAAATAAAACCATAAAACATTTCTTTCCCCTATCTTTGCCTCTTTATTTGCTCCCATTCTGTTTTTAATATTCATTGTTTTGGCAAAGTTGCTTTTTATGTCAATTTTACAATATAATTTAAATATCTCCCCTTGCAACATTTTGCATATGTATATATGCCCACTATTTATAATTTTACCATTTTAGAATTATGCTGGATACAGCTCTAGATATTTTTTTTTAATCTCACCCCCCCACCCCCCCCCCCCAGCCCACTACAAAAAAGGGTAATTTCCTGGCCAGTGTTAAATTCAAATGCTTCTAAAGCCATTTTTTGTTTTAGATAAAGTAGGGAACAACTAGAAATTCTGTCAAGTCTTTTTTTTGTTTTGTTTTGCTGTCTTTGTCCCAACTGTGAGGATTGACCATTGTCACCAAGATTGAAAGGGAAAATCCCAAATTTTCAGTTACCAATGTAACAAGAATAGAGGACATTTGTTCTGCTGGCAACTGTCTAGGGGTGGATTTCCTCACGCATGTGGAAAGATTTCCTATCTCTTCCTGTTGTCTCTAAAACAGGAAATTAAGGGAAATCCCTCAATTGGAACACAGACAGCGCAAATAAATTTGACAGGGGTTTTAGCCATTTATTACTTGATCTAAAACTAAAGAAAAACAGTTCCGGCTTTAGGTACTTTATGGCCCTTGAGGCCTAGTATTTGTGTTTGATGACTACTGTAACTGGATTTCAACTGGGCAGCATCTCAGGGTGATATTGTACTTATAAACGGAATTGAAAGGTGTATGTACAGATCATTTGTTAATGAAACCTGTTTGGAATATAGTAAACTTAGTCTGAACTCTGCTATAGCCAGAATATTTTGTCAGCAATGTATGTGTTTTAAGATTTTGTACGAAAAGTTACAACTGTTGAGCTGTTATGTGCAAATAAATACTTTTTTGACTAGCAACTGGCTGCTTGCATTTGTTTTAAGGTTTACAAATATTGCAGTCTTTTCACATTGTAATTGTTTTCTCTTGGATTTGCCAAAGTTGTTCAATTTTGTACTACCAACACAATCTTTGCAGTGTCTGTTTTGCCTTCGCTATTAACCACTTGCCTACTGGGCACTTATACCTCCTTCCTGCACAGGCCAATGTTCAGCTTTCAGCGCTGTCGCACTTTGTATTTCAATGATTTTTATTGACTTTTGAAACGTTTTAAGAAGATTTGAGCAACAAAACATGCCCACGTAGGGGCTATCAATAGCACATAAGGAATAAAGAGAACAATGCTCTAACACCAACAGAGCAGAAGGCGTGCCCACGCAGGGGCTATCAATGGCACATAAAATACAAAAACAGTGATATGACACCAACAGTAACTCAAACCTCACAAAATCAAGCAGAAATAAAGAGGAAAAAGGAGTGAAGAAAAGACCAGAAGCAGGGGTCTGGGAACACCAATACCGAACAGCATCACAAACCCAGACTAGCCGGGGGCAGTGTGAGAAAAGAATATGTAAACCACGGCTCCCATATTTTCAAAAATTGCTGTTGGGAGTCATTAGGGATATTCGACATATGTTCATTGAGCATCAGAGTGGTCCCGCACCCTGTGAAGAGGGACAGGTGTACTTTTCCAGGCCCCAGCAATTGTTCTAGTCGCCAACAAGAACAAATATGAAGCCAACTTCTGCTGGTGAGCCAACAGACCTGGAACGGGTGTCATTACACAGCTGATCATGTGGTAAAAAGCCGCTGTGATTGGCCGTTTACCAATTATGTGATCAGCTGTGCCCGTAGGACACAGAGATTGCCGAGGGCGCGTTCTGAGAGGACGTCATATGACGTCCTCCCAGAACTGGACAACCGCGCTGTAGCTGTCATTTGGCTATAACACGGTTGGCAACTGGTTAAACAAAATCGTGCACCACACTCATACACCTCCAGCATCTAGTATGTTCACTGAAACATGAATAAGCCCATGTAAACTATTGCAGCATGCTTCCGCTAGTATCAGATATAAATTCCCACTAGACACTTCTGCACTGAAATCATAAGTGGCTGTTATGGTTTGTTGCCCTTTGAATTTTTAAAGGGCATCTGCCAAGAGAAACATTTTTGAAACAATGTGCTCTTTGAATCGGGGCATGCTTGTTTGAACCACTTCAGCTCCGGAAGATTTACCCCCCTTCCTGACCAGGCCATTTTTTGCTATTTGACATGGCTCTATTTCAGCACATGCAACAATGTGCCCAAACTAAAATTTATTTTCTTTTTTTTCCCATACAAATAGAGCTTTCTTTTGGAGGTATTTGATCACCACTGGGTTTATTTTTTTGTGATATTAAAAAAAAAAGTTATTTTCTACACTATCCAATAAACTCAAATTTTAGTCATAAATTTAGGTCAAAATGTATTCTGCTACATGTCTTTGGTGAACAACAAAACAAAATATCCCAATACATGTATAGTGGTTTGTGTGAAAGTTATAAATACACACACACCCACCATCCATAAAGTAGTCCCACTCTTTTCTAAGACAGATGTGTATGTTAAGGTTTTTATTAGGTATAAACTTATAATTGTCTGCAATTATCTTCTGTGTGCTTGGATGTTTTTCTGGGGTGTTTTAGCTACAGTAGTTTTACAAACACACCAGAAAATATTCACAGCGCTTAACTTTTGCCACATTTTGTTATGTTACAGCCTTATTTCAAAATGGATTACATTGATTTTCTTCCCTCAACATTCTACAAACAATACCCCATATAGACAATGTGAAAGAAGTTCGTTTTGAAATCTTTTGCCATGTATTAAAAATAAAAAACGAAAAAACCACATGTACATAAGTATTCTCAGCACTTTGTTGAGGCACCTTTTACGCCAATTACAGCCTCAAGTTGTTTTAAGCAAGCTTGGCACACCTATTTTTGAGCAATTTCTCCCATTCTTCTTTGCAGTACCTCTCAAGCTCCATCAGGGAGCGTCGGTGCACAGCCATTTTCAGATCTGTCCAGAGATGTTCAATCGGGTTCAAGTCTGGGCTCTGGCTTTGCCACTCCAGGACATTCAGAGTTGGCCCGTAGCCACTCCTTTTGTTATGTGGGCTGTGTGCTTAGGGTTGTTCTATTGAAAGATGAACAGTCACCCCAATGTAAGGTCCAGAGAGCTCTGGAACATGTTTTGATCAAGGATGTCTCTGTACTTTGCTGCATTCATCTTTCCTTCGATTCTGACTAGTCTCCCAGTTCTTTGCCACTGAAAAGCATCCCCACAGCATGATGCTGCCACCACCATGCTTCACTGTAGGGATGGTATTGGCCAGGGAGTGAGCAGTGCCTCGTTTCCTCCAGACATGACTCTTGGCATTCAGGCCAAAGAGTTCAATCTTTGTTTCCTCAGACCAGAGAGTTTTGTTTCTCATGGTCTGAGAGTCCCTCAGGTGCCTTTTGGCAAACTCCAGGAGGGCTGCCATTTGCCTTTTACTGAGGAGTGGCTTTAGTTTGGCCATTCTACTATACAGGCCTGATTGGTGAAGTGCTGCAGAGGTGGTTGTTCTGGAAGGTTTTCTCACTCCACAGCGAAACGCTGGAGCTCTTTCAGAGTGACCATCGGGTTACCTCCCTAGCTAAGGCCCTTCTCCCTCGATCGCTCATTTTGGCTGGGCAGTCCACTCTTGGAAGATTCCTGGTGGTTCCAAACTTTTTTCATTTACGGATGATGGAGGCCACTGTGCTCATTGGGACCTTCAATGCTACAGAATGTTTTCTGTACCCTTCCCCAGATCTGTACTTTGATACAATCCTGTCTCGGAGGTCTGCGGGCAATTCCTTGGACTTCATGGCTTGGTTTGTGCTCTGACATGCACTGTTAACTGTGGGACTTTATATAGAGAGGTTTATGCGTTTCCTAATCATGTCCAATCAGCTGAATTTCCCACAGGTGGACTCCCAAGTTGTGGAAACATCTCAAGGATGATCAGTGGGAACAGGATGCACCAGAGCTCAATTTTCAGTGTCATGGCATAGGCTGTAAATACTTATGTACAGTACATGTTTTTTTTTTTAATTTTTTATTCTTAATAAATTGCAAAGATTTCAAAACAAACTTCTTTCACGTCATTATGGAGTATTGTTTGTAGGATGTTGAGCAAAGAAATTAATTTAATCTATTTTGGAATAAGACTGTAACATAAAATGTGGCAAACATTAAGTGCTGTGAATACTTTCTGGATGCACTGTGTGTAAAATAAATATATATATATATTATATATATATATATATATATACTGTTAGGTCCATATATATTTGGATACAGGCACAATTTTAACTTTTTAATTTTTTTGAGGTATTTACCAAAACATATTCAAGCTATAGTTATATCATGGATATGGGCTGAAAGTGCACACTCTCAGGTTTAATTTGAGGTTATGTACATTCAGATTGGAGGAAGGGTTTGGTAATTACAGCTAAGAGTAGCCATCCCCCATTTTACAAGGGACCAAAAGTAGTTTAACACCTTTCTGCCCAGCCTAGAGCAGATTGACAGCCAGGTGGGACACTTGCCGTTGTGACTGGATGTCATATGACGTCCTGTCAAAAGGAGCTGCTCAGTCTGTCAATGGCTGTGTCCACAGGACACAGTCGATGACATGTCACTCCACCAGCCCATTGCCAGTGTTGTGACCAATCACAGCATGTCAGTTGTATACAATGGATGGCTTCCTGTCATGCCATCCATTCTATACAATTATGTTGTTAGCTGTGACTGGTCAAGGCAGTCACATGATACAGACAGGGCCAATCGCAGCCCATCTGTATCATGTTATCAGCTTTGCCCAATCACAGCTAACCACAACAAAAGACTGACTGAATCCGTTTCATTCAATAACAATGATTGCAAATATCAATTAAATGCATTGGTATTAAAGTAAAATAGTAAAAAATAGAAACATTTGAAAAAAAAATACAAATTCAATTATTATTTCACCAAAGAAATGTAACAAAATACATTTTGACCTATTTTATGAAGAAATATTTATTTGCAAAATTTATAACAGAAATGAAGAAATTTTTTTTTTCTCAAAAGTTTCAGGTGTTTTTTGTTTTATTTAGCAAAAAAAAAACAAAACTCAGTGGTGATTAAATAACACCAAAAGAAACCTCTATTTGTGTGAAAAATGATAAACATTTCATATGTTGCATGACCGCGCAATTGTCATTCAAAGTGCGACAGCGCTGAAAGCTGAAAATTGGCCTGGACAGGAAGGGGGTGTAAGTGCCCGGTATTGAAGTGGTTAACAATTGAATATAATCATAAATAGAAAAAATTTATAATTTACTTTTTATTGATTTTTAAAGCGCTTACAACAAACAGAGTTGCATAGAATTGCAAAATAACAATCACATGTCAGTGAAAGAACAAAAAGAAATAGGCTCATCGATGAAAGGCATATAGATACATACAATGTCAGTGCATAACAGTGAATTAGCCAGTGTTTTCAGACAAGTGAGCGGACAAATCGGAAACGGAAAGATCCCACGGTTCCCAAACTGCTTCAAAGATGGAAAGATGGTGACAGAGTTAGAATGCATAGCAGTGAGGTATCCCATTCTAATCTCTGCTATAACCTTCACCAATTCCGAGCACGTAGGAAGCATAGCAGATAGCCAATGCAAAAGAATGGTTCTCCTGGCCGCTGTTAAAACATGAGAAGATAGTTTCTTAGCAAATTTGGAGAGGCCTGGAAAAGGTAGACTCAGTAAGAAGTGGATGGTCTCAAATGAAATAGGAACCTGTAAAAGTAGCTGTAAAAGGCTGAGGACCTCTCTCCAGAAAGGTGCAATGTGTTGACAAGTCCAGAAAATGTGGAGAAGGGTGCCAGTTTCCTCAGCACATCACCAGCATATAGGAGAAACACTTGGATGGTGAGCATGGAGAACCTCAGGGGTCTTATACCAAAGCAACAAAATTTTATAAGTGTTTTCTTTATATACTACACATATAGAAGACCTGGAGGCGGCCTCCCAAATCCTGCTCCATTGATATAAGGCAATCTCATGTTGGAGGATTCGGGGCCATTTGCGCATATAAAGGTGTGTATCAGTAGAAAGGGGACAGGTGTCTTGAAGCAACTTATAGGTAGAGGAAATTAGGCCCTGTTGGTATGAACCCTGAATGCAGATGCGTTTGAAGAGAGTAGGTTTCTCTAGGGCAGTGTTTCTCAACTCCAGTCCTCATGGACCCCCAACAGGTCATGTTTTCAGGATTTCCCTCAGATGAAACAGCTGTGGTAATTAGGCAGTGAAACTGATCAAATCACCTGTGCAAAATAATGGAAATCCTGAAAACATGACCTGTTGGGGGTCCATGAGGACCGGAGTTGAGAAACACTGCTCTAGGGTCAGAGAGGGAGTCTTGGAGAAGAAAAAGTGATGTATCTGTAGGTAAACATAATACTGGTGAGGTGACATACGAGTAGCTTTTTGAATCTCAGAAAAGGGTCTAAGTTTTCGGGTCACTGGGTGGACCAGGTGTCGCAATTGACATAGATTGGCTCTGGCCCGGGGACTCATGCGGGCCAGAGCCAAACTATCTAGGAGACTAGGATTAAATATGACATTGGTCAGGGGGGAGCAAAAAGAAGACAGGGCAAATCTATCCCTACACCGCCTCCATATAGACAACGTAAAATGCATGGGCCCGAGCAGATGTTTTTGTGAGGTGATTTCATTGTTGGTCATAGACAAGAGTAGAAAACACAGGTGTATTGGACACAACTGTAGCCATTCAATCTCGGCCCATTTATTAGGGGGGTGCTGAGAGGACCACGAGACGAGTACGGAGGTGAGTAGCCAAATAATACGACACAAGGACTGGGGCCCCCAGACCTCCCCTAGATCGAGGTGAGTGAAGGACAGTACGGGAAATTCGGTGAGATTTATTATGCCAGATAAAGTGGAGGAAGGATTTCTGAAGGGAATGCAACTTGGACATTGCAATAGGAACAGGAAGCGTCTCAAACAGATACAAAAGCTGGGGCAGTATGGTCATTTTTAGCACATTAATCCTGCCAAGGAAAGAGATGGCAAGGTTGTCCTAAGATTTTAAGGATTGCGAAATGGCATGAAACGGGGGAAAAATTAACTTCATAAAGGGAGTGGTAAGAGGAGGTAAGGTTGGTACCTAAATACCTCAAGGCTTGGGGGCACCAGTGATAGGGATAATTTGACTGAAGAGAAGATAAAATGGTAGATGGTATGTGGAGCGGTAATTCTTCGGTTTTAGGCGCGTTAACCTTATAACCTGACAGGGCACCAAAAAAACTATAGAGTACGATGTAAAACAGGCAGAGTAGTGTGGGGCTCCGTAAGTGTCAGCAATATATTCTCCTAGGTTGTAAGCTCGAAAGAGCAGGGCCCTCGAACCCCTTGTGTATTGTATTGTTACTGTATTGTCTAATGTACTGTCCCCCCACTTTATTGTACAGCGCTGAACAAACCTATTGGCGCTATATAAACACTATATAATAATATATCATCAGCGAACAAAGACCATTTAAAGTCTTGATTGTGGGTGCATATCTCATGGATATCCGGGTTGGATTTGATAGCTATAGCCAGGGGTTCCATACAGGATAAATAAAAAGGGGGAAAGCGGGCATCCCTGGCGTGTACCATGGGACATCCGAAAAGGGGATAAGAACGATGCTAATTTGACCTGGGAAGAGGGAGTGGAGTAAAGGGCTTTCAAAGCAGCTACAAATGGACCGCAAAACCCAAATTTCTCTAAGACTAGAAACATGTATGGCCAACTTAATCGATCAAACGCTTTTTGGGCGTCCAAGCTCAACAAGAGTAGGATTCGGAGACTTATTGATAATCAGGTCAATGGTCTGCCTGCTGTTATCTGCGGCATGTCTAGCCAGGACAAAGCTCACCTGGTCTCTGTGTATAAGCTTGGAGATACATTTGGCCAGTCTATTAGCTAGTATTTTCAGAAAAATCTTGTAGTCAGAATTTAATAAGGCTATAGGGCAATAATTATTTGAAAGGGAATGGTCCTTATCTGACTTGGGAATCACAGAAATGTATGCGCGTGTAAAATCATCATGTGGGTGCGACCCCTTCAGAAGATCCTGAAACAAAGTCAGAAGATGAGGGGCTAAAATGCCAATAAAGGACTTGTAATATGAGTAAGAGAGACCGTCTGGTCCTGGAGACTTTTGAGTAGGAAGGTGTTTAACAACATAAAACAACCTTTCCTATCTAACACATAAAATCATTCCTATTCCAACCCCAACATAAATGAATAAATCATCAACTCATCCAGATAAATTCTAAATAATGAATAAGATGAAAATAAAAATAAAAAATTGAAAATAAAACATATAAAATATATAAAATGTCCCAAACAATGTCCAAAATATAAGTCCAATCCAAAATCCAAAAGGAACTCTCTAAATCCCATGATGAAATTCCAATCCTCTTATCACTCTTCGTGAACCTCAAAGAAATAAAACTATAATAGTGTATTACCTTCTAAAAATGAATCATAAACCTGAAAATGCAATATCTGTGCAAATATAGGTGCACCAAAATATAAATATGGCTGTGAGCAAACAAGTGTATCATGCAAACGGCATTTCGTGTACACTATAATCACAAGTGAAAAACACACAGCATGCAAAAAAAAAAAAAAATTTAAAATATAAATTCCTAAATCAAAATATATATTATACACCCAATCAGTAATCATGAACACTACAATTCACATGGTGAGAAACCGTGATCACCTCCAACTAGTGTAAATTGAATAATTACCCTCAGGGTGAGAAACCGTGATCACCTCCAACTAGTGTAAATTGAATAATTACCCTCAGGGAGTAATAACAAGCCTTGCAGGATATCCTTGGTCAGTTAGTACCACTTCCCAGCTTTCCAACACTCCTGTGGTTAATCCTCCATAATCCTCATAAATGTAAAATAGGAGACTCAAAAGGCATATTTATCAAAGTATAAAGACATTTCAATAAACCCTTACATTAAGGTTTGTAGCAAATGGCCATAGCAGTCAGTAGAAATCCACTCCTACATACAGAGACATTTTAGTGTTTTCCTGGTACAGGAAAACATATATTCCCACATTCAAAATGGCCGTGATGGCACTTCCGGTTTCCGCGTGAGTGCATCAGATGTCACGTGTACCGACGCATTTCGACACTTCCTGGACTTTGTGAAAAAGCATTTCAGGGTAGGGGGCGCCGGCACCTGGCGATTGCTGAGGAATACTGACGGGAGAGGTCTGTATGTAAACAATACAGATCTCCCCCCTGTCAGCAACAGCATGCTGCTTTGTATTGCTCTGCATAGCAGAGCAATATGAAGCAGCATGCTTACACAGTAAAACACACACAGCACAGTTAGTAAAACAGCACACAGTTAACCCCTGGATCGCCACAGATGTCAACCCCTTCCTGCCCAATGTCATTAGTACAGTGTCAGTGCTTTTTATTAGCACTGATCACTGTATTAGTGTCACTGGCGATGTCAGTGGCAGTTAGTTCACCCCCAGTGTCAGAATGCCTGCCGCAGTCTCGCTATAAGTTGCTGATCTCCGCCATTACTAGTATTAAAAAAAATTCCAGTATATATATTGCCATTTGTAGCTGCTATAACTTTCACGTTAACGTGTGGGGGATATTTTCTTAGCACACTTTGGGCCCCTTTAATACCAATTAAGCATCGTTTAAATGCCACGGCCTACCTGAGTATTGTTGCTGACCATGTCCATCCCTTTATGAGTACAGAGTCCCCATCTTCTGATGGATACTTCCAGCAGGATAATGCCCCGTGTCACAAAGATCAAATCATCTCATACTGGTTTCTTGAACATGACAATGAGTTCACTGTACTCCAATGGCCTCCACAGTCACCAGATCTCAATCCAATAGAGCACCTTTGGGATGTGGTGGAATGGGAGATTCACATCATGGATATGCAGCCGACAAATCTGCAGCAGCTTCGTGATGCTATCATGTCAATATGGACCAAAATCTCTGAGGAATGTTTCCAGGGCCGGTGCTAGACTATTTTGCGACCTAGGCAAGACCAGCTACTTGTGCCTCCCTTTTTTTTTTGCTGTCTGTGTCCCCATTGGAAGATGTCCCCTCTATTACTTTTCCGGGGACAACCCAAAATTTGGGATTTTCTTGTACTTTCTCTTTCAATGAAAATGGTAAACAGGACAAATAGAGAGGGTGAATCTAATGGGGCACAGCCAAGAATAAAAGCCAGACAGGTGTTCTAATCCACCTCCATTCTGTCCAAAACTAAAAAAAAGTTTTTCCTTTAGTAAATCAACCCCAATGATTTTCACATTTAGGTTTATAGGCATTACTGTTGAGAGAACTGATCCAAAAAGGCAGAAATTACTCTGAATTGCCTATTATATTTTTTTACATTCCTTAAATACTGCTTTTTAGCCCTGCCTGTGTTCTCCCCTGCTTGACTACAGAACACCTCCCCCAAATGTTATGGAGATGAGGGGGGGGGGGGCTTGTTCTGTGGTCCAGGAGAGAACTGGGCATGGAATCGCTTGGGATTTCAATGCAGCAAAGGCACTGGGGTTGATTTACTAAAACTGGAGAGTGCAACATCTGATGCAATTCTTCTGATTGGCTACCATGCACCACTTGCACGCTCCGGTTTTAGTAAATCAACCCCACTGTGTTGTCAGCTTGAACAGGAAGCTAGGAGCTCACTGGATTTGTGTTAGAATTATCCAGTATGTTCCAGTACTTCGCAGTGTTTGGCAGAGAAAAAAAGGGGAAATGCATATTTTACAAAGATGTAGTGATTTTTTTTGTTTGCCCCAGGCACACTCTTTAATGTTGCAGATTTGAAATGATTAAAAAAACTTTTAAAACTACATTAAGATATTAAAACTTTTATGAGATTTTAGTGATCATGTCCAGGTCTACTTTAATTGAACTTCTTCTGAAGCTTTTCATCAGTCCTTGCTTCTATTAGACTGGAGTTGATGTGTTAAGGTACACCACAGTACATTTAAAAAAATCTGCTTGCTACATCTTCTGTACATATTTTTTTATTTGTGTTTTTCTAGAGCAGTGGTCTCCAAATTGTGGTAAGATGCAGCTTATGTCAGTCTTTTGTGGCACCATTCCTCCCACTGACACCATTCCTTCCACTGACATCAACAGTAGGCGGGAGGGCAGTATTTCACCCACTGACACCAATGATGAGGCAGCACTCTTCCTACTGACACCAATGATGGGGCACTATTCCTCCCACTGACACTAATGGTGGGGCACTATTCCTCCCACTGACACCAACAGTGGAGCACTATTCCTCCCACTGACATCATTGATGAGGCACTATTCCTTCCACTGACTCCAATGATGGGGCTGTATTCCTCCCTCTGACAGCAACGATGGGGCACTATTCTTTCCACTGACACTAACAAAGGAGCCCTATTCCTGCCACTGACACCAACGGTGAGGCAGTATTCCTACCACTGACACCAATGTCGGAGCACTATTCCTTCCACTGACACCAATGATGGGGCACTAATTCTCCCACCGAAACCATTGATGGGGCACTATTCATCCCACTGACTCCAATGATGGAGCTCTATTCCTTCCTCTGACATCAACGATGGGGCATGATTCCTTCCACTGACACTAACAATGGGGCCCTATTCCTGCCACTGAAACCAACAGTGGGGCAGTATTCCTCCCACTGGCACCAATGTTGGAGCACTATTCCTTCCACTGACACAAATGGTGGGGCACTAATTCTCCCACTGACACCAATGATGGGGCACTATTCCTTCCACTGACGCCAACGAAGGGGCACTATTGCTCCCAATGACACCAATAATGGGGCACTTATTCCTCCCACTGCCCCCAATGATTGGGCACTTATTCCTCCCACTGACACTAACAATGGGGCATTATTCCTACCACTGGCACTAATGATGGGGCATTATTTCTCCTACTGACACCAACAATAGGGCATTATTCCTCCCACTTATACAAATGATGGGGCACTGTTCCTTCAACTGGCACCAACAATGGGGCACTATTCCTCCTCCTACTGGCCACAGGCGATATGTAATTTTTTAACCCCCTTGGACCACAGTCTGGCTCCCTGTTTGAAGGACAGTAAACTGGCCCATGGTTTAGAATGTTTGGAGACCCCTGCTGCAGAGATCCAAACTATATATGCACTGGGTCCATCTCGGGTACTCTTGTTCCCACACCCCATGTTCTCTGCTTGCTACTTCCCTTCTTCCCCCCCTTCTGTATTCACTACATTCTTACATTTCTTCAGTTCTGCAAAAGACATACAAGAGGGCGCAAACTGCTTGTTGCATTACCACCATAAAATTTATTGGATTCTCAAAGAGAACCATCTGGTTGGAAGAGCTAACACGTTTCAGGGGTTGAGCCCCCTCCTTCAGAGCTCTGAAGAATGGGCTTGACCCTCAAAATGCGTTAGCTTTTCAACCAGATGGTTTTCGGATGGGATTCACAGCCCCAAACTGAAGTTCTTATGCTAAATGATTGCTATTTTTCAACCGCTTGTCAGTATCTATTTTTCTTCGGGATCCAATAAATCGTATGGTGGTAATGCACGTAGAGTTTGTGTTCTCTTGTGTGTCTTTTGCAGTTGACTAGGGGTTTGAGGAGGGCTGCAGCCGAGCAAGCATTACATACTCTAGTATCCTGTAGAGCACCTAGAACAGAGCAGTGGAGTGTTTTTGATAATATGTCTTCAGTTCTGCTTAGGCTCATGCAATCATCCTTCTTTGTTCATCAGATGAATGTGCACCTTAAAACTCATGGTGCTATATATATATGATCAGGTACCCCTATTAGGCCCATGATGTCTGATTGATGAAAGAGAACCTCTCATCACATATGGGAAGAAGAAAACTTTGTAGTTTTTTAAAACGTGTAAAAAAATTAAAGTTCCACCCAAGCACTTAAAATCCCTCCCGAAAAAAATGTTGAGCTCCCCTACCTCCACGTACACGCATGTATGAACATAAATGCATGCACTGCGGAATGTTACACATTCCCGCGCACGGCACAGTGAGAGCAATGGTTCTAGGTCCATTGATTACAGTTAACCATAAACAGATGACCTGTAGGGGCTTTTAAAGCTTTTAATGCATTGCCTATAATAAATATAGGGTACTAAAGTTTGTCACTGTTTTATGGGCACATGCAATTTTAGGTTTGACATGTTGGGTATCTCTTTACTCGGCATAAACTCATCTTTTATATTTTACCAAAAATTGGGTTTTATTGTACATTTATGTGCCCGAAAACAAACTTTAATGTATTTTTACTAAAATTTTGCGTTTCATAAACTGTTGTGCTAATATCGTATGACCAAAAAAAATTAGAACTACCACTATTACATTCTGTAGGGTACCTGCTTTCAGAAAATGTATGATGTTTTTGGGTTTTATGCATCCTTCAGGCCTAAATTATTTTTCTTAAACGTGTGTGCAAGACATGCAGATGTAAAAGGGACCGATCTCCAAACAACTGAGGAACAAAATGTTCGCATTGGTACATATTTTTGAGAACTCAGACACCTTTCCATCAGTACCACCAGAATAAAGTATAACTAAAGGCAAAACGTTTCTCTGTTTAGTTTTAGATAGAGTGGAGAGGGATTAGAACAGCTGTCAGGTTTTTGCTGTCTGTGCCCCCTTCAGGAAGGTTCACCCTCTCTATTTGGCCTGTTTACCATTATCACTGAAAGTAACAGAAAATCCCAAATGTCAGCTTGTCCCCAAAAACAGTAATAGAGGGGAATTCTTCCAGTGAGGACACTAGTTCTGGTGACATCCAGGGACTCCTTCATTTAAAGCAGATTTTCACCCAAAAGGGGAAGTTCCACTTGTTTGTAAGCTCCCCCCTCCTCCCACACTGCCACATTTGGCACTTTTTGGAGAGGATAGGGGAGCAGGTACCAGGTAGCTGCTCGCTCCCACTTCTGGTCAGATGCGCCTCCCCCTTCTTCCCCTGCTGCCTTCCGAGACACTTCACAGGTCCCAGAACACTGCGGGACCATGCACAAAGTTCATCACGCTTTGTGCATGCGCAGGAGGAAACTTGCTATGAAGCCAGAAGGCTTCACTGACAGATTCCCTTGCTTAAAGCGGAACTCCACCCAAAAGGGGAAGTTCCGCTTTAAAGACTGGTCCCCTGCTACCCATTAAGGATTGGCATCTTTGGGGAGCGGATACCCGAAATTGACAGGTACCTGCTCCTGGTGCGTTCACCTAGGCGATCGGAAGCGGAAGTTGTCCTCCCCCCCTCCCTCCCCGTAGTCTTCTGAGACACGTGACAGGTCCCAGAAGACTACGGGGCCATTCAGGAAGCTCAGCACTTCTCGCGCATGCGCAGTGGGCACCCGGCTGTGAAGCCTCAAGCTGTCACAGCCAGGTGTCCATACTGAAGATGCCGGCGCCTGGAACACCAGACGGCTGGTGAAATGGGCTGTGGGGAGGACCCTGTGGGATCAGGGGACAGGTAAGTGGCTGTTTTTTAAAAGTCAGCAGCTACAGTTTTTTGTAGCTGCTGACTTTTATTTTTTTACAGTGTGAGTGGAACTCTGCTTTAAAGTGTTACTAAACCCACAACAGTAAAGTCTGTCTGTATATGCAGCAAAGCATGCTTGTTATATTCACTGTGGAACCTAAGGGGTTAATCCTCTGCAGTATGTTAAAAGGCTGTTTGATCCCCTCTTCTCTGATCCTCCCCTTTTTCTACAGTCCCCAATCCATCTGCTGTCAGTACAGAGCACTAGGAGTCACTCTGCACATGCTCAGTTTAGTGTGCATTGTTAGTTTTCTTTTTTTTTGGGGGGGGGGAGGGCTGCATGTGATTAGCACAGGGCCAATCAGTACTGTCCAGGCAGAGGATCAGGGGTTATGCAGCCTCATAGGACAGTCAGAGGAGAACCAAAACTCCTCCTACAAGCTTTAACCAGTGCTCTGCTGGACACTGATAGAAGTCACAAGACTGCTCTTAGGTATTTAGCAGTTTATATTTACTACAATAATTGCATTTCCATGTTGTGTGTACTGTGGGAGATCAGATATAGTGAATGCAGGGTCCTGGGTTTAGTAACATTTTAAGATTCCAGCGTCTGAACCCGAAGCCGATTGAAGAATTGGCTCGGGTGAGGACATTGCTGGATCCCTGGACAGGTAAGTGTCCTTATATTAAAAATCAGCAGCTACAGTATTTGGGGGAGCCTGGAGCTCCACTTTAAGAGTAATTTCTTCTCACTTCCTGTTTTGGCTAAGGGACAGGAAGTGAAATCACCCCAATGGCGACACATATGGGAAAAATAGGCCTTATAGGAGTTATATCCACCCTTACTCTATCCAAAAATGTTTTTAAAAGTTTTGACTTTAGTTCTTTAAATAATAATTTACCAAAATAATTCTCTAGCTTTAGCTCTTTTCTTCTACCAAAACTAAACTGGCTGCTGTCCTGAGTAGAAAAATCAAAGAGCCCACAACAGCCTGAGTGCATTTCCTGGCTACAAACAGCAGAGGGCAATGTTTCGGTTTGCAGCTTCTGGTCTGCAGCCGTGCGTTCTCTATGATAACTTCCCTTCAGAGGCAGTAGAGCGCGCTTGCGCAGTAAGGGCGGCCGTCTCCTAGCAACCAGAAGAGCAACTGTAGCAACTGAAAGATGGTGAGTGGTGTTGTTGTCTCCGTTGTGTCGGTGGGACGGTTCTGTGATTGGAGAGGAGCCCGGGGCCTGTGCCGGGCCTCACCGAGAGTGGAGTGGGGGAGGGGAGGATACAGCCTACTCCCCTTGTCTCTTGTTATGAATGCTGTGTGATCATGGAGCACACAAGGGAGAGGCGTTTGTGGCGTATTTGTTGAGCAGAAAAAGACGAACGAGGTGTAATGACAGCCTAACCCCCGGGAAAGCTGAGGTCCCCCCTTGTAGTGGGGCTGTCCCTGCACTGAAGGGCTTAAATGCTTGTTTATGTCTCTAGGACCAGGACAAGCAGTCACTTACCCCATCCTCCACTCTCCCAGGCTCCTCTGTGCCGTAAGACTGCTCCCCGCAGCCTCTTTGGCGGTCTAGGCTCCTCTGATGTCATCAAGACCGATGCAGAGCCCATAGCCCTGCACTGGATGTGACGTCATCGAGGGGCAGTCCACTGCTGGAGCGCAGGAGAGCGTTGTCTGCTGGAGGTGGAAGGTAAGGGCTCGTACACACTATGTGCGGGGACCTGTGTGTTATCTGCATTGGATAGACACCAACCACTGCCAGGACCCATAGCATACAATTCACACCACAGCACTGCTCTGATATGAAATCTTCCAACATGTCTGCCTTTTGCAGCAGCTCACCGGATGGCTGGACCTGTTACTGCACTGCAACACTGCACATCACACTGCTGTACGGAGGTAGGAATGAGCTGTCACCCTTCACATAAAGGGCAAAGGTGACATTCCCTGACAGATCGCACTGGCAGCCACACGCCCTGTAAAATGTAGTGTGGACCGAAACCCTCCTGTCCTTGGCTGCCAGTGTAGTCACTGAACTGCAGCTGCCATGATGGAGCATTTATAACACTGGCCATTTAATGACTTGACAGCTTGGTTGGGAGCCCGAGCAACTGTGATAGTTCTTTCATGTCGTACTTTTAAATTTTTTAAATTAAAATATTAAATGTGTCCTAGTTACCAATAATTCCACTGCACAGAGCAGCCCTGATCCTCTTCTCGGGTTCCCTGCTGGCGCTACTGGCTCCGCCCCCCCTGCTGAGTACATAGGAAGCCGCTTCCTAATGCAAAACAGAATATCGGCTGATATTCACACCGTTAGTGGGGCAATGCCGTTGGCCGTTTTTCGAGGATCTTCTCGTTTCTTTTATCGGTCATGCTGAAAAATCCTCGAAAAACAGCCGTTTTTTGTAAGCATTGGTGGCAGCATCCATGGCAGCAACGACCAATTTTTCGTTTATCGGCCGACAATTCGGCCGATAAACGGCCCGTCTATGGCCAGCCTTAGGCCTCGTACACACTATGACCATATCAGATGAATGATTGTTGTTGTTTTTTTGCATGCTAGTCTCATATTGAGAGTTACAAAAATGATCACTAGTATTAAAAGGTTTGCATTAACCACTTCCCAACCATGCTATAGCCAAAAGATGTCTACAGCACAGTCGGCTAGTTCTAGGAAGGCGTCCATGGACATCCTCCCAGAAACACTGCCTTCATGAGCCCCCTGGGGCGCGCGTCGTGCGCAATCTGTGATCGCTGTGCCCTACAGCCACAGCTGATCACGTGTCCAAGTAGGGGAAGCCATCTTTTACATGTGACCAGCTGTGTCCAATCACAGCTGATCACATGTAAACAGGAAATGTCAGTTATCGGCAGTGCTCTCCTCACACTGACAGTGCATGAGGAGAGCCGGTAAGCGCCATTTCTCGGGGGACATCTACACTGATTTGCACATCAGTGCTCTGATGATTAGTGTAGCCCCATCAGTGCAACCAATAGTGCCCATCTGTGCTGTCTTTCAGTGCTGGCTATCAGTGCTGCCTGTTAGTGCCCATCAGTGCAGCCTATCACGGAAATTAAAATTCAAATACTTACCTTAATTTTCCATTTCTGACGAGCTCCATGGCAGCACAGCTGGGTGAGGCCTCACCCACCCCCTGCCTGATCAGGACGTAACTCAATACATTTTTGGCCCACCTCAGCGTAGGCGTTCCATAACGTGTACTATTATACTGGGTGGGATTTGTGCTGCCATGGAGCTCGTCAGGAAAGGAAAATTACATTAAGTATTTGAATTCAATTTTCTGTTTTCCTGACGGCTCCATGTCAGCACAGCTGGGATTTAACTAGCCACACACAGGAGAGTAATGACAAACCAATTTAATTCTGACTGGAAGCAGAGGCCAAGATACCCCCGCCGAAATCAGCAGTAGTCAAAGCTGCAGGTTCTATACAATAATGAGTCATGAAGGTATGAACAGAAGACCATGTAGCCATATAGATTGTTTTCGGGAAACTCAGCCCACTGCTGCCCAAGAGGTTGAAACCCCTCTAGTGGAATGAGCTGTGACCCCCTCAGGCACAGGCAACCCTCTCATTCTGTAAGCTAAAGAGCTGGTATTGACCAGCCATGTAGCGATCACTCTACTACAAGCTCTCAATCCTTTCCATGCTCCATTAGGGATGGCGAAATGATGATCTGACTTCCTGAGCTTGGCAGTAGCATCCACGTAGTCTCTTAATGAATGCCCAACATCCAGTGGACTTGGGTCCTGGGAATTTTCTGAATGGAACATTGGAAATGTAATATCTTGCGCTATATGAAACCTGTAGGCAACTTTGGTTACGAATCCTAGCACTGGTCTAAGCATGACCCTATCCGGAAAGAAAGAGAGGGTTCTTTAAATCCTAAGGCTGCCAGTTCCAAAACTTTTCTGGCTGATGTTATAGCTATGAGAAACACCGTTTTCAGCGTAAGAACGCATAGTGAGACAAGATGACTGAAGGTGTCTGATGGGAGGAAGTTCAATACCAGAGGCAAGTCCCATTTCGGAAAAATCAGAGGTATGGGTGGTCTTTGGCCCATAGCTGCCTTAAAGAACTGAAACACTAAAGAGTCCAATGACCATAGGGTATCTGTAAAAGCCGAGCGGGCAGAAACATGAGCCTTCAGAGTACTCACAGACAGACCCATATCCAATCTCGCCTGGAGGAATTCCAATAAGTGGCAGACTCTCGGGGTATCTGGTGCAAAGCCATGCCTGTTTGCAAATTCTATTAATTTGCTCCATATCCTGCTATAGGCTGTGTTGGTGCTGTCCTTTCTTTTCTCATCAAGGTATCTGTGATCTTAGCTGAGTTTCCTAGATCGATCAGCCTTTGCCTTTCAAGACCCAGGCCGCCAACCTGAGTTTCTCCGGAGCGGGGTGCCGAATGGGCCCCTGCATGAGCAGATCCGGTGTCACTGGCAGAGGGCATGGATCTCTGATGTTCAATGAATGGAGCAGTGGGTACCTGGATCTCTCCGGCCAATCCGGTATTACTGACAGAACCGTCACTCTCTCCTGGTGTATTCTGCGCAGCAAGCTGAAGATCACTGGAATTGGATTGAAGGCATACGCAGTCTTGAAATTCCATGCCACTGTCAACGCATCCACCCCCATAGCTTATAGGTGACTGATCCTGGAAAAAAAAACATGGTAGTTTGGTATTCTCTGGAGAAGCAAACAGGTCTATCTGTGGAAAAAGGGCCCATACCACTAGGCTCCAAGAAACCTGAGGTGATAGGACCCACTCGTTGTTATCCAAATTCCCTCTGGATAGATAATTCACCTGGGTATTTAAGCGACCGGGCACATACATTGCTCTTAGCAGTTGTAAGTTGGCTTGTGCCCATTCCATAATTGGAGTAACCTCCCTCAGGAGGGGTATGCTGCAGGTCCCCCCCCTGTCTGCGTATGTAGGCCACTGCCGTTGTATTGTCCAACTTCATCAGAACGGATGCACCCTGAATGAGCTTTCTAAAAGCCAGGAGTGCTTGGAATTCTGCCCTCAATTCTACAATGTTGGAAACCATATTGACAGCCTGGAATGACCATTGGCCCTGGGCCCAGTGATCTCTGCATAGGGCTCCCCAGCCTGCTTCGCTGGCATCCAAGTGGACCACCTGCCACTGTATCGCAAGTAACGAATGGCATTGTAGGAGATTCTGCCATCTCAATCATCATTCCAGGCTCATTCTCATCTGGGAAGTGATTTGTATCTTCTGCCCAAGATCGTCCAATCTCCATTGCGCTAAGAGTCCTACCTGAAGGGGATGTGAATTCCATTGCGCCCATTTGACCATCGGAATAGCCAAGGTCATAATTCCTATCAGCCGCATACATTCTATTGCTGGAAGGTAGATCCTCTTTTGGGCTGTCGACATCGTGTTCAGGATGCATGACATCTTGTCCTCTCGTAACGCCACTGACGCTGCCAGAGTATTTACAGTTGCAAGAAAAAGTATGTGAACCCCTTGGGATTACGTGGAGTTTTGCATGAATTGGGCATAAAATGTGCTCTGAACGTCATCTAAGTCACAACAATAGAAGAACACAGTCTGCTGAACATAATACTACACAAACATTAGATGTTGCCATGGTTTAATTGCACATAACATGTAAACATTCACAGTGCAGGGAGGAAAAAGTATGTGAGACCCTAGCTTAATGACTTCTCCCAGAGCTAATTGGAGCCAGGAGTGAGCCAACCTTGACTCCAATCAGTGTGATGATATTGGATGTGTTGCTGACAGCTGTCCTGCCCTTAAAAAACACACACCTGTTTTGGGTTTACTGGTTTCAAGAAGCACTGTCTGATGTGAACCATGCCTCGCAGAAAAGAGCTCTCAGAAGACCTACGATCAAGAATTGTTGACTTGCATGAAGCTGGAAAGGGTTACAAAAGTCTCTCCAAAAGCCTTGATGTTCATGTGTCCACAGTAAGACAGACTGTCTACAAATGAAGAAAGTTTAGCACTGTTGCTACTCTCCCTAGGCGTTGTCGTCCTGTAAAAATGACTGCAAGAGCACAGCGCAGAATGCTGCATGAGGTAAAGAAGAATTCCAGAGTGTCAGCTAAAGACCTACAGAAATCTCTGGCACATGCTAACATTTTTGTTGACACATCTACAATAAGGAAAACATTAAACAAGAATGGAGTACATGGGAGGACACCACGGAGGAAGCCATTGCTGTCCAAAAAGAATATTGCAGCACGTTTGAAGTTTGCAAAAGAGCACCTGGATGTTCCACAGCACTACTGGCAAAATATACTGTGGACAGATGAAACCAAGATTGAGTTGTTTGGGAAGAACACACAACACTATGTATGGAGAAAAAAAGGCACAGCACACCAACATCAAAATCTCATCCCCACTGTAAAACATGGCGGAGGAAGCATCATGGTTTGGGGCTGCTTTGCTGCCTCAGGGCCTGGACGGATTGTTGTCATTGATGGGAAAATTAATTCCAGAGTTTATCAAGACATTTTGCAGGAAAACGTACGACCATCTGTCCGCCAACTGAAGCTCTGCAGAGGATGGGTGATGCAACAGGACAATGACCCAAAGCATACAAGTAATTCAACAAAACAATGGCTGCAACAGCACAGAATATGCCTTATGGAGTGGCCCAGTCAGAGTCCTGACCTCAACCCGATTGAAATGCTGTGGCATGACCTTAAGAGAGCGATTCACACCAGACATCCCAAGAATATTGCTACACTGAAACAGTTTTGTGAAGAGGAGTGGTCCAAAATTACTCCAGATCATTGTGCAGGTCTGATCTGCAACTACAGGAAACGTTTGGTTGAGGTAATTGCTGCCAAAGGAGGGTCAACCAGTTATTAAGTCCAAAGGTTCACATACTTTTTCCTCCCTGCACTGTGAATGTTTACATGTTATATTCAATTAAACCATGGCAACATCTAATGTTTGTGTAGTATTATGTTCAGCAGACTGTGTTCTTCTATTGTTGTGACTTAGATGACGTTCAGAGCACATTTTATGCCCAATTCATGCAAAACTCCACGTAATCCCAAGGGGTTCACATACTTTTTCTTGCAACTGTACTTCTGCGCCTAGGTACACCAGGTTCTGGGTTGGCACAAGGTGACTCTTCTCCCACTTGATTAATCATCCGAAGTTCTCCAGTGTCTCCATGGTTATCTTCCAGTGTGACAGAAGCGTCTCTCTGTCTTGATTCATGAGCAGGTTGTCATCCACGTAGTGATATATTCGCACTCCCTGTGACCTCAGGTACGCCACTAGGGCCAGAAGAATCTTCGTGAATACTCTGGGTGATGTGGTCAGCCCAAAGGGTAGGCATACAAACTGATAGTGGAGCTGCCCCACCACAAACTGTTGAAAGTTCTGGCAGACTGGTGCTACCAGCACAAGGAAATGCACATCCTTGAGGTCCACTGATAGAATCCAATCCCCTGATTGAATGATTTTTAGAATTGTCTGAAGAGATTCCATTTTGAATTGGTCTTTCTTGATATACATGTTGAGCCTCCTGAGGTCTATCACCGGTCTCCATGCTCCTGACCTTTTCTGCACTAGAAGTAGAGGCTAGTAGATTCCTTCTGGGGTACTGCAGCTATTACCTCCTGATTCAGGAGGGTTTCTATGTATTCCCATAAAACATCCTGCTTTTCTATTGCCAAAGGTAATTTTGTCGGGGCAAAGATTCTGTGGGGATGCTTCAGGAACTTCCAAGCATGGCAGCACCAGATGGTGGTAATTATCCAAGGCTCCTTTACCTTTTGTGCCCACACCTGACGGAACTTGAATAATCTGGCTCCTACATGACAAGTGTAAGCTGGCAGATAGTCAAAAAGACTTCTGGGACTTCTGTCCCAGAGAAGAAGTTGGTCTCTTCGACTTGCAGCAGTGTTAGACCATTGATGATGAAATTCTCTCCCTGGCTTGTGAGACTTAGCCTCTCTACCTCTGCTCCTTGGTAAATTTTGGATGCTGCCACTCTTCTGCGAAGCAGCCTGTGATCCTGGGGAATAAACCCCGGTTTCCCCCCTGTGGCTTTCGCGATGACAGTGTCTAATTTATTTCCAAACAGGTCCTGCCCTTCACATGGTATCTTACACCATCCTTGTTTGGAGGCTAGGGTCTGCCACCCAGGGCCTCAGCCATCGGGCTTTTCTGGTTGTTACTGCATTAAGCATGATCCTGGCCAACATCTTAATTAGGCCAATGAATGCTTTAACAAATGGGTGCAATAGAGACATGGAAGCTGTACGTGACAGCCATCCTGTTAAGGTCTCAGTATTTTGGTTTCATGAGCAGTGTTCCTATTCTTCCCCCTACCCCTTTGCAAACTATGGAATTTGTAGCTGTAACTTTTAGCAAACTTCAAAAGAGCCTCTTATCTTAATTAAAACACGAATAGATGCTAATTAGTCCTGGCAAGATGTCTGTTTCCAGGAACCATGAAAAACACTTTCCTGTGCCCTATCGTAAACAGTCAAGCAGTCACGCATGACCTGTAATGCCATTAGAGCTCTAGGAATGCAGAGCGTGCCATAAAATGTCTATTCCACGTGCAACAGTTCCACATACAATTCATAGAACTCAACAGGAACACGGCACATTAACATTAGGTATATATTTAAATAGGGAATATCATACCGAACAAAAATCAAGGTCATACATGACTATGTTAGCACATAGGAAAGGGAAGAAAGCAGTCTCTTCCCTCCTGGGTGACAAAGATACGCTGTGTTTGGTATCCCTGGGTTTAAAATTTAATTCTGAATAATTTGCCAGTTGCTAGAATACCACCTGGACACATTGAAAGTTGGTAATATTAGTATGAAACTGTAGCTGGGACTTAGTCATAAATTTGGTGACCTCCTAGCACCCATCCCGTAAACCGGATTATTGGTCAGTTGGTCTCTATCCACACCCCTTTGATATCATAGAAAAGGGGATGACAGGACTTGTTAATATGGAGCTCTCATTTAGCATCAATCAAGGAACATCTTAATGGACATGAGAGCCAAGGCAACATTTTTGTACGGACAATTGGACTCTGCTAAAACCAGAACTTTGCAAATATTCTGCCTTCTTAACTCCCTTTTTTTTATTTCTCTGTTGCTTTATTGTTCTTTTTATATCTGTAGAATATCTTTTTCTGTAAATATTTTAAATGCACCATTTGACCTTTTCATTAATAAACCCTATTTTGAAAAGTGTTAAAATTATCTCTGAGGCTTTTAATGCAAACTAAAGAATCTCTTGAAGAGTTCTACTGTGTATAATAATCCTCTGAATATACTTGTCTGTGGTGACAGACGTTTATTGTTCACATTTGTTCTTGCTAACATTGTGAAGAGTTGATAGGCCCAAAGCTATCTGGTGGCAATTTGGAGTTTGAAGGGTTAATTGTGTAATAAAATAACCGAGTGACCATCGCTCTCAGGCTGCTGGCACATAGATTGTGGTCCCACGAGCTGGAAAATCTTTGCTGAGAGTGGCATTGTTACGCAAGTGACGGCGCGGTGTGAGATTGGCTCGTCCTTTGTCACGAGTTGGTGAGAAGGCCAGGGGTCGGGCACCGCATTCGTCACAGATGCCTCCGCCATAAAAGAAGCCATTCGTTTCAGATTGGCAAAGGAAGCTAAGACCTTGGCTTTGCTCTGGTCACTTCCTACTGCCACTTTCAACTTCTGAACCCAAGACTCTATGGCCTTCAAAATAGCCAGCAAAGCCATAGAAGGTCTACATGCCCCACCAGCAAGTGTGTAGTTCTTTTTAAGATCCACATCTACTCTTCTATTCAACACGTCCCTGAATGTCACTGCATCATCTAGCGGAAGGGTTATGTGTCTAGCGAGGCGCATAAGTGCTGCGTCCACCACTGGAGGCTCCTCCAAACTCTTAATATTCTCAGACTTGAAGGGGTATAGCATTGCTTGGTTCCACTCATCAGTAATTATGTCCTGAATTTCTTCCATGAACGGGAAATTCACTTCCTTCTTTTTCATGTTCGTGAAAAGCTTCCTCTGCTTTTTCTGTGGTTCTTCCCTGGCGTCTTTCCAAAGCAGAGCCTGTCTAATCTATTTCACGAAAGGCTGGACCAAAGCGAAATCAAAACCGTCATAACGTCCCTCATCTGAGGAAACCGAATCTGAATCACCTGGGTAGCTGGCAGCACCTGCGGAGACAAGGAGCGCGAGGTGGATTGAACTGGAGCTGCTGAAGCCTGCGACTGCGATGCAAACGCCTTTAGCGTCTCCTAAAATGCTTGCTTCATTAGAGGGCAATACCATCTCTGCCTTACCGGGCTCTTGGTGTTTGGTTGCTTCTTTGAAGCAAGTCTCACAAGCCGTTTTGCCTGGCATGGCTCTTCTAGGGCATGCCCAGCATCCTCCTGGTCTGGGTTGGTCGTGATGCGAATTTCTGCCATATCGTGATAGCGAGTACTGACCCCTAGAGACTGAATAGAAGCGCGAGGCCTCTGTCCTGCTCCAGGAATGTCGGTCCCCTCTTGCAGATGGCCACCTGCTACTCCTTTCTGAGTTTCTTCCTTCTGATCATCGGGAAGGATCATGACCAAGGGCCAAGGTGCTGGGGCAGCACAGACAAAAAGAAAGAATTAGTCATTGACTCGAAAACAAAAAAAAGAACATCTGCATCTGACAATGTCTCCCCTACCTTCTTTGAGAGCGCTGTTCTTTAGAGGGGGTAGGCATGTTATCAATGCTGTAAAAAAAGTAAAAACAAAAGCATGCAGCAGAGCAATACAGCAGGTAGAATCACAGGAGCACAGCCTTGCAGGTGCAAAGCATACTTGAAGGTGAGAGAGGGCATAGCAGGTACAGGCAGCTGCCGGAGCACACAATCACATAGCAGCCAGATGCTTCAGCCAGAAGCATCTTTAAATTTTGGCTCCTTTAGGCCTGGCCTCACCTCCCCTCTCCCGATTGCCCAAGCGGTCTCGCTCATGCTCAGAGCGGGCCACAGCGTGCACTCCACGCTGGCCTGCACACACTGACCGAGCAGCGCTGTGAAAAGTTGGGGACATCAGCACCGCTCCCCTTAGCAGTGGCACAGCTCTACCATACCATCGCTCCATCATCCCCAGCAGCTGCCATGGAAGGAGATTACCCCTTCCAGCAGCCGCCGAGGACCCGGACCACCGGTGTAGCACCCCATAAGCCGGCAGTACTTTACCACGGCCTTATGCCACCCCGAGGACCAGCAGTGGCCAAAAATTTGAGTTACGTCCTGATCAGGCAAGGGGTGGGCATGGCCTCACCCTGCTGTGCTGACATGGAGCCATCAGGAAATCACTTATTTACAAAACTGCTTAACAGAAACTAAGAAAAACTTTTTGTTTATCTTTTTCAGAACTTTTGGTCTTGATTTTTTTGTTTGTTTAGCAAAAAATAAAAGCCCCAGTGGGGAATAAATACCACCAAAAGAAAGCTCTATTTGTCTCAAAAAAAATGTTAAAAAATTTCATATGGGTACAATGTTGCATGACTGCACAATTGCCATTCAAAGTGCGACAGCGCTGAAAGCTGAAAATTGGCCTGGGCAGGAAGGGAGTAAAAGCGCCAGGTGGTTAAGGTAAGAGACCTTTGACCTTTACAGCCCCTTTAGTTTGGCTTTAAAGCGTTAGTTCACCTTTACCAAAATACTGCCAGTGCATAAAAAGGACAAATGTTGATAAAAAACAAACTGTGCTGCTTTGTAAAAACAACCTTTGCAGCAACAAAAATTGAATAGTAGTCTTGCTATAGGTGTAGGTCATTTATGTACCTCATGAAGAGTGATTTAAAAACTCCCAGGATGTTACTAAGGACGTTGCTAAGAGAGGCCTAGTGTTGGTGTGTGCCTCCACCATCACAGGAGCTCTTTCTCTGATTCAGACCCCCTCTCGTGTACTTTCTCTCCCCTAATGCGGTAGCTCTGAGCGAACAAAGAGAGTGACTTCCTCCTGCATGGGAGTGTATTTCAGGGATTCTACATACACAGTGTCACAATTTGTTACCAGGACAAATAGAGATGGTAAATCTTCCCAGTGAGGACACAAATAGCAATACAAACCTGACAGAGGTTTTAACCCTTTCCTATTAAAACATCAAAAAGTTTGGCTTTAGATACACATTGAAGAGATTTACTAAAACTGGGGAGTGCAAAATCTGGTACAGTTCTGCATAGAGACCAATCAGCTTCCAAGTTTTAGCCTTGGTTCACATTGTGCAGGCTGGTTGTGGGTGTGAGCAATGCATCTGTTCCCCCACCCGCAGCCAGAACACGCTGCTCTTACATGAATGGCACCCCCACGCATCTCTGCCCGCAGCACGTTTGTGGGTGCGGGGAACCATAGGGAAATCACATGGTCATGTTTTTAAAAAAAATGTGCATGCATCTTTTTTTGCCGCAAATGTAGACACAGCAGCCCAAATGAATAGGCTACCGTGCCCACACACACACAGGCTGCACAGTCCGCACAAGTGTGAACCAGGGCTTATTTGAACAAGCTGAAATTAGAAGCTGATTGGCTGCCATGACCAGCTGCACCAGATTTTGCACTCTCCAGTTGTAATTAAGTGTTCTTGCATGGCAAGACCACTTACTGTTATCTCACATATATATTCTTATTATTATAGCCAAATTTACCACCCTAACTCCTCCCACAGTTTTTATACTACATAGACAGTAATATACCGAAATGTGCAGATTGTTCCCTATTGGTGTGCTATTACTTTGTGGAATGTTTCGCTGAATGGTTCACGAAATATCGGCGTTTTTGTGGTGAAATTGGTCCCATAGGAATGAATGGCGGAATGTTCAAAACTAGAGTGGGAGCTGACAAAAGCTAGAGTGGGAGCTGAAAAATCAGGACATGATTTCTAAACTGCCATCACTCCCTCATTTTCAAGCCCACCTACACAAATCTTATATCAAAACGTTCAGCTATCCCTGCTGCCACTAAAAATGTCCACGGCTAAGCCATAGTCCTGATATTTTTCACAATATGACCATTTGTTTGCAACTCACACCGCCCATTGACATTCATTGAAACTCCACTCTAGCCACCTCAAATTTGAAGGGCAATTTCTAAACTGCGACTGTGCCCTAATTTTTAATATTTCAGAGACATACCATGCATCAAAATGTAGGCCTGGGTCTTGTGATTCTCACAATATAAATCTCTTCAGTGTAGGATTTATAATTATTAAACTACAACCGTTTGAAGATGGCAACCGCCTGTGAAGTGAGCAAGTTGGAGCAGTTTGTTTTTAACCACTCTTCTCTGCCCTTGCTGTAGAGTGAGTTGCCATAGGAACCCAGGTGTGTGAGCAGGCAGCAGAGTGGAGGCAAGAACACTTCACACAATTTCCCCAGAAATTGTAGCTTTTCTAGTTATTATTATACAGGATTTATATAGCACCAACAATTTCCGCATTACTTTACAATATAAAGAGGGATAGGTCAATTACAATACAGTTCAATACAGAAGGAATAGGTTTAAGTAAATCAACCCCATGGAGTCCTTACTACAGTGTGTGACCTGACACAGAGGCTTCCAATGCTCACTAGACTGCATTCTGCCAATTATCCTATGGGGAATCTGTTTAAAGTGGTAGTAAAGTATTTTTTTTTGTTTGATCTACAGGTAAGCCTTTAATAAAGCTTACCTGTAGGTACTGTAAATATTTCCTAAATGTGCACTGTTTAGGAGATATGTACTTTAGCAGCACCGGTGACATGGGCACTGCACTATCAATGGACGGCATGCCATTCATTGAGAGAGCCGTGCTGCATCCAAGACTCCAGTGCACATGCGTGGGAGTGACGTCAATGTGGCTCGACCAGTCAAAAGGCCGCAGCCGGCAAACCCGGCAGTAAGACCAGGTGAAGATGGAAACCCCAGGAAGAGGTGACTGTATTCTGCTGGAGGGCTTCATTTTTAGGTAAGCCTTTCATAAAGTGCTAGTATGGGATGCATACTAGCACTTTAGGCTCTTAACTTGCAGGGAGAAGATTATTTTTAGATTTTTTTTTTTGTGGTTTACTACCGCTTTAAGTATATCTAAACCCCAAACTTTTTTGGGTTAAACTGCTCTAGTTTTTTTTTTTTTTTAATCAATCTTTTATTAACATTTTCCGATGACATAAAATGAACAATAAGTCAGCGGATATACTTCAAGCTGACAAAGAAGTAATAAATACAAAGGAAACCCCCATATGACAACAGAGGTAAACAAACATCTTGACCATAGTTGCGCATAAACAGAATATCCATAAGTCAAACAAATGAAAGGAAAGAAAGAGGAAAAAAAAAGGGGGGAAGAAAAAAAGGAAAGAAAGAACCTCCCTCCCACACAGCACTAGACTTCCAGAAACATCCAGTAAATCAGTCCGCAGAAGCGGTAAGGGCCAAATAGCATTAGTAAAAAAAAACCATGTGTACATACCGGCTCAAATTGTGAGCACCTAACAGGGAAGCTACCCGAAAAGACTCATGCATCTGGCATTTCAGAGGACTAAAACATCCACCCTTGCCAGATATCTTTACATTTCTCCCCCTGACCTCTAACTGCTCTGTTTTTTAGGGGGATTTCTCTTTACTTCCTGTCATGTGAACTCAACAGGACGTGGGAGGATATCCTGCCAATGTGATGGATATCTCCTTTCATACAGCTGACACAGGAGCAAGTATCCCCAGTGGAAGGTTTCCCCTCTACTCCTGTTGTGATGGCAACTCTGAATTTTAGATTTAAACTTACTTTCATTCCTGGTGACATTGGTGATAAGGGCAATATGAAAGGGTGAGTCTCCCTAATGGGGAGACAGCAAGAAAACTGGACAGTTGTTCTAACCCTACATCACTCTATCCTAAGGGTCAATATGGTATCCGTATGTGTTTCCTGTTCATATAGGGTCACCATAGCACTAGTGTCTGTTTTCCAGTGTATATAGAGGCACTATGGTACTAGTATGTTTCCCCTTGCATATAGTCACTGCAGTAACAGTACCTGTTTTCCTGTGCATATAGAGTCACTATGGTACCGGTATCTGTTTTCCTGTGCATATAGGGTCACTATGGCACCAGTACCTGTTTTCCTGTGCATATAGGGTCACTATGGCACCAGTACCTGTTTTCCTGTGCATATAGGGTCACTATGGCACCAGTACCTGTTTTCCTGTGCATATAGGGTCACTATGGTACCAGTACCTGTTTTCCTGTGCATATAGGGTCACTATGGCACCAGTATCTATTTTCCTGTGCATATAGGGTCACTATGGCACCAGTACCTGTTTTCCTGTGCATATAGGGTCACTATGGCACCAGTACCTGTTTTCCTGTGCATGTAGGGTCACTGTGGCACCAGTACCTGTTTTTCTGTGCATATAGGGTCACTATGGTACCAGTACCTGTTTTCCTGTGCATATAGAGTCACTGTGGTACCAGTACCTGTTTCCCCATGCTTATTGTCACTATGGTACCAGTATCTGTTTTCCCGTTCATATAGGGTTTCTATGGAACCAGTAGGCTTTCCACGGCAGCATTAGCATTTTGTTGATGATATACATTCTCCTTGTCACCAGCAACTGTAATGTGACTTGCTTTTTGTCTGTGTATATAGGGTCTCTGTGTCACAAGTAGCAGTTTTTACTGATTCTTAGGGCACCAGTAGCTATGTTGTCTGTGCCTATAGGACCCCATAGCAACCAGCAAATTTATAAATAAAAACAAACCCTTTTGATTGTTAAAGAAAACAGCTGACACTTGAATTTCTGTTCACATAAAATTGATTTAAAAATAAATTGTCAAACTTGATTTTTTTTTTTTTTTTTTTTTTAGGCCAAACCAACAACTATTAAAGATGCCTTAGCCAAATGGGTAAGACTTTCTTCCAGTTTACATACAAACATGATTGCACTGGTAACTCTCACAGTCTGTGTGCTATTTAGTGTTCCTTGCTGTGTAAATGTGCGTATGATGTTGGAGTAAATGTTGTATAATTATAAGTGCATTTGAAGTGTATGTTTAGAGGAGCATTTTGAATTGGATCTTTCAGTAATAAGTCTACATGAATAAATTCCTGACATGTCACAGTAACAGTATAACTTTCCAAATAATCAGTATATATTATCAATAGAGTATATGTAAACCTAATCAGATGATCTGTAACATGTTAATGTAATTCTGAAAATCGATTTTAATGTTATTAAATCTGCAGCTTTCATTAAAATAATGATGGTGATTCCCCCCGTAGATCCTCGTTCAGGCACTTCCTGTTATAGGGTGCCAATATTTTTGTAGTCTTCCGACTGCCTAGTCTTCTCAGTGATTCAGTTTTTTTACAGAAGTATTTTACATGCTGAGGTGTAGGGATTGATGTGGCTGTGGGAACTTTATTAGTTAAATTTCATCTAATATTTTCTGGGCAGTCCTTGAAGTTTGATATCTTTTGAATAATTTTATATGAATTTAAAGCTGGGGTGTCAAACTGGCAGCCCTTCAGCTGTTGCAAAACTACAAGTCCCATCATGCCTCTGCCTTTGGGAGTCATGCTTATAACTGTCAGTCTTGCAATGCCTCATGGGACTTGTAGTTTGGCAACAGGTGGAGGGCCGCCAGTTTGACACCCGTGCATTAACCACTTCAAGTCCGGACACTTTCACCCCCTTCCTGTCCAGGCCAATTTTCAGCTTTCAGTGCTATCACACTTTGAATGACAATTGGCGGTCATGCAACACTGTACCCATATGAATTTTTTAGCATTTTTTTGAGACAGATAAAGCTTTACTTTGGTGGTATTTATTCACCACTGGGATTTTTATTTTTTTTGCTAAGTAAATTAAAATGTCCACAAATTTTGAAAAAGAGTGGTTTTCTTATAACATTTTGCAAATAAATAGTATTTCATCATAAATCTTGGCCAACATTTATTCTGTTATATTTTTAGTAAAAAAAATAACACAAATTAGTTTATAACCAAAAATTATAATTTTTAAACATTTTTCTTTTAATTTTTTTTAATATTTTTAATTTTTTTTTATTACTGTCACCCTAGCAGTACAGTGTCACCATGGTGATACTGTACTACTTGTGGGGGGGTGATGAAGATTTTTTTTTACACTGATTGCTTTTACTCATTATAAATGACATGATGACCTATATTTTCCCAACTGCATAAAATGTTTTTTTTTTCCCCTGTCCAGGAGGAAAAGACAGGACAGAAAGCATCTGAAGCAAAAGAGGTTAAGCTGTATGCACAGATTCCGCCCATTGAAAAGATGGATGCATCTCTGTCCACATTGGTCAATTGCGAGTAAGAATATCAGTCACTTTTCAGTAGTAGCTCATTGCATCAAGATTGGGAAATCCGCCCACAATTCTTAACAGCTAATCATAACATTTATTTACCATAAAATAAAATAATTTTGGTGTATACAATGCTATATTAAACAATGCAAAAGTTTCTAAAGCGCTACTTTGTCTTATGTACACTTTGTGATTACAGAAGAGGGAGCTATGTTGTTACAGTCAGGTCCATAAATATTGGGACATCGACACAATTCTAACATTTTTGGCTCTATACACCACCACAATGGATTTGAAATGAAACAAACAAGATGTGCTTTAACTGCAGACTGTCAGCTTTAATTTGAGGGTATTTACATCCAAATCAGGTGAATGGTGTAGGAATTACAACAGTTTGCATATGTGCCTCCCACTTAAGGGACCAAAAGTAATGGGACAGAATAATAATCATAAATCAAACTTTCACTTTTTCATACTTGGTTGCAAATCCTTTGCAGTCAATTACAGCCTGAAGTCTGGAACGCATAGACATCACCAGACGCTGGGTTTCATCCCTGGTGATGCTCTGCCAGGCCTCTACTGCAACTGTCTTCAGTTCCTGCTTGTTCTTGGGGCATTTTCCCTTCAGTATTGTCTTCAGCAAGTGAAATGCATGCTCAATCGGATTCAGGTCAGGTGATTGACTTGGCCATTGCATAACATTCCACTTCTTTCCCTTAAACTCTTTGGTTGCTTTTGCAGTATGCTTTGGGTCATTGTCCATCTGCACTGTGAAGTGGCGTCCAATGAGTTCTGAAGCATTTGGCTGAATATGAGCAGAAAATATTGCCCGAAACACTTCAGAATTCATCCTGCTGCTTTTGTCAGCAGTCACATCATCAATAAATACAAGAGAACCAGTTCCATTGGCAGCCATACATGCCCACGCCATGACACTACCACCACCATGCTTCACTGATGAGGTGGTATGCTTAGGATCATGAGCAGTTCCTTTCCTTCTCCATACTCTTCTCTTCCCATCACTCTGGTACAAGTTGATCTCAGTCTCATCTGTCCATAGGATGTTGTTCCAGAACTGTGAAGGCTTTTTTAGATGTCATTTGGCAAACTCTAATCTGGCCTTCCTGTTTTTTAGGCTCACCAATGGTTTACATCTTGTGGTGAACCCTCTGTATTCACTCTGGCGAAGTCTTCTCTTGATTGTTGACTTTGACACACATACACCTACCTCCTGGAGAGTGTTCTTGATCTGGCCAACTGTTGTGAAGGGTGTTTTCTTCACCAGGGAAAGAATTCTTCGGTCATCCACCACAGTTGTTTTCCATGGTCTTCCGGGTCTTTTGGTGTTGCTGAGCTCACCGGTGCATTCCTTCTTTTTAAGAATGTGCCAAACAGTTGTTTTGGCCATGCCTAATGTTGCTATCTCTCTGATGGGTTTGTTTTTTCAGCCTAATGATGGCTTGCTTCACTGATGGTGACAGCTCTTTGGATCTCATCTTGAGAGTTGACAGCAACAGATTCCAAATGCAAATAGCACACTTGAAATGAACTCTGGACCTTTTATCTGCTCATTGTAATTGGGATAATGAGGGAATAAAACACACCTGGCTATGGAACAGCTGAGAAGCCAATTGTCCCATTACTTTTGGTCCCTTAACAAGTGGGAGGCACATATGCAAACTGTTGTAATTTCTACACCGTTCACCTGATTTGTAAATACCCTCAAACTAAAGCTGACAGTCTGCAGTTAAAGCACATCTAGTTTGTTTCATTTCAAATCCATTGTGGTGGTGCATAGAGCCAAAAATGTTAGAATTGTGTCGATGTCCCAATATTTATGGACCTGACTGTATGTCTCATAAAGGCAACACTGCACACTGAATGATTTTCACTGGTTTAGAATAACTCATGGAAGGGACAGAGATAGATGTCTTCATTCCTGACCATGATCAGTGAGGTATTACTGCTGAACACATACTAACATTGTCATTAACCATTCCCTTTCCAGCTCATATACATAAACGGCCGGACAGTAGCCGTGCAGGAGTGGGTGGCCGTTTATAAATGTCCTCCCTCATTCCCTGCTTGTGCGTGCTCCCTGTGACCGCACGCACCGTGATCCAGTGCCCGCTGCGTCCAGAGGACACAGCAGAACACCAATCGCTGTACGGGACCTCTGTGCGAGGTCCCGATCATGTGATCACTGATTGGCCAAAAAAAAAAAAATCATCACCCCTAAGTAGTACAGTGTCACTATGGTGACACAGTACTGCTAGGGTGACAGTATGTTAAAAAAACATAAATATTAATATAAAAATGTAAAAATATGTTTTAAAAATTATAATTTTTGGTTATAAACTAATTTTTGGTTATTTTGTTTTTACTTAAAAGATAGCTGAATACATTTTGGCCAAGATTTATGAAGAAAGATTATTTATTTTCAAAATTTTATAAGAAAAACACTTTTTTTTTCAAAATGTTTGGACTTTTTCATTTATATAGCAAAAAAAAATCCCAGTGGTGAATAAATACCACCAAAATAAAGTTTTATCTGTCTCAAAAAAATGCTAAACAATTCATATGGGTACAGTGTTGCATGACCGCGCAATTGTCATTCAAAGTGTGATAGCACTGAAAGCTGAAAATTGGCCTGGACAGGAAGGGGGTGAAAGTGTTCAGACTTGAAGTGGTTAAGGTTAAAAATATTACAATTTCTATCCCACAATTTACACAGCTCTGGCTTACAGGAACTAAAAGGTAGAAGCTGTTCTTTTAGACTTGATTTGAGGCTTTTTATTTCTTCAGTAAGTTAACATTTTGTTTTCCTTAAATACTCTGCGGAAACCCCAGATACTGTGATCCTATATGCACTAAGATCTGTGGTTGTGGAATAGTCATCTGTGGAACTCATGTAAAACGTGGATGACTTCACCCATAACCAAGTTTTCCAATGTTTTATAAATCTTCTTATCCTCCATATCTCTCCACACTGATTTGAAGGAGAATCTGTACTTTGCCCAAACTAACAGATTTGAGGATTGAATGTACTTTCTGGTCCTTGTACTTACGTTTACTTTCCACTCACTCCTTTGCCACCCATTTTGCCTGCTGGAGCTCCCATGAGAATCAGTGCGTAAGATCTGGATTGGCAGTTGGTTAAAGCTTACCTAACTCTAAGGACTTGCTACCCCCAATTCTCTCCCCCCCCCATCCAGATCACCCACTTGCCCCCATGTTACAACGCTCAAGCTTAGTTAATCAGTTGTTACTGCAACCCTAGCTAAATTGAGAGATGCATGAAAGAGAGCGATACACTCCCCATACTCAAGGCACCAGTGGGGAAATCAGGGTGGCATGGGAGGGAATGAAAAGCAAGTTCAAGTCTTGGAGAGTGCCTTCTATTTATTGAACCTGTTACTTTTCCCTAAGTGAACAGATTATCTTTTTAGCCTTTTTTGGAATTTGCTCATATAATTATCTGGTCTCTACTTGAATATTAAAATTCCAAGAAATGAGTCATACACTGTGTCCTGCTTTTGCACTGAAGCCCTCTGATTTAATTTATATTTGTCAATATATTATTTATTTGCTAGGTCATGCAAGACAACATTCTTCTGCTTTCATTGCAAAGGTTTGGCAGCATAAATTTCTCACTGGTCATAGCAATAATGACCGATGTATGTGTGACACTTAGAGTAGCTAATGTTGAAGGACTGAGTGGATGAAACCAAGGCTGCTGATACCTTATAAATGGGTCCCTGGTTAATCTTCATTACATTACATTCTTTCTTTCTTTAACAAGGTACAATTCAGTAAAATTAGTATGATATTCCCCTTTAAATGTTAGCAGATATCATAGCTCATACTGGGTAACTCTCCACAGGAATGAATTGGGGTGCATTGTGTGTCCAGCAACATTCTGACTAATGACTTTGTTGGCAATAACATAGTTCTTTGAATGATGTCATTAAATGAGCCCATATTTTGTGCACAGCTGACTTGACATAATGTAGCATGTCATCAGGGCTGTATTTAACATAATTGCACTTGTGAGCCAGTGCCTAGGGCGGCAGGGTAAGAAGGGCAGTACCAAGCCCTAGAATTAACTATTTGTGATAAGTTTTTCTCTATTTTGCTTCTCTATTCTGGCCACCTCTGGGCATTTGTGACAAAATTCAGCAAGAAATCTATAGGAGGAGGAGGTGCAGGGGACATCCAGAGGAGGCAAAAGACTCTCAAGACATTTTAAACCATCTCTCCTGTCCCTTGTGTAGGTTTGAACAGATAAAAGGTAAATTGGCATGTAAAGTAATCCCCATGCTGTCTTCAATAGCTCATTCTAGCAGTGTTTTTGCCATACATGACACAAATGGCAAGCTCATACAAAAGGTTGTCATCCTTCAAGTGTGCTAAAGCTTTCCAAATCTTTATATATATTTTTCTCTCTTTAGGAAATTATCTCTTTCAACCAACTGCATTGAAAAGATAGCTAACCTGAATGGTCTGAGTAAGTGAAACATTTCTGCTTGTTACTCCAGTTTAATAATTTCAAATTCCTGTTTTGAATCACTTTAGTTGTATGCATCATCTAATCATCACGATCTCTGTTTAACTTATTGTAGTAATCCTTTGATACTTTAGATCGGGGTGTGTTCAACCCATGGCCCGTGGAGCCCTCTGATGTGGCCTGCGACCTCAAACCAGGGAAGCACATGCCCATGCTCTAGGTAGGATGTGGGTCGGCAAGCCCAGATTGTAGTCATTGGGCTTTCAACCTGCCATCCCAAAGCATCAGATTGCATGGAGTCAGTGCCAGCTGCAGAGAGAGCAGGCCGCTGCGTAGGGAGCAGGAGCCTCATAAGCCAGTGCTTCCTCTTTAGCACCGACTCCTCTCCCAGGTGGAGTGATACCAAGTGCACTTCGCCTGGGACCTTTCCAGCAGCCTGGAGAGAGATGGCAGCAGAAGCTGGAAGAGGAAAAGATCAGTGTATAAAACATCCTATACCCTGCTCTTTTGCAATGGGCATGTCAGCACTTGCAAAAAAAAGTTATTAGGCTGCTTTCATACTGATCTGCAGATGCAGCACAGTAAACTGCAGTACATCAGTGTGAAAGCAGCCTAATAGGGGGCTCAGTAGGGTAAGGACTTATTTACAGTTTGGGTGGCGGTAAAACCCCATAATTCATTGTGGCCCGTGACCTGTTACCAGATCACTTAAGTGGCCATCGCTCTTCAAAATGTTGAGTATCCCTTTTTTAGATTTTGAATGGGCTCACTACAGGCTGCAGCAAGCAATATACATATTTAATTCTTCTACAATCGCTGATTGCAGTTGAGTATATTGTAGGGATCCCTGATTACATGCACTGTCCCAGTAAGCTGTGGGTAATTGATCCGTTATAAAGTGGTACAGTTGTAAGCAAGTATGTGCGTGAAAACATGCACAAAAACCATCAGCACACAAAACAACAGATTGCAATAGTCCAAGCATAAGGATGGTATCTTCTACATTATCAGGTACAAGCAGGAATGGACACTGAGCCAGGGATCTACAACGTGGCTGCTGCTCCTATAAAGATAAGGAATGTCTCCAAGCAAGAAGAAAAGAAAGCAGAAAAGGGCGCATCTAAGTGAAGTATTGTGAAACTTGACTCCGTTTAAAGCTGAAAAAAGGCCATACATATGAATAGAAAGCATAAAGAAATCATGTGACGACGCCACATTGTTTCTCATGCAGCCTGGAGATCAGCTCAGCAAGTCGCACTGGATACCGCTTTCATAAGGTCCTTGACTTCGCCAGCTCCGGGAAGCCCCATGATGTCATCCTATCAAAGGGACACTTCCACGGGTGTTTCCTGTGATTGGATAACATCATGGGGCTTCCCCGAGCCTGAACTTCAGGTTACATGGGAAGAAGTGTGGTGTCTCAACATGTTATTCCTTTGTGCTCTGCACTGCATATGTACTGTATGTGAGTGGCCATTTTGTAAGCATTATTGAATAAAATTTCACAGTACTGCACTTAGCTGCGCTTTATTTTTGTTTTGTTTTCTTTCTTCTTGTTTAGTGGTAATGTTGTAAAGGTTCTTATAAATTTACCAGTGTTGTGTATATGTATCTAAGTTCTACATCTTGTTGCTTAAACAAGCCTTGTCTTTCAGAAAATCTCAGAATACTGTCTTTGGGAAGGAATAACATAAAGAATTTGAATGGACTGGTAAGAGATTTGCACCTTTTTTCGTTTGCAGAGATCAGTGATATTAAACTTAAAGAACCCCTCCCTACCTTAAATCTTTAGCCAATGTACAGCTTTGTCTGTTGATCACACTGTAGCAACTCTCATATTTCTACACACTAGAAACTCACAGTGTGCATTAGAAGCAGCCTATTCTCCAATTGCGGCTGTATCACTTTCTGGGCAGATAACCAGCATCATCTAGCCTCTTTCTCCCCAGCCTGTTCCTTTTTTGATATTTGAATAGGTGCACTGTCATTTACAGCTGCTCAGTGTCACACATGTAAGACTTCCCTCAACCCACTGTTCCTGTAACAACTCAAAAATGTTGGCTTTCCCATTACTCTGTGTACCAGAGACAAACTTCTCCAGGTCCAAAGTTGAAGGCGAGTCTCACAAGCAGAGAAGAATACTGCTTCCACATTCTGTCCAAATTTTAAAGAAAAAGATTTGGCTTCACATACAGTTGTGTTCAAAATAATAGCAGTGTGTTGAAAAAAGTGAATAAAGCTCAAAATCCTTCTAATAGCTTTTATTTCCATACACACAAATGCATTGGGAACACTACACATTCTATTCCAAATCAAAACATGAAGAAAAATATATCAAATTTGTGTTGTTCCTTTAAAAAAATTGAAGAAAAGTGAATATTAGACTATTCAAAAAAATAGCAGTGTTTGTATTCTTCTTTACAAACTCAAACATTCACTATATAAACTGAAAAATGTTTGAAGATTTTGCTTTCCTTTGAATCACTTAATGAATATTTCGTTGTAGTCGCACTGTTTCTGAGAACTGCTGTACATCTGTGTTGCATGGAGTCAACCAACTTCTGGCCCCTGTGAACAGGTATTCCAGCCCAGGATGATTGGACTACATTCCACAGTTCTTCTCTATTTCTTGGTTTTGCCTCAGAAACTGCATTTTTGATATCACACCACAAGTTTTCTATTGGATTAAGATTCGGGGATTGGGCTGGCCACTCCATAACGTCAATCTTGTTGGTCTGGAACCAAGATGTTGCACGTTTACTAGTGTGTTTGGGGTCGTTGTCTTGTTGGAACACCCATTTCAAGGGCATTTCCTCTTCAGCATAAGGCAGCATGACCTCTTCAAGTATTCTGATCTATTCAAACTGATCCATGATCCCTGGTATGCGATAAATAGGCCCAACACCGTAGTATGAGAAACATCCCCATATCATGATGCTTGCACCACCATGCTTCACTGTCTTCACAGTGTACTGTGGCTTGAATTCACTGTTTGGGGGGTCGTCTGACAAACTGTCTCCGGCCACTAGACCCAAAAAGAACAATCTTACTTTCATCAGTCCACAAAATGTTGCGCCATTTCTCTTTAGGCCAGTCAATGTGCTCTTTGGCAAATTGTAACCTCTTCAGCACATGTCTTTTTTTCAACAGTGGGACTTTGCGAGGGCTTCTTGCAGATAGCTTGGCTTCACATAGGCATCTTCTAATTGTAACAGTACTCACAGGTAACTTTAGACCTTCTTTGATCTTCCTGGAGCTGATTGTTGGCTAAGTCCTTGCCATTTTGGCTATTCTTCTATCCATTCGAATGGTAGTTTTTTGCTTTTTTCCACGTCTTTCAGGTTTTGTTTGCCATTTTAAAGCATTTGCAATACTTTTAGCTGAGCAGCCTATCATTTTCTGCACTTCTTTATATGTTTTCCCCTCTCCAATCAACTTTTTAATCAAGGTACTCTGTTCTTCTGAACAATGTCTGGAACGACCCATTTTCCTCAGAATTTCAGAGAGAAATGCAATGTAACCAGCATGTACAACATTTGCTGCCTTCCTTCCTTAAATAAGGGCAATAATTGTTACCTGTTTTTCAAAGAATGAATGACCTCACTAATAGAACTCCACACTGCTATTATTTTGAACATGCCCCTTTCAATTAGTGATTCAATTACACAGAATCAGCAGCATGGATGTCATGAGTGTTGGGTCTGTTGGATTTCTATTACTCTACTACACCTGCTAGTAAATTATTTGCCATGTAGAAATATCATTTCTACCAAAAACAGTGATTGATCAGGTTAGTGATGTCTGACTGCTATTATTTTGAACACAACTGTAGGCTTTAAAGTGATTCTAAACCTATGCTGTTTAGTTGCCATTACCCTTTTTATTTATGTATAAAAGATCATGCCACTATATTTATTTGATATAAAAAAGCATCTGAATGCCTCATGCCTTCAATGTCAAATGACATTTCTCAAGTCTTTCCTGTTCTCAGGGAAAGATCTGAAGGGGGATTTTCTAGTACTCTGCTGAAGTATGCTCTATAGAGAAAACATCTGAACTTTGAATCTGTGTCACATGACATTACAAAACTGCCTCAGCATAGAGAATCAAAATAAACAATCAATAGCTACAAAGTGTTTTTTTTTATCTTATTACAAATCTTTATTGTCAAGGAAATATGTGCTGTTTTTTTTTTTCTCGTTTTTTTTTAAAGTAACATGGTGCAGACGAATTTTAAGTTGATTGACAATAGCTTTCAGTTTGTTCACACTGTAAAGATATCTAGAGGAGGCTCTGCCAATCACAGGCAGTGTCACGCCCGTTTAGCCTGTGTCTATTGGGTGTGTATGCTGGGTATGGGACTAACAGGGAGGTGAAGCCTCCATCAATCAGCATCTTATATGCTGCCCCCATAATGTTTAGCAATATGAGGACATGGAGGAGGAGGGAGGGAACTTTCTTTTACGAATGACAAAAAAGAGGAAATGAACAGCTTAGAAAGGAACTGAAACTGAAGCATACTCAGTAGATGTGACAGTGGCTAGCCTGCACAATCTCATCACCTAAATCCAATCCTATGCTGCATATGTCCTGAGCCAACTCTAAGACTGAACTGCACAAGCAAGTTTTGCTGATTACTCATTTCTCAGTGTTCTTTGAGCAGAGAGCTGATGTTTGTGTAGAGCCGCCTGAACAAATCAATGACCGTCTGTGGCTTGTACATGTGTCCCCACACTTCCGAGTGCTTGCATGCATACACAAATGAATGGGCAGCCCTGGGCCTAAACTGCCTGCCAATGATTTGTACAGGTGGTTGTACACAAATACCTATCACAACTGGGCACTGCAAAAACACATGCCTAATTTACACCGCACGGACCTCTGTGCCTGTGTGAAGAGCTCCTTATACAGAAGCCAGATCCAAACCTTTTGACATGAATGAACTGCTCTGTATTTATGTCCCTGCTCCTCTACTGTGCAACAATACTAAAGAGACACCTGAATTTGGGGTGTTTTCATGCACTTGCTATTACCACAGGAAAGCGTCTTGTAGAGGATCATGGTTGTCTTGATGAAAATAATAAATGTCTATACATTCACTTGCCAGTCAATTTCTAAGCATCTAGCAAACCTTCAGTAATATGAATAAGAGCTCTTGTATTAAAGAAGAGCTGATGGGTACTACTTTTTTTTTTTTTTATTTAAATATTTATTAGTTTTTCAAATAAATACATATTTCCATCATATTCTCAGAAAACATACAAAACCATTATTTATTTCCCTTTCTATAACTATTTTCCCACACCTTCCCAACTAACCTCCCCTCCATCCCCTCCCCCCTTCCCATTTTCCCTCTCTGCATTTTCCCACATCTTCCCTACAAAAGCAAGAGGAGCATTCACATCATCACACATTATAGCTTCCTATATTTCACCTTCAATCCAAATTCTTCCCATTTTTACCATTTCACATAGTATGACCCCATCTTGTCTTCATGCATATGGTAAAGTTTCTCCATCCTACAAATCTGGTTCACTCTATCCACCCAATCATCTTCCTTCGGCACCTCTGTCTTACGCCAAAACTTGGGTATCAAACCTTTTGCTGCGTTTAGATAATACCATATACCCAATTCCTTATATTTATTCACTGATAATTCTAAAGACAAAGACAAGTCTCTGGATCCAATCCAATATCAATCTCAGTAATCATCCCAATTAAATGAACTATTGTCTTCCAAAATACTTGAATTTTTGAGCACTCCCACCATATGTGATACACCGTGCCTATCTCTCCACACCCCCTCCAACACCATGGTGAATTCTCCCCACTCATCTTATGTTCAACATTCGGTGTAATGTGCCATCTTATCAAACACTTGTAATTTATTTCCACCTCTAATTACTAGTTAATCTATATATTTTCTTCTATTTATCCTCTTCTATCACAACCCCCAAATCTCTTTTCCATTTTGCTATATACATTGGCTTTGTGTTTGTGTCTAATTCAGTGAGAATTTTATATATTTTAGCAGTACCGTGTTTCCCATCTCCCCGTGATTCCAACAACCTCTCAAACAAATTCCAATCCTTTCTAGATCTCAAGGGTTTCGGAAGATTCCCAACAAAGTGTTTTAATTGGTGATAACACCACTCATCTATCTTAGTGAAAATTTCTCCCTTTTCCTTTTCCAAATCCTTAAGTGATCTCAATTCCCCCCCACACCATTATATCTCTCAATTGGACATCCTCCTTCTTAAACCATTTTCCTGTAATCTCCTGGAGGAAAAAACTCTGTGTTCCTCAGTGGCATTAATAGTGAATTAAAATCCCACTTCATATGTTTGTGCAATATATCCCAAACTCTTAAAACATTTAAAGTATATAAACTTGTGCTATCTTTTAATCCTCTATATTGTGCTGGCACCCATATAATTTTACTCAGTTTAGTTCCACTAAGTTCATTTTCAATTTTAGCCCAGCTTTTCCCTTTTGGATTATACGTCCAATCACAAATTCTCACTAAAATTACTGCTTTGTAATATCTCTTAAAATCTGGCACTCCCAATCCACCCTTCTCTTTATTTCTACTTAACAATTCATAGGATATTCTAGGTTTTTTATTCCTCCATATATATCTTGTTATTTTTTTTATTGCCTTAAAAAAAACCTCTGGGAGTTTAATTGGGATCATTTGAAATCTATATAGGATTTTGGGGGCAATTACCATTTTTATCAGATTTATGCGTCCTATCCAAGACGGGTTTCCTCCTCCTAATTTCTTTAATTCCTCCTTAATCTCATTTAACAGTGAAATATAATTTAATTTATACAAATACTTATATGAAGCAGTGAGTTTTACCCCTAAATATTTTATATCTCTTTCTTTCCATATAAAGGGGAATTCTTTTTTTTATTTTTTATTTTTCACTATTTAAAATATTTATATTTAAAATCTCAGTTTTTGTTGGGTAAATTTTTAAGTTTGATAACTCCCCATATTCCTTCAATATCTTCATTAAATTTGGGAGTGTTAACCTAGGGTTTCCCACATAAAACAACAGGTCATCCGCAAAGGCAGCCACTTTATGTTCTATATCTCCTATCTGTATTACCTTTATATCTATATTCTTCCTTATTGTTGACAACAAAGATTCCAATGACAAAACGTACAACAATGGGGACATGGGACAGCCCTGTCTTGTTCCATTTGACATCCCAATAGACTCTGACATCTCCCCATTAACCAGAATAACTGCGGAGGGCTCTCTATACAACTTTCCTATCCACTCTCTCATTCTAACTCCCATCCCCAGGACTTCCAGAGTGTCCATCATGAAGCCCCAATCAACTCTATCAAATGCCTTTTCGGCATCGATTGAAAGCACCACCACCAGAGTTTTTCCTTTTCTACTTTTCTGAATGAGCAACAGAGATCTTAACCCATTGTCTCTGCCCTCCCTCCCTGGAACAAAGCCTACCTGGTCCCCATGTATCCATTCGGGCATTAAATCTTTCAGCCTATTTACTAAGACCTTTGCATATAGCTTTGTATCTGTGTTCAGTAATGAAATTGGTCTATAACTAGAGCACTGAGAAGCATCTTTTCCTTCCTTATGGATAAGCACCACATGGGCCTGTAGAGATTCTCACCTCATTCCATCTCTCCCCCCAAAGCATTCATGTATATCTTCAATTTCGGTATTAACAATTCACTATATTTTAACCATCTGGCCCTAGGCTTTTCCCCATCCCAGTACTTTTTAATGCTACTTTTATTTCTTCCTGTGTAATTTCTGAATCTAGGGAATTCAGTTGTACTTCGCTTAATTTTGGTAGACCCGCATTTTTTAGATATGTCCTTCTTTTTTCAATATTCGCTATTCCAGTATTATTTAAAGAGTCGTGGGAGATAATATTATACAACTTACTATAATATTCCTTAAACACCTTAGCAATCTCTTTAGTTGAATGAACCAGTTCTCCCTTGGAGTTTTTTATTTTTTCTATATAATTCCTATTTTTCTTTTTCCTCAGGGCTCTCATTAAGTACTTTCCTGGTCTATCTCCCCATCTCTACCTCTCACGTAACACTTTATTGAAGGCTCTTCTCTTCTCCTCTTCCATCAAAATCTCTAGTTCTTCTTTCTTTTTTATTACCTTCTGCCTTATCTCTTTTGTTATTCTATTTTTGTGTATCTGCTCCAGGTCAAGTATTTATTTTAAAAGCCCACTAATTTTCTCTCTTTTTTCTCTTTTCTTTTTCACCCCAATCGCAATCAGAATTCCTCTTATATAAACCTTATGGGACTCCCACACTGTAGCTACCGACACGTCTCCTGTATCGTTTTCCTTAAAAAATTGCTTAATCTCTTCCCCAATCTTCTGATCCGTCTCCTTATCCAGGAGAAGTGCCTCATTCAACTTCCATCCTGAACCTCCTGTCAACCTCCTTCCCCACCCTAGTTTCATTGTAACAGGGGCATGATCCGAAAAATACATTGCTTCTATTTCTACTTTAACCAAAACTCAATAAGTTGATGATCTACCAATATATAATCCAATCTCGAATACATCTCATGTGCATTTGAGAAGAAGGTATAGTCTCTATCATTCATATGCGTAATTCTCCAAATGTCCACCAGTTGGCACTCATGAATCACCTTCTTCAGTAATTTCAGAGACCTACCCCCCTCTCTCTGCACAGAAGAGGTTGCATACATTTGTGGATCCATACAGAAATTGAAATCTCCAGCCAATATCAAATGGTCTTTTTTAAAATAAATCAATTTTTTTCAATACACCTTTCAGAAATATCTGGGGCCTCTTATTTGGGCAATACATATTAGCTACTGTACACTCAATTTCTTGTAGTTTACCTTTTTAAAAAAAAAATCTCCCTTCAGGATCTGTCTTTCTGTCCTCCAACTCAAACCTTATATTCTTTGCAAACCCTATTGCTACTCCCTTTGCTCTCTTAATTGGGGAATCTGCGTAGTACCACGTTGGATAATGTCTAGAATTCAACTTAACATTTGACTCTGTCTCAAAATGTGTCTCCTGCAAGAAAACCACTGAAGATACTCTATGTTGTAGCTCTTTAAATAACCTAAATCTTTTCTTAGGACAATTCAACCCATTTACACTATAAGTTATAAACTGTATTTCTTCCATTATTCTTATATCTTCCTCTCTCTTTTCTTTTATAACTTCTCCCCTTAATGCAGAGTGTTAGCCTTAATACCTCTCCCCCGCCACCTCCCACCCACCTTCCTATACTACCCATCTCCCAATCCATTCTCTCCCACCCCCACCCATGTCCCCCCCTTTTACTACCCTTCCCATTTTTAGGCTTCTAATTTGCCTACTAATCATTTGTGGGCCTAGTCCCACCTTTGATTTAAACCTTGGGGATAAACTCCACCCATGAACGGCTCTCCCTCCTTCCAACCTCCCCAATTACCCTCTATCTATCTAATTAACTCAATAAGTTTCCACCAACTCTTAAAAACGGAAATCTAGAGGAGATCCCATAAAGAGGAAGAAAAAAAAACCCCTCCTCCTCCTTACTTCCCCCCTCTAACAAACTGCCAGTCCTCTTTTCCGATAACTCCTATTTCTCTTTCTTCTTCTTCCCATCCAGAAATCTCTATTCTTTGCAAATCAAGTCTATCACAGAAGTCTCTCAAATCCTCTGGAAATTTCAGATAAGCTGTAACTCCATTCGTCCATCCAATTAGGCACGCTGGGGTACCCCATCTATAATGCACGTTCTGTTTTCTCATCTGCTCTAACGGGTTTCAAAGATCTCCTTCTCCACAAAGTCTCAGGTGTTAAATCCGCAAAAATATGAATATCTATTTCTCCATACTTAATAATTGTTCCTCCTTTTGATCTTCCTCCAAATCTCTCCTTTATCCCCATACTTATGGAATTGAACAATTATGTCTCGGTTTTTCCTTCCCATTGCCTTGTTGAAACTTTCCTATTCTAAAGACTCCATCCAATTTAACCAACTCTGTATTAGGTCTGTCCATTATGGAGTTTTAAGATTTTACAGACTAATTCTTGTACTTCTTCCCCTTTTGAAATCTCTGGGACTCCTCGTATCCTAAGATTACTCCTCCTGTCCCTGTTTTCTTGTACCTCTATCTTATAATGCAATTTTTTCTGAACTTTCTCAATATTAGTTGCCCTTTTTTCTAATTCGGAAATGTTTTGGGCATGATTTTTAACTTTTCATATGATTTCCATTTCTTGCTTTATTGTTTATTTCAAATTTTTGAACATTTCTGCCATCTCTTTTTTATTCGGTACTTGTAGTTCACTTTCGGGTTCTTTCATCTCCATATTTTCTATCATTTGTTGACTACTGCTATTCATTCCCAGAGATAGTCTAGGGCTATTTTCCAAGCTAATTTCCATTTCACCTTTTTCGCTTACACCTTGGGACCTTTCTGGGGTCACATTTCCCTGGAACGTATATTTTTTGACCGTACCAGTTTGGGACCCTTTGAGCCCACTTCCTTTAGCGCCTTTGTTCTTCATATCTTCTGTGAAACTTGTTCTCTTCTAAAAACCCAGGGTAAGTATTAAGAATATATACTAGGAACCCAGACTTGATCTACTATTTGTCCATTTACACTTTTATTTCCACTTCTAGGGTCAATTAATCCCTTTTCCTCTTCCACACCTTCATATCCCCTGGGAATCCCCCTTTTCTCCTTTGCACAATGTTTATTTATAAAACACAGTCCAATATGAAGCTAGCCTAGGCCATTCTCACTCACCCTCCTCTCTCTTGGTTCTCCTGTAAGGCTGCTCCAGGCTGCAGTTGCCAGATATTCCTCGTCAGTTCTATTTCTTGGGGGGATTCCTCCAGGGTCTCTTCTTGTCTTTCATGGCCATCTATAGGACTCCGGCAGAAAACCAAACTATGTCTCAAGCCGGGAAATGAGCCAGGGAACGGACCGGCGTCTCCCTCTCCCTTCGGGACGCCGGCCGGCTTCTCCTGCTCCCAGAGCTCCTTCGCGGCTGACCACGTGGCCACGCCGTGTCACTCAGTCTCCCCGGCAACCTGCTGCTCTGTCCTGGATCCCCGCCGCCGCGTCTTAGGAAACCCGGGACTCGCTCTCTCTCGTTCCCCATTCACAGAGCCGGCATTCCTCCACCGAGATCCCCCTCACACAGGTAGGTCCCTGGTATCTTCCACTAGGAGGGCACTTGGGGTGGCTGGAAGCGGAGTCTGTTGGACAGCACTTACATCGTGCTGTCCTACACCGCCATGTTCAGGCTCCGCCCTCCATATGGCTCGTATCAACTGATGGGTACTACTAATATTGCACTACAGTATGTAGTTTTCCAGATTGAATACATCTGTTTTAGCCTTGTTGGCTTTCATCTGTGCATTGTATAGAAATCACTGCTTCTGTGCAATAGGGCTTGGGGAGCAATATGAAAGAACACTAGATATGATAAGCTAAGGTGGGTTTAGCTAATTTCCGTGCACCTTCCAGCCACTTTGGGTGGATTCCTAATCAGTTGATTGGGAACCTGTACTGCTGGCTCCTGCACAGAGAGAGTGAGCTGCCAGTGACAGATTAGTCACTGTGCTGGGAGCACTCTTTCAGCACACAACCTTGAACTCCCATGAACACATACAGTTAGGTCCATATATATTTGGACACAGGCAAAATGTTAGTTTTTTTCAGGTATTTGCCAAAACATGTTCGAGCTATAGTTATATTATGGATATGGGCTGAAAGTGCACACTCTCAGGTTTATTTTGAGGGTACATATATCCAAAATGGAGGAAGGGTTTAGGAATTACAGCTCTTATGAGTAGCCATCCCCCCTTTTTCAAGGGACCAAAAGTTATTGAACAATTGAATCAAAAGCTGTTTCATAGCCAGGTGTGGGCTACTCCTTCGCTATTTCTTCATCAATTAAGCAGGTAAAAGGTCTGGAGTTAATTCTAAGTATGGTATTTGCATTTGGAATCTATTGTTGTGAACCTACATCATGCGTTCAAAGGAGCTGTCCATGCAGGTGAAACAGACCAACAGGCTTCAAAAACTAAACAAATCCATCAGAGAGATAGCAGCAACATTAGGAGCCAAATCAACAGTTTTGTACATTCTGAGGAAAGAAGAACGCACTGATGAGCTCAGCAACATAAAAAGGCATGGACATCCATGGAAGACAATAGTGGTGGATGATCGCAGGACCCTCTCTATGATAAAGAAAAACCAATTCACAACATCCAGACAAGTGAAGGACAGTCTCCAGGATGTGGGCGTATCATTGTCCAATCGAGAGAAGACTTCATGAGAGCAAATACAGAGGATTCACCACAAGGTACAAACCATTCATAAGCTTGAAATATAGAAAAACCAGATTAGACTTTGCCAAAAAGCATCTAAAAAAGCCAGACCAGTTCTGGAAAAGCATTCTTTGGATGGATGAAACTAAGATTAATCTGTACCAGAATGACTGGAAGAAAAAAGCGTGGAGAAGGCACACAACGTCATCTGTAAAACATGGTGGAGGCAGTGTGATGGCATGGGCATGCATGGCTTCCAGTGGCACTGGGTCATTGGTGTTTATTGATGATGTGACAGAAGCAGCCAGATGAATTCTGCAGTGTTTAGAGATACACTGTCAGCCCAGATTCAGCCAAAGGCAGCAAAGTTGGTTGGACAGCTCTTCACAGTACAGATGGACAACGATCCAAAACACACTGTAAAAGCGACCCAGGAGCTTTTGAAGGAAAAGAAGTGGAATATTCTGCAATGGCTGAGTCACTCACCTGATCTCAACCCAATTGAACATGCATTTCACTTGCTGAAGGCAACACTAAAGGCAGAAAGACCCACAAACAAAGGAAAACTGAAGACCTCTGCAATTAGAGCCTGGCAAAGCATCAGAAAGGAGGAAACCCAGTCTTTGGTAATGTCCATGGGTATTTAAAATCAACATTTTATTTATGATTATATTCATTTATCCAATTACATTTGAGCCCTTGAAAATGGATGGACTGTGTATAAAAATCATTGCAGTTCTTAAAATGTGTACTTGATATTTATGTTCAACCTCTTGAATTAAAGCTGAAAGTTTGCACTTCAAATTCATTTGGATTGTTTCATTTATTCTGGTGGCATACAGAGCCAAAAGTACGGAAATTGTGCCTGTGTCCAAATATATATGGACCTAACTGTATGTGTACATCAGCTGAGCATTAGGACCCACCCTTCCTGTCACTGCATATATGCATTACAGAGGTGGGAAGAGGTTGAAGGAATTAAAATGTCATGCATTCAGGGAGCCTTACCCCTTTGTGGCCCACAAATGAGGTACTGGTAAAGAAATTCTACTTCTATTTCTTACTTATGTTGCATTGTTAACAAGAATTGTATAACGCAACGTATAATTAGTGACATTTACCCGTCACCTGGCAAGTAGTTACCATGAGCAGCACAAAAGGTGAGTGAGCACCACGTGTGTTATGAGACGGTCTCACTATCCTAGAGAGTTTCATGCCCCCTTTACATTTTCCTATTATATAAACATCACTTTAATTCACATTACACAGGGCCTTTCTCCTAATTATACCTGAAACTGTGTCTGTGTTATTGCTTCTTCCTGAACTCCTCTATTTATACACCTACACATTATTTACTTGCAGGAAGCAGTTGGAGAAACCCTCGAAGAGCTATGGATTTCATACAATTTAATTGAAAAATTAAAAGGAATTCATGTCATGAAAAAGCTGAAAGTACTCTATATGTCCAACAATACAGTGAAAGACTGGGGTAGGTGAATTCAGAATATGAGATAAGTGAATTCTGAACACAGGTTTTCTATAAGTAGAAATGCTGGACAGATTTCAAGCCTTAGTCACAGTATTTTATCTCAAATGTCCAAGATATATGTTTTCATTCAATCATATCTGTTGTTGGGGTTCTGAATATTACTGATGAGAAGTTGGGGACACAGCTAAGTATCTGTGCTGCAGTATTGTATGATAATAGGTAAGTGATGCCTGAACAGGCATAGAGAAAAATAAATCTATAAAATCAATTGTTGTAAGGATTCTGCTGAGTGGTTGTCTTTCATAGTGTACAGAGGACAGAAAATGGAAAAAACCTGGAAATCATCTTGTTGCGCTTTAGAAATAATTTTTTTTCCTCCATTATTCATGCTTCTACTTAACTAGTAGCAGTTACTTAAATTCATTTGAAATGTATGTTACAGAGCAAGTCCAGATGGATCTGACTATTTACTCCTAGCTGTGCCATGGCCAGGATAAATTGGAACCTTCACATTGCTTCATATTGCTTTTAGTACAGTTGTAATTGACTCCAGACTACAGCTTAATAAAGAATACCCAAGCAAATGTGCAAAGGGCTCATTCAAATGTCAACATATGGCACATCAACACATGGGAGTTGTTTATTAAAGGTGGAGAGTGCAAAATCTAGTGCAACTCTGCATAGAAACCAATCAGCTTCCAGGTTTGTCAAAGGTAAAGTGATTCTAAAGGCTTATTTTATTTTTATTTTTTTTTTAAATTACATACATGTCTATACTTACTTGCAGTGTTCAGTAGTTTTGCACAGAGCGGCCCAGATCCTCCTCCTCTCAGATTTGCCGCCAGCACACCTGGCCCCTCTCTCCTGTCGAGTGCCCTCACAGCTAGCAGTTTGCTATGGGGGCACCTACTGCTCCGTGTGTCCATTCACACACGGAGCCGTGGCTCGGCCCCACCCCCTCTCTCTCCTCATTGGCTCACTGGCTGTGACTGACAGCAATGGGAACCAATGGCTCCCGCTTCTGTCTCAGCCAATGAGGAGACGGAGTCCTAGGATAGCCGAGACTCCAGCGCACATCGCTGGATCGAGAGGGGGCTTAGGTGAGTATTAGGTGGCGCTGGGGGGGATGTTTTTCACCTTCATGTATAGAAATCTTTAGAACCGCTTTAATTGAACAAGCTGCAGTTAGAAGCTGACTGGCTACCATGCAGATCTGCACCAAATGCAAAGGTGCGTGTCTATTCTTTTTTTAATCGCACCCCAATGTGCATACATGTTCAAAGCGATACTAATCAGACCCTCACTGCGTTGCTTTGTGGTGTTCTGGGAAAAAAGTGAGGTGTGTTTTTTGATTGATGGATGCATGTTGATGGCCCATAAAAAATTAAAGGGCATGTTCAATGTGGCATACATTTTGCCACAAAGCATGCGCACAAGTGTAAATGGGTCAAAAACAAGTAGTAATGGATTTCATGTGTACATTCGATTTCCCTAGCTGGCAAATTTTGATTATGCAGTGTATGTTGGTTGAATTCTGGGGTGTTTTAAATCACAGATTGAATTATGTCCTTTTGTACCTTTTCAGCGGAATTCTCCAAACTGGCTGATCTGCCATGTTTGGAGGACCTGGTGTTTGTGGGAAATCCTCTAGAGGAGAAACACACACTGGAGGGAAATTGGGTGGATGAGGCAACAAAACGTGTTCCTAAGCTGAAGAAACTGGATGGTGAGTATTAAACTTCAACAGGTCATTGCAAAAATAAAACCAAAAATTCTGGAGCAAATTCAGCATGCACAACAGTGTTTTTCTACCACCGGCCCACTGCTGGGCCACAATTTTCCTCCTACTAGACTGTACAACTTTCCTACAGTGTCAGGCAAAATGTTGGACAGGCAAGGCTGGTGGCGGCAGATTCACTAATGGGAGCAATGTCCACTTCTTAAAGTCCCAGTTAGCTGCTTCATTCACTCTGCAGGCTGTGTGCAGATTGCACTTCATTAGCTCCTTTCCTGGCCACAGGAAAGTGACACTTGAAACCAGAAGTGAGGTTATACATGTTACTTCTAGGTTCTTTGCATCTAGGTGAGATCAACAAATGGACATTCACTGGTTTCTCTCTCATTCACCCGCCATGCAGGATCAGAGCCTGCAGGTGGGACAATGAAGCCTGGAAAGCATGGGGGGCACACTTCCAGGGGTCAGAGAAAGTGAACAGATGGTTGCACAGCTGCCCCGATCACTTTCATCAGAAAGATGACAGTCAGCTTGTGAAAGATACACAATCTCAGCTTTCGTAGGATTGACCTGCATCCTAGTAACTAATCACACACTTGTCAAAAAGCAAAGTTGGACAGCTTCCACACTCTGTCCCGACCTCTCCTTCCAGCCCTCTGTCATGCTGCCTTGAAGCTGTGTATGGTAGGACTGAAGGGGGCTGTGCTATAAAGGATCTGAGTAATAGCACAAAAGTGAGATTTGGACCTTTGCTGGACTGCTGTAAAAAAAATACTGACCAATTTACTGAGGAGACCTCCATGAATTTTAATTCCATACCCCTGTGCTAGAGGATCCCTATACCTCAGGGTGTAGGGACATAGTTCCAGGATGCTGGTCCAATAATCAAGCTCCCTGGATCAACAGGGTATCCAGGACTCTTCCCCAGCATGATAAGCTGGCATCTGAGGATCTTCAGGAAGACAGGAAAGGAGGACAACCCCTGATTCCAGTGCTGGATTTCTAAGCCATTAGTATGACCAATGACTTGATTGGCTTGTCCATAATGAGAGAATGTTGCATTGTAGAGGCCTGAGGTGAAATTTGGCAAAGAGAACTGTCTCGAAGGGGGCTACGATCAGATCCAAGATTTGCATTCAAAAGTGGAGAGTCAGGCAACTGGAAAGCTTGAATCTAAGGCTAGTCCCAGATACTCTAAGACTTTGTTCCAACAGCCATGCTGAAGCATATGTCTTTGCAAGGGCCATGTTTTCCTGCACAGGTGTTGTGTGCATCCCCATAAGGCAGTCCCATTCATGCCAGTTGGGACTTAGTAGCTGCACAGACACAGCCGGTGCTCCCAATTTGACATCTGTGTGAGTGCATGGCCCCAAACACAGACCGTGTCTGCGTTCAGGGCCATGCACCCGCACAGCTATCAAATTGTATCTGTGTAGTTGCTGCATTCCTATTGACATGAATGGGACTGCCATACAGGGCACCTGTGCATCACTGTGCAGGCAAACACGACCCTTGCAATGGTGTGTGCTACAGTACATCCATGTGAATGAGGTCTAAATGGAGAGTTGGTCCCAACGCTGGCAACCCTCACTATTCCTTCAATATGAGGTCATCTATCACACTGTGGAGATGCCATGAGAGCACAGTAAGCTTAAGGTGCAGAGGAGAGTAGCGTAGTAGTTGCCTTAGTTCACAGTGGGAGGAAATCCCCCCCCCCCCCCTTCCTTTTTTTTTTCAACAAAATACTTCCCAAATAGGTACAAGGCTAATAAGCTCTTGGGTGAAAAACATGGTATTTCTTAAGAAAGAGAGAGAGAATTGGAACAGTGGGTGCAATGGGAAAGTATTTCCAGTCTTGGATCCCAAAGCTGCAAACAGCACTGGTAGCAGCAACAAGCTAATCCTCCAGTATCATAGTAATGTTCACCACAATAAGAGCTGAAACTACCTTTTTTAACTTGGTAGTAATAGCAGTGGACTGCAAGCTCATCAGGTTAACACTGGAGCATCACAGAATCACAGTTTCAGGGCCTGAGTGCTTTGTAGCCACTAAGGCCGTGGGTAGATCAGATACAGAAATTGCTGGAGAAGGAGCAGGCGTACATGCTTGTGTCCTCTGTGGCCAGAGTAAGCAAATAACTGAGTGATTTGGGTCATAAAGTCTTCCATGACTAGTAAATACCTCAGCCAAAAGGGCAGATGAATAGGCTAGTCCCGCTGGAGTCAGAGGACTATGCTTTAAAGAATAGACTTTAGGATTTCAGGCCGCAGATGATCATACCAGCAAGAGGCACACTGCAAACTCCCAAGAGATTACTAGAGTGCAGACTGGGGGCACCTATTCTAGTGGGACTATGCACCAGAGGGATTATGTTGCAATTGTGTGGCATTAAGGCAACTTAAGACTTGGGGTATGAGGCAAGGCCTCAGGTACTCACAAACCCAAACAGCTGGTAACAGGTGAGGGTCAGATGACGGGAGATGACAAAACTACTGTAGATGGGAAGCGGGAACAGAAGTTCTACATGGCTCTTTACAAGCAGGAGCAGCGGGGAGATGCTTCCTTGACACTGTATAGTGGGAAATAGAGCATGACACTCCACCCAGAAGATGTAAGTGTTCAGTTAACTGTTAACTATTTCTGTGATTCAAACCAATGGGGAACACAGAATTTTTTTGTAAGCACCCAGTGACCTATGTACTTCAGGTAGCTCCTGGTGTTCAGCCAAACCGTCTGATTCACGAAGCGAGACAGGGCAAGCACTGAGTCCTTGCCAGTGGCTCTGAACCTGGAAAGCAGTCTCTGGCTAACTTGTTGGTGAAGAGAATGCACCCTATGAAAAACTCAGTTCCAAAAGGTTACTTCTAGGCTATCCCCGATATGTCTAATCCAGCAAAGTTCAGGAGTGTCACTCCAAAAGCCAGGATGAGGACAGTTGTGCCGAAAACGCTGTGATTGAAGTGACAAGCTCCAGTAGTGATGTATAGAAGCAGCTTGATTGAAAAAGAAAATAGCTTGAAGAGTAAGAAAAAATATTGCTAACAAAATTGGCTACTCTCCATCCTCCTAAGGCACTAAAAAAAAAAACCCCATGGTATGCTGGCAGCAGGAGGGATTATCCTGGGCTGCTCTACAGATTTTTTTTTTTTTTTTGTGTGCCAGTGTCCATTCCTCCTTCTAGGTAGACAATATGCCCCCAAGGTAAAAGACTTTCTGTGTGCCCCCAATGGATAAGAAAAAAGCAAGTACTTTATTTTTAAAAATGGTAATAGTTTGTTACATGGTGCTTTAGCATCTAAAAGTCATTCATTTAAGGTTTACATCTACTTTAAAAATATTAGGTCATGATTTGTGCATTCGTAATGGAGTTGGTCACAGCTTTAATCAGATTGTGGTCTTGTTTCATTGTGTGGTCAGTATTCACAAATCATTTCTCTGATTGCTTTGTGTAGAGAAAGCACACATCAAAATCTTATCTACGTGATACTGGAATATCACTGTTCTATTGTAACAATTGTGTTTTAGGACAGTCACACAGTTTCTGTAAGGTAGTGCTACTGGCAAAGAGGATGCACACAGTTCAGTGGTCCATATTAACCTTACTGCTCCATCATTGTACAGCCGTATTGTCAATCCCCAATCTCTTATCTACATATTTTATTGTCTTACCTGGGTATGACATGACCACATAAATACAGCCTTCTAACCCTTTCATCCTTTTTGTTATTTTCAGGAAATCCCGTCATTAAGCAAGAAGATGAGGAGGGAGATGATTCGTAATTTATTTTTTTTTCATTTTCCTTTTAAATTATTTAAACCGTTCCAAAACAGAAATGGTTTTTTATAAACATTTTTGTATATTTAATACTTTTTTTCAATAGTTTCCTTTTCTATGTTTTAAATTATCATGGATGCAAAGCATTATTTTAAGTGTGACCTCTATCTTGGAGGGATCAGTCTCAGCATACGATAAGAAGCGGTTCTGTTATTTTTATCGAAATAGAAGGAAACTATAGAGTGGTGTGAACAAGCACAAGGGGACACGATCATTCCATAGGGTATTGATATTTATATGATGTATCCATTCCTAATACTGTAGCGTAATCTAACCATGAGGAGGTATGACTTCTTTTTTTGTACTTTAGCAATCACCAGTCTTTCTCCAACGTAGACTTCTCCTGTGTTAATCCTTGTTAACTGATAATCTGGAAATTGGTTCAGTACTAAAATAATTGCCATCCTTTTATATGCTGAGAGAAGCACATTACAGGGTAAGTCCACCTAATACAGACATTTCAGCATTTTATGGATGCAGAGTATTGGCTACATTACTGTCTCTGGGGATATCAGCAGTGATATGTATTACCACTTATGTTCCCAATTCCACACCTCTTTGCTGTTATTGATATTCAGAGTTTATTAGTAGTTTTTTTTTTTTTTTTTTTCCATAACATTTCTTAACATTTGAAACAAGTTGAACCACCAGGTGCGCCTCTGAGACCTGGCTATGACTGTATTTGGTAATCAAAGCCTTGGGTCTTCCACTCTAGACCAGGGCAAATATAGGAAGCTAGTGGTGGGTTCATTTCTTGTCATCTACCTTGGCATTAAATATCTGGCTTAGGTGGACTTACATTTTAATTATATCCTTGAAGTGCACAAACATTTTATATTCCTTGTAGAAGTATATAGAGCCATATACTAGAGTTTACAATACTACAGAGTTTAAGATTATTTTTTTTGAGACAGAAATGTGAGAAAAAGGCATTCCCAGTCATGTGAGCAGTAGCTTTGAATATCAGGTATGTTTTATTTTTGTATTTATAGCTAGTACTAACTGCATTATTTCTATGAAGGAGGTTCAGGTGGAGGCCCACTGGAAGAGTGTGGGGGGAAAGCCAAGTTTACATGTGTGGAATAGATGGAGCACTGCATTCCTTTATGGTCACTCAAATCTCCCTACTCAGCAAATCTTAAGATATCAGCCACATAAGGAGTGTATTGTTAGCAGTGAGTTGCCATACTTCTCTTTGCACTGTGAGATGAAACAGTAAGGCACAAGCATTGTGTAACACTTAATAGACAGAAGAGCCTTTATGTATAATGAGAAAATGTGGCTACCTCAAAGTTCATGCGTTTTTCTGATTTTTTTTTTTTTTTTTACCTTGCTAAAAACGCAAGAAAAATATTTTCCCTAAATCCACTTCACACCACTGCGCTGTGGGTGGTGTGCACTTTGAAAAGTGCGCTTTCCAAAACTGGAGCAAAAACTCAGATCTGCATTGAAACTAATGAAAAGCACAACAAAAATGCACCACTGTTGTGCATTTTTTGAGGCAGATGTCCATTTTTTTACAGGTGCATGCCAAGTAGGAAGCGCACCAGAAATGCAACGCAGAACACTCTCCCATTGGCCTCCCCCAGAGCCCTTGTATAGAGTACTTATTCATTATGTTCTAGTGTGGGACAAAAATGTGTGCTGTGTTTGTGAATGGTTGTATTTTTCAAATGCCATGTTTATGTCAGTGGAACAGAACAGATTGTCTGTCTCAAGTACCAAAGCTGGTCAATGGAGCATTTCTTCCTGCATTGTATTGATAATGTCCTACTCTTTTTCACTGTTACGATTTGAAGCCTGGTCAGCACAATGAAAAGTGTGAGTACACCTGTGTGACAATAAAAGTTAATTCTCTATTTCATTTTCTGAGTGCTCTTTCAAGTGCAGTTTACTGTGGAACTTAACCCCTTCTGTACAGAGGGTAAAACAAATCCCAATGCCTGAACACAGTTTTGCAACTTTGATATTCGTTAGTAAGGTCCCTTTTTCACATGGGGCGGACCCATCAGCAGATCTGCTTGCTCAGCGGGGAATCTGCTGATCCCCACTGAGCAAGCAGATGACAAGTCCACGTCTGCTCCGCTTATGCAGAACAGACACAGCCCTCTATCCTCTTTGAGCAGTCGGATGGAAACGGACCGCCTGTCCATTTCCATCTGAGGGACGGAAGGGGAACAGATCCCCATCTGTCTCTTTTTGGTGGATTGGATTGTATTGGATGTAGGCAGGTGTAAATTGACACGTCAGTTTACACATCCCTCCACAGAGGAGAATAGAGTTCCGATCAGGTCTGCCAGGAAGGCGGACCAGATCAGAATGTCCATGTGAAAGGGGCCTAAATCTGTACATATCCTCACAACTACTTAGTGGATCGAGACTTGTTTTTTTCCCCAGGACAAATTAGGCCTACAATTGGTGGTAAATGGTAATTGATAGAAAACAAAAATCAAGCCATATCTAAGGAAAGCTGTTTTAAAAAAAAATTATATTTTCAGTATTTTGGAATTTAGTTGTATATTTCTTCCTATTACCATAACCTACCACAAATGAAAAACCCTAAATAAATTCTTCTGCTCCTGCCAATTGCAGTGACAACACCTATAATATATTGCCAAAAGTATTGGGCCAGCCCTCCAAATCATTGGATTCAGGTGTTCCCATCCCCTCCATGGGCACAGGTGTATACAGTCAAGCATCTATGCATGCAGACTGCTTCTACAAACATTTGTGAAAGAATAGGTCACTCTCAGGAGCTCCGTGAATTCAAGTGTGGTACCATGATAGGTTGTCACCTGTGCAATAAGTTCATCTGTGAAATTTCCTTGCTACTAAATATTCCACAGTCAACTGTTAGTGGTATTATAACAAAGTGGAAGCAACTGGGAATGGCAGCAACTCAGCCACGAAGTGATAGACCACATAAAATGACAGAGCGGGGTCAGCGCATGTCTGCAGAGTCAATAGCTAAAGACCTCCTAACTCCTCCTAAACTAAGTGTGGCCTTCAGATTAGCACAACTACAGTGTATAGAGAGCTTCATGGAATGGGTTTCCATGGCTAAGCAGCTGCATCCAAGCCTTACATCACCAAGTGCAATGAAAAGTGTCAGATGCAGTGGTGTAAAGCACATGTTCTCTGGAATGACAAATCACACTTCTCCATCTGGCAATCCAATGGATGAATCTGTGTTTGGCGGTTGCCTGACTGCATTGTGTAAAGTTTGGTGGAGGGGGAATTATGGTGTGGGGTTGTTTTTCAGGGGTTGGGTTTGGCCCTTTAGTTCCAGTGAAGGGAACTCTTGAGGTGTCTGCATACCAAGACATTTTGGACAATTTCATGCTCCCAACTTTGTGGGAAGAATTTGGGGATGGCTCCTTCCTGTTCCAACATGACTGCTCACCAGTGCACAAAGCAAGGTCCATAAAGACATGGATGAGCGAGTTTGGGGTGGAGGAACTTGACTGGCCTGCACAGAGTCCTGACCTCAACCCGATCAAACACCTTTAAGATGAATTAGAGTGGTAACAACGAGCCAGGCCTTCTTATCCGACATCACAAATGTGCTTCTGGAAGAATGGTCAAACATTCCCATAGACACACTCCTAAACCTTGTGGACAGCCTTCCCAGAAGGGTTAAAGCTGGTATAGCTACAAAGGGTGGGCCAACTCAATATTGAACTCTACAGACTAAGACCCATGCCATTAAAGTTCATGTGCGTTTTGAAGGCAAGTGTCCCAGTACTTTTGTCGATATGGTTGTATGTTACTTCTTGTTTGTAGTTGTAATAGGGCCCAGAAACAATAGTGCGCATATCCTACCTAAAACACACTGATATAGATAATAATTTAAAATGCTGACTCTGACCTTTTTACCCCAGCTCTAACTCTGCCACTGGCTTAGATCAAACCCTGTTCCTATTTTTTTTTTCTCCACGCCTATGTTTTTATTTACATTTTCTCCTTTTAGCAGGAGAGAAATGTAATGTTTTTTTCCTCTCCATTCAAGAGAAGAAATGAACACACAGGTGGGCTGCAGTGCAGTGTGACTGAGGCTATCAGAGCGATCAGGTGATGGGAAACTGGCTTCTTATCGTTAGTACAAGACTGGGGCTGTCAGTGAAAGCTCAGTCCCTGTGCTGGACGCATGCTGTGTGATGCACTTTCAACACAAACACATATATGTGGCCTTACAGTAGAAGAGCCGCTTCTGTGAGGCTGCATATATGTGTACACGCAGTGGGAAGGGGTTAACTGCATCTGAGTACAAACTGAAAACAATTTAATTTGTTTTTAATATTCAAAGCAAACTCCCCCATCCAAAACAAGACCTGTAAATATAACATACCTTCCAATCTATTTACTAATTCTAGCAGTGTAAGGATTGAAAATAAAATCCTTAATATTGATTGAGAGAGTTTAGTTCTGCTTTAGGGATGGCATTTTTAAACAGGAACTTCACCCTCTTGATCCACATTATTTTTAATCCTTATGCTGCTAGCATTAGTTTATTTTTTAAGTTACATTTTTATTGTGTAAAACTAGAAATCTTACAAAAAAGGAAATGATCCAAAACGCAGAGGTGGATCCAATAACACTGAACAATCAGAGCAGAATGAATCGCAGCGTATTGCGAGTACAGAAAGGATAAATGAAGACCAAGCTTATTCGGAATGTAATAAAAGGGTGGCAATGAGACCAAATATATCTACCTAGCGGGAAGAAGCAGGGCCTTGCTTATGTACTTTGTATTTTCCAAGGTAGAACTTGAAAGAAAGAAAACCCAACTAAGAACACAAGGCAGTAGCACTGCAATAGTGCCCCATATTACTAGCAAGCCATTAGCCAACTGACACATGTCAAATTAAAGCATGGAGACAGAGATGGGTGAGTTTGCATTGAATATTAAAAATTAATTTAATAGTGTTTTTGGTTTGTGGCGCTCAGAGGCAGTGTACCGCTGCTTTACATAAAGGCATCAAAGCACACCTCCCCCCCTTGTTATCCATGTCAGAGAGTAGAGTTACAGACCCTGTGGATCTCACAAGGTCTGTAACGGCACAAGGTTAGGCATGGTTTATCACCTGCTGCCATTATTCTTACAAACAGCCAGATCTAGTCTATCTAATCAGGGGGTGCAGTAAAAAAAAAAAAAAAAAAAAAAAGTCGGGGGCAGCCAGTCACAACTTGGCAGTGATACAACTTGGCAAAACATTAGTATGTATTATGGTGATTAAAAAGAACCTGTGTCTCCTTATATCAGATGGCTCTATTGGAGACCCCCTTTACATCAGGAGTCCTCACCATATATCATAAAGTCCCCCTTTATATCATGTTCCAATTAGAGTGTCCCCTTACATCAATGTCCCCATGAGAGCCCCCCTTTACATGAGGTCCCCATATTAGTGACCTTTGCATCAGGTTCCCAGCAGAGTCCCCCTTGCATCAGGTGTCCCCATTAGAGTTTCCCCTTAAATGGATTGTTGCCATCAGAGTGTCTCCTTACATCAGCTGTCTGCATCAGATTGGCTCATGGATTAGTGGATGCACAGCTAAAATCTGGAGGGTCACAGCCCACCCCAGCTGCCCCCTAGATCCAGCCCTGCTTACAAACCATGTGTTCACCAGGCATAGAGTACAATAGCACTGCTTGAGCACAGTATACTTTATAAACAAGCAGACTTTACATGATGATGATGTGAAAATCAAATGGTGTAAGAATTCCAAGCAAATGCATTTTAATTACAGGTCATGTTACAACCAAAAACATAAATGTATTTTATTGGGATTTTAAGTGATAAACACAAAGTGGCACATAATTATGAAGTAGAAAGAAAATGATAAATGGTTTTCAAAAGTTTCTACCAATAAATATCGGAAAAGTGTGGCGTGCATTTGTATTCAGCCCCCTTTACTCTGATACCCCTAACTAAAATCTAGAGGAGCCAATTGCCTTCAGAAGTCACCTAATTAGTAAATAGAGTCCACTTGTGTGTAATTTAATCTCAGTATAAATACAGCTGTTCTATGAAGCCGTTAGAGAACATTAGTGAACAAACAGCATAATGAAGGCCAAGGAACACACCATACAGGTCCAGAGATAAAGTTGTGGAGAAGTTGAAAGCAGGGTTAGGTTATAAAAAAAAAAAATATCCCAAGTTTTGAACATCACACGGAGTACTGCTCAATCCATCATCCAAAAATGAAACGAGTATGGCACAACTACAAACCTACCAAGACATGGCCGTCCACCTAAACTGACAGGCCGGGCAAGGAGCGCAATATTCAGAAAAGCAGCCAAGAGGCCCATGGTAACTCTGGAGGAGCTGCAGAGATCCACAGCTCAGGTGGGAGAATCTGTCCACAGGACAACTATTGGTCATGCACTCCACAAATCTGGCCTTTATGGAAAAGTGGCAAGAAGAAAGCCATAAGAATTTCCATTTGCAGTTTGTGAAAAGCCATGTGGGGGACACAGCAAACATTTGGAAGACGGTGCTCTGGTTAGATGAGACAAAAAATAAACTTTTTGGCCTAAAAGAAAATGCAACGTGTAGCAGAAAACTAACACTGCACTTCACCCTAAACACACCATCCCCACCGTGAAACGTGGTGGCAGCATCATGTTGTGGGGATGCTTTTCTTCAGCAGGGACAGGGAAGCTGGTCAGAGTTGATAGGAAGATGGATGGAGCCAAATAGAGAGCAATCTTAGAAGAAAACCTGTTAGAGAGTCTACAAAAGAATTGACTGTGATGGAGGTTCACCTTCCAGCAGGACAACAACCCTAAATATACAGCCAGAGCTACAATGGAATGGTTTAGATCAACGCAAATTCATGTGTTAGAATGGCCCAGTCAAAGTCCAGACCTAAATCCAATTGAGACGCAAGACTTGAAAATTGCTGTTCACAGACGCTCTCCATCCAATCTGACAGATCTTGAGCTATTTTGCAAAGAAGAACGGGCAAAAATGTCCCTCTCTAGATGTGCAAAGCTGGTAGAGACATCCCAAAAAAGACTTGCAGCTGGAATTGCAGTGAAAGGGGATCCTACAAAGTATTGACTCCGGGGGGCTGAATACAAATACACCCCACAATTTTCACAGATTTGTAAAAAATGTTGAAAATCATTTTCCTTCCACTTCACAATTCTGTGCTACTTTGTATTTTATTGAGATTTTATGTGATAGACCAACACATTTACATTTTTGGTTGTAACATGACAAAATGTAGAAAATTTCAAGGGGTATGAATACTTTTTCAAGGCACGGTATGTGAGAGTCCAAGGGGGTGAAAACTCATGCACAGTATACTCAGGTTTTTCTACATATTGTATGCTGATGAATATGAAGGCAGGATAGCCAAACTGCTGAACAATCTAGGAACAGCAGTTTGACTGTCTTCCTTTCAACATTGGATGAAACTAGAAGAGTTTTATAGTGTCATGGAAGTTGTACAGATGACATTGTCAGTTACCCAGATTTCAGCCATATTTTCTATGCTGCAATATATACAAGAATAAATAAAAACACTGTTTTAGTGACAATTAGCAGCCTCTTTATAGGAGCCATGAAAAATAAGTGTAGTCAAGTAGCACACAGGCTGGCAATCTAACATTCTTCAATTCTCACACACACACACAAACAAAAATATGAGTTTTTTGTTGTTTTTTTTTTTGGGGGGGGGTAACTAGTTTATATAAGTGAATGACATTCCTCTTAGGCTAACTGCAAAGAATGTTTAAGCCCATACAATTTGCAACTGTAAATGGGATTTAGGAGGCAGAATTTTGCCATACTGCAGCATTTCCTATAACCATTTTCACATTGCAAATGCTGCACACATGGATAGAGAAGGTCAGGATACCTTATGGGCAGGAAAATGTATTCACTTACAAAACTGGCCTGCCCATAGCCATCCTTGCAAAACAAATACTAAAATTATTAAACAATAGGCCCTGTACTCTGTTTCCAAAAGATAACATTCAAACATTCAAGTCCGGATTGGTAATGAAAGAGGACATTGTTATTTTGGAGCATAGAGGTCGGCTTTCATCTCCAACACCCACATAGAATAATATCTGTGCCAGGAATGGTCACCAATCACCCATTTATGGTCTGTATTTTCAGTTCATTACCTCCATGAAACATTTTTTGTTTTGTTTTGCAAAATACCATTGTGGATGGGGAATATGTCAGCTTTAACCGCAACTCCCACAAAACAGCTAAATACAGTTACAGAAACCATCTACCCTGCCATAAAATTGGAAAACTTGGAGCACCTCCTCCCAAGCTAGATGATGCTTATTTTTCCCACCAAACCTTCATTCTGTAGAATCAATGTCAGTGCTTTGGTTACTTCCTAACCTTTTAATCCTTCGTGAATTTCACTACATTTTTAATGCCCAATCTTACTAAGACCACCTATAAAAAGTTGTATTTTATGCAGATATTCTGGCATCTGTTTCTTGCCGTGTGTTTGGCAATACTGATTGATGTATTACATGGTAGATTTGTCATAATTTCTTGATGCAAAAAGTTTTTTTGGCACAGAATACTAATACAAAGATTATGGCTATTGTACAGATACTCAGGATTTAGATATAAGGAGTCAGTTACATTAGCGATCCTGACAGTGGCAGCAATGGGATTGTGAAAGAGATTACTCACCTGGTCTTGGAGCACTGCTCCTGCACTTGCCAAAATGTTTCAGAATCTCCCTTACTAGTAAAAACATCTGGATGATTCAACCCTTAGGGGAAAGACTGCCTGTCCATTGACACCTGACTGCCATCCGATCCGCTGGATGGAAGGGGAATGGATCCCCAGCCCTCTGTGTTTTAGCAGATCGGATTGGATGTGGATTGGACACGTCTGTTTTACACCTGTTATTCCATAGAGGAGAATGGAGGTTCTGATCTCCTGAAAAACGGACAAGGGATCCAAATGGAACGTTTGTGTAAGTGTGTGCAGGTGAGTGCTGTATCCGAAATACATGAGCAGCAAGTGTGAGGCAGTTCTTGGGGGTTAGTTTGGTTTAGGAAAAGGCTTTGTAGGGGTGGTAAGGCCCCTTTTGCACAAACATTCCATTCGGATCCCTTGTCCGTTTTTCAGGAGATCAAAACCTTCATTCTCCTCTATGGAATGACAGGTGTAAAACAGACATGTCCAATCCATTCTGCTAAAACACAGAGGGCTGGGGATCCATTCCCCTTCCATCCAGCGGATCAGATGGCAGTTGGGTGTCAATGGACAGGCAGTCTGTTTACATCTGACTGCCCATAGAGGAGAACAGGCTCTGTCCCTTTTCCCTCTGCATAAGCAGAGCGGATACGGACCAGTCATCTGCCTGCTGAGTCCTCCCCGTGTGAAAGCGGCCTAATAAAGAATAGATTGAGAGATAGGAATTGGAGTCTGGTTGAAGTAAACTGGCTACATGCGTTTTTGGGTTTGTATGCTTGTATTAGAGGAGAATAAATACTGGCAACTAAAACTTGCTCATACAATTAGCTGATTGTGAAACCTTTTTGCATCAATACCTTGAACCAAAACGTATGCCATCAAATTACAGCGCAAGCACTTCTACAAGCTTGACTTCTCAACTGAACACAAGGTGAACTGTAAAGGGAGTTCATACATGAATGCATGGCGCAAGTGTGGGATTGTTTAGGAATGGAATGTGTGCATGAATGTTTTAGGATGGCTATGACAGAACAGACAGGAGTGACACTATACCACCACAAATGAGATCCCAGCACATTGGTAACTGCTGCAGCTTATAAAGGTAAAAGACCACATCACTCCCTTATTGTACCATGCAGAATAAACAGAAAACTGGAAAGTCCGGCTGCAGGAGGGCGATGGGAGGGGAGAGAGACAGAATCTACTTCAGCAAATGTCAGTCAGTAGCTCTAAAATATTTAACGTAAAAGCAAAAACCCATAAAGTAGTAAACTGTTCACCTACACTTAAAATGGCAGCAGAAAATATCCAGTCCTGTAGCATAAATCTTGAAATCTTAATCTTTTCTGTTTTCATATCAAAAGTTGAACTCAGGAGTGAACAGCTAAAGGTTTAAACAAAATAAAGCCCAACCATGCTTATGATCACACATCTGCTGTGTGGACAGACATGGTTGGTAGATGATCACATACAGGTGTAGATGTAGTTGTACAAACAACTTCAGAGCCTCTTGGGGGATCAGGAAGGATTTTTTTTCCCTGCAGGAGCAAAGTGGATCATCCTTTGCTGGTTTTTTTTTTTTTTTTTTGCCTTCCTCTTTTTTTTTTTTCTTTAATGGTTGAACTTTTGTCTTTTTTTCAGCCAGACTAGGAATCAGGCACTTCATATCATATAAACAACTATGCAACTTCTGCATTTCACCTGGTCAGTACACAAGGGCTTGTCTAATGGACTTAGGAGTCACATGCACCCCATGCAGAGGATGATCATTGGCATAAAATGTCTAGAATTTGCTGAATGTGATGGCGCTAATTCACTAACCACTGAGCAGACATTTGATAATACAAGCTGTATTAATAAACAGCGGTGCCATTTGCACATGCAATACAGCAGAGAGAATCATGTGACTGGCTTTACAGTATTCCCAATCCTTAGGCTGGTAAAGCAGTTTGTATATATGGTTCTAAAGCCTTACATTTTTGGGTTTTTTTTTTTTTTTTTTTTTTAACTTTAATGCATTCTCTGCATTAAGGTAAAAAAAAAAAAAAAAATACGGCCTTTCTTAACCAGGGTGCCTTGAGGTTTCTTCAGGGGTGCCTTGGCAAAATGTCTAAAAATTGGCCAAAATCTTGTATACAAGCCAGCAGGTGGAACAAGCCTGCCTTTTAGTTACACAAAGCCACAGGTTTTCATTCTGTACCATTACGACCTTCTAACCACTGGCACCCTGACAACCAATGACATCATCAGTTGAGAAGGTGGATTGTCAGTTGCCTGCACAACATCCTAGTTTGACCCTCCCCTGTCCTTCTCCATCAGTGCTGGGGTCACATTAGCTCAGTGATGGAGAAAAACTGAGGGAGAAGAGAAACCATATACTACTACTCAGTACCAGTGTGCAAAGTGTATTTGCTTTGGAAGAATAAATCACCTCTAATGGTGGAAGTCCTATATGTATGGATGTTGTTGCGTTATATAAAACAATTTGAAAATTTTTTAACATTTTAGAATCAGGTGCCCTTTTAAAACTATGGACAGTCTATAGGCACCCCATTTTAGAATGGGGTGCCTCAAGACTGTCCATAATTTTAAAGAGTGCCTTGACTGAAAAAAGGTTGAGAAACACTGGTCTAGAATCCCCAGTCCCTCCTTATACTTACCTGAGCCTGATCTCAATCCAGTGCTGCGCATGAGAGCAGCGTCTCTCACTGCTCTCTCTTTCCACTCAGGGCAGACTGATAGCAGTTGTAGCCATTGGCTCCTGCTGCTGTTCATCAAATTCCATGAAAAAGGAATGGGGGGTGGGGCAAAGCTGTCTATGGCTGCAGGCAGCAGGGTTTGGGAGCAAGCATGCACAAGCTTAACCTGCAAAGAATAACAGATCTCTCCTGTTGTCTGTGCTACTGGTCGCTTGTCCGGTGAGTAGAAATCACCTGATAAAGAGTTTTAAGGAACAGACACTTCCGGGAGTGCAGATCTCCTACATCAATACTGTAACCTGTATTGAGTGGGGGGGGAACAATGTGCGCAGCGGGGGACCAAAAGATTCACCGAGTATCATGCATAGTGCAGCCCTTTCACTTGAATGGGCTGCCCTATATGCGTTTTTTGCAGCAAAGAAGCTTTGAGACCAAATTTTGGCCCTGAGCCAGGTGCATTTTTGCACAGATGAACTGAAGGATGAATAGCACCCGGATGCCCAATTAACTTTTTGCTGCAATTTGGAACTGCAGGCAGAATCACAACAATTCTGCCCATGATTGTGAATGGGGCCCAAGTTCCGCTCTGCAGAAGGGCAGTATTTTAGATATTAGTTTCAGCACCAGTCACTTAGATAATTTCAATAGCTACTCATTTATTAAAGAGCCTTCTGGTTTCTTTTTTTTTTTATTGCAGGTTTTTTTTTTCTTTTTTTATGTATATGTAAACCAGGATTTGACACCTCAAAAATTTGCATCTGTGCCCATGTATTATGATCACTAACAGATTGGCATGAAGACTACCAGTACAACAGTTTACTGGCACAGCTAAAGCTCTAATGCAGTGCTGTAAAATGCTATTACCTGGGCCCTGAAACAGAGCTAGTTTAGGGGCAAATCCAACACTACTATCAGGAGGTGGGCATTGGTTTGAAGCTTTAGGGGCACCATATATCTTGGCATCATCTCTAGAGCTACCCAATCACCAGTGTGACATGGGCAAAAGATTGATGTCACATGGGCGATTCTGGCACTGGTGACAACTTTCAAGAGTTAGGATTGCAAAGACACTGATTTTCAGTCTCTATGTAGTCACTCTCTCACTAGTGACAAGGATTCAGTAGCATGCGGTGCTATCAAAGGAGCCATTCCTCAAAAAGTAAGTGGAAGCCTCTTCCATGCAACTCTGCTACTAGCGATATGTTGCCAACAACAGAGTCATCCAAGTGACAGTTCTAAGATTGCTGTGCTTTACTCTTTTTTTCTTTTCTCCAGCTTGAATGAATGGCAAACACCTATGCCCACTATCCCTAAAGTACACCTGTTTTAGCATAAAAAGTTGTGTTTTCTACAATTCCAATAAATCTATACTATGGGGCAGTGCATGGCAATTGTTTTAAGGTATAAACATCTGTAAAAAGAAAAAAAAAAAAAGGTCCATTAACTCCTCAGATACATTATATTCCGTTATCTCTATTGCATGTGAACAAGAGTAAACCTTTGAATATGTGATTGTAAGAGCTGATAAAATCCAGTATCTCATCAAATGTTCACTGTGCAATTCATGTATTTATGGTGAAAAAGAATGAAAGATAAACCACAAGGCAGTGAACGTGAAGACACACAGCTCACTCTCCAGAACTATGAACATACACACATTATCTCTTAAGCATATAAAGATTATTATTATCTTTTTTTTTATACAAAACATAAAGTAGATATATTTACATATAGTGTATATGCATATAATTTGCATTGCCTTTCCCCCAACTGTAGACATTTTTGTAAAATATATATATAAAAAAAAAAAAAGGCCTTTTGGACTTGTATGTAAGTCTGTGCTCGGATTGGTAAATGCAAGGAATTTCTGTAATAAGTGCATCATTCCACTGTATAGGTATATTTTGCTACAGTTGTATTCGAGGCAAATATTTTGTGGACCTGGAAACACAGTTTACTCTTGAAGTGACATCACCAAGGCATTTCCTGTATGCAGAAAGTGCTGGAATCACTGCATTCTAATTAGGGTAGGATCAGTAACAAGATGCCTGTTCCTCCTGTCAGGAGAAAGTAGTACTTTAAAGCTGACCAAACTTTCCAGCTGAAGCAGTCATTTTGTAGTCAGAAGTCTAAAAAAAAATGCAGCATATCAGTGTAGCAGGAACAAGAACCTTATGAATAAAAAAGTAGGCACAGCGTCATGGGGATCATTGGGTTCTGACCAGGGGCGGACTGACAACTCATGGGGCACCCGGGCAAAAGGGGATCATGGGGCCCCTGTGTCCTTGCCCAAACTCAAAAAAGCCTATGAAAAAGGTACCAGGGGCATCTCATGGGGCCCCCTACTGACCCCGGGCCCTCGGGCAGTGCCCGAGTTTCCAAATTGTCAGTCTGCCCCTGGTTCTGACATAATCGATAGGCTACATATGAGTTGAACTACAAAAATGGACACTTCTACCAGCCACTTTAAAGCCCAAAACCAGGAAAATACAAAATGCACCTTCGTAGTGCACCCCCTCACACTGCAAGGGTTAAATGCTTATGTTCAGGATGGTACAGTGCAGGCTTTATCATTTTACTGTCCCCTCATTCCAGCTAGTTTTGGCACTTGCCTCCTCTGCCAAAACTCTAGTATGTGAGCAGAGCCTCAGCTTCATCACATACAATAAAGGGACATCAACCCTGTATTGTATGTCAAGGAGGCTGGACTGTGACCTAGCCAGTGTGAGCTTTAAGAGGCAGCTATGGGGACCAGTCGCTGGAGCGCAAAATAAGGCAAGAACTTCTCCTTACTCCCCACTGCAAGGGTGAATTTGTTTTTTTATATACCCAGAGTTGGGACTAAAAAACAGTAATATAGAATAAAAAAGACCAATCTTTACTACTCCAATCAATGCTGACTTCTGGGATGCACAGTATATGTAGGTCAGCAAAAACTGCGGTATGTTGTTTAAAGAACTTTCCTGGAATATGACACTCCTGGATCAAATATAACCCCTAACATCACAGTAAAGTGACATCTCAGCTTTGTAATAGCTGAACATAACCGCTAATAACACACAAAACAGGAGGCCTTGATCCAGGAAAGGTTTGTATTACATGGATAACCTCCTATAGGAATATGTAGTATCACACTCGTGTGCAAAATCCATCATCAAAGTACAGTGACTATTACAGGAGAGTAATAACTGATGTAATTCACCTAATGAGGTGTATATATATATATATATATATATATATATATATATATATATATCTCACATCACACTCAAGGTCCACAAAAGAAATGTTTCTTCTCAGCAAATATCCTCCTTTTACAGGAAAGGAATCGGGGAAAAAAAAAAAAAAGGTTGTAAAAGTTTTTGTTTCTTCTTTAAACAACTTGTCTTTACAGGCACATATGTAAAATAAAAAATAATTCTTTCATCTCTGAAACAAACTGTAAATTATATACTGTTTTCCCAATAAATAGTTAATTTAAGATAAAAAGTTCTGAGTCCACTTTACACGTTCATGAGCTTGATCCTTAGAGAAACTGTCGACAGTGGAAAAAAAAAATTGTGGGGGTGTGTAGGGAATAGAGCGAGGGTCCAGCCTCACTGTTCTGGCTTGGAGCTCCGCTTACATGTCTCCATCATCTGAACTGTCGCTGCTTTCACTGCTGCTCTCGCAACTACTGTCGCTGCTGCTCCCACTGTCGCTGCTCTCCATTCGCCGAGACCTGGCATGTAACACAGCTTGTGCCGCCGCCGCTGCTGCTGCTGCTGCCGCGGCAGCAGCAGCAGCTTCACTTTGCCTCTGGGCTGCAGCTTTTTTCTCCTGCTCTGCATGGCTCTTCATATGTGCACTTCGGCTTTTTACTTTGAAGAACACCCTGCATGAAGAAGAGATCAGGTTTACAATTTTATCAAAATAATAAAAGTATCAGTTTTTAGAAGGTTTTCAGTCTTTTATAAGAGACGTGATTTGCACTCCACAGGTTATGGACTCTCTGACAGAAGGGGATAACTTTGAGCAGTTTTGTATTTGTGATGAATAGTTGATCCTGAAATTAAGATGAGGTTAGATTTGGACAAAATGTCATGAATTAGAACTTCCCAAATTAATCTGTGTTTAAAGTGTTACTAAACTCAGGACCCTGCATTCACTATATCTGCTCTCCCACAGTACACACAACATGGAAGTGCAATTATTTTAGTAAATATAAACTGCTAAATACCTTTTCTCATCAGCAGTATGCAGCAGTCTTGTGACTTCTATAAGTGTCCAGCAGAGCAATGGTTAAAGCTTGTAGGAGGAGTTTTCATTTTTCTCTGACTGTCCTATGAGGCTGCATGACCCTAACCCTCTGGACAGTGCTGATTGGCCCTCTGTCATTTGCATGAACCCTCCCAAAAAAAAAAACAAAAAAAAACTTTCTACTAATTCACACCAAACTGAGCATGTGCAGAGTGCCTCCTAGGGCTCTGTATTATCAGCAGATGGATTGGGGACTGTGGAAGAAGGGGAGGATCAAAGAAGACTGCATTATGTACAAAGGCTGTTTAATCCTGAGGATTAACCCCTTAGGTTCCACAGTGAGTATAACAATCATGCTATACTGCATATACAGACTGATTTTACTGTTGTGGGTTTAGTAACACTTAGTTTTTTTTTTGCAGTTTGGATTCCCAAAAGGCTTCTGGGAGAAAGAGACTAAAGGCAGTGTGTGCCTTAAGTCTGCTTTTACGGTTGCCTGAATACACTTAGCTTGACTCCCGTGGCCACCAGGCTCTACCCTTCTACTTTAATATCTCTGGTAGAAGTTTATAGAGTTACTCGGGCATGTTGTTTGGCCACATCATATACACAGGCAGTGCTGCCAGGAGTTCCCAAACCATTCTGAACAATTTTGCAGCATTTCATGCTCTGTAACACTCACTTCAAATTTCAGAAGTGCACAGATTTAAAAACAACTGAACAAACGTTTCAGAGAGAATGGCTTTTAATGTCCTCCCAGTTTTTTTTTTTATTTATATCTTGTAACTACTTACAGGCTGAAAACCCTCAGCACACGATGAGCTCCCATCTGACCATGTTGTTTGAATCTCACTGAAAGAAGTCTGCACCAAACCACATGACCATGAATGTTTCCAATCAGCCAGCCCTAGAACCAGTGTCTCTAGTTAAAAGGAGCTTGCTGCCTTCATTTACCCACATTCTGGTATCTAGAATCAACAATGTACCATTTGCTCTGTTGAACCCTGATACTCATTGATATCACACTTGTGTCCATAATGACTGAATCAACGGTTGGAAAGGTGTTAGACACCCCCCAAACAGTAACATGTTTCCAGGGTAAAATTTAAAGGTCACAAATTTTGACCAGTTTTGAAAGCCAGCACTCTGCAGATGCTAACATCAAGTCTGCCAGGGCTGCATTCCTAGTGAATCAGGGAGAGAGATGCTTAAAGGTTTATCAAAACCACATCTCCGTCTTTATCATCCTCCTGGATGGAGATCCTTTATTGGAGTGGTGTGGGCTTGTGTTGAAGCTGTGAATACCGGATCCATCTGGTAGCCAGTCAGGCTTGCTTCACCAGTCCAGCACTGTGCAGAGGAATCATCACATCCAAAGAGGGATCTCCATCCAGGAGGATGTTAAAGACTGAGATGTGGTTTTGATGAGCCTTTAAGCATCTGATTTTGGGAGTGTATAACATATTGTGACCAACTTATTTATTAAAAGGATTATTTGCGCTAGGGTGGTCTGCTCTCTCTCTGCCGATTGTGTTTTTGCAGTGTCTTGTGTCCCGCTGGTATTGAAAGAGCTGCATCTTAGGTGACCTTTTAAGCCCTTATGACCGGACTGTGTGTACCTCTATTAGATTCAATGGACTGAATCATCAAGTCTCAGTTTTGATCTCGCTAGCTCAGCCACTATTTGATATATGATGTTTTTAAAGATTTTTAAAAGGGCTATAGTTAAGTAACTACACCATTTTTATGTATCCACTACTGAGTGTCCGTAGTTCCAGAGGTAAAGAGAAAATCCTGCCAGAAACAGCACAGAATTTTTAAGTGGCTTGCCTACATAGTAGGTGGTCAAGTGCTCTCATCAAGAAATGAAATTAAAATGAACATGATGTATGTAATCCTAGAGGAGATCACATCTCTATAGACTGCAATGTCTTTCAGCTGCCTATTGCCTTAGTATCTTTACTTTACAAAGCATTGTGTCTAGTGAAGAGCAGAAAGGACATTGGTAAATGATTAACATCTGAAGAGCTGTATAAACAATTTAAAAAGCCAGCACCAACGAAGGAAAGATACATCTCTGGTCAAAGTAATCTCCTGAGGATGTGTTTCTATATTTTTCCTACACAAACAAAAAAACAAGGATGGAGCTGCTCGACTTCCAAAAGTCCAGAGTATATTTACGACACTATGACTAAGGACAGCAGGTGGACTCTCTCTGTAACAGATGATGCCATTAGACATACTCTGGACTGTCCTGGAGCCTGCATCCTTTGGTTGGTGGAGCGGTGATGGGAGACTTGCAGCGGAACGGCTGGGATGATTTGCTAAATGATTTCCCTTTATTAAAGGGTTGGCACACTACAAGAAGGACTGATGGTAGATGCTTGAGAGGTACATCATCTGTTTTTATGCATCTCAAACTCTATTGATGGGATTGGATTTTTGTTTTGTTTTTTTTGTTTTTGTTTTTTTTACAGGGCAGTGATAATACTTGTAGTGAAGCCAAGACAGGTTCACCTTCAGAGGAGGTTTGATTAAAAACTATACATGCTAGACAAATGTGATTGAGTATTTAGGAAGAAAAGCACAACCTATAGTTGCTATTTGGACCCATCATAGGCGGTTTGAAACAGAATTAAGAGCCCCTGCCCCCCATAACTGGGCCTGGTCACTGGCTGCTCACCCACTGAACACTGCCTTGTATTAGGCTGTATATACAGGTGAAACTCGAAAAATTAGAATATCATGCAAAAGTTCATTTATTTCAGTAATGCAACATAAAAGGTGAAACTAATATATGAGATAGACTCGTTACATGCAAAGCAAGATAGTTCAAGCAGTGATTTGTCATAATTGTGATGATTATGGTTTACAGCTCATGAAAACCCCAAATCCACAATCTCAGAAAATTAGAATATTACATGCAATCAATAAAACAAGGATTGTACATAGAACAATATCGGACCTCTGAAAAGTATAAGCATGCATATGTACTCAGTACTTGGTTTGGGCCCCTTTTGCAGCAATTACTGCCTCAATGCGGCGTGGCATGGAAGCTATCAGCCTGTGGCACTGCTGAGGTGTTATGAAAGACCAGGATGCTTCAATAGCGGCCTTCAGCTCTTCTGCATTGTTCAGTCTCATGTCTCTCATCTTTCTCTTGGCAATGCCCCATAGATTATCTATGGGGTTCAGGTCAGGCGAGTTTGCTGGCCAGTCAAGCACAGTAAGCCCACGGTCATTGAACCAGGTTTTGGTGCTTTTGGCAGTGTGGGCAGGTGCCAAGTCCTGCTGGAAAAGGAAGTCAGCATCCCCTTAAAGCTAGTCTGTGGAAGGAAGCATGAAGTGCTCCAAAATCTCCTGGTAGATGGCTGCGTTGACCCTGGACTTAATGAAGCACAGTGGACCAACACCAGCAAATGACATGGCTCCACAAATCAACACAGACTGTGGAAACTTCACACTGGACTTCAAGCATCTTGCAGTGTGTGCCTCTCCATTCTTCCTCCATACTCTGGGTCCTTGGTTTACAAATGAGATGCAAAAGTTGCTCTCATCAGAAAAGAGAACTTTGTACCACTTATCAACAGACCAGGTCTGTTTTTCTTTAGCCCAGGTAAGACGCTTCTGACGTTGTTTGTTGTTCAGGAGCGGCTTGACAAGAGGAATACGACATTTGAAGCCCATGTCCAGGATCCGTCTGTGTGTGGTGGCTCTTGATGCACTGACTCCAGCCTCAGTCCACTCCTTGTGAAAGTCCCCAACACTTTTGAATGGCCTTTTCCTGACAATCCTCTCCAGGCTGCGGTCATCCCTGCTGCTTGTGCACCTTTTTCTTCCACACAACTTTCTATTAATGTGCTTTGATACAGCACTTTGGGAACATCCAACTTCTTTTGCAATTACCTTTTGAGGCTTTCCCTCCTTATGGAGGGTGTCAATGATGGTTTTCTGCACAACTGTCAGGTCAGCAGTCTTTCCCATGATTGTGATTCCTACTGAACCAGACCGACAGACCATTTAAAGGCTCAGGAACTCTTTGCAGGTGTTATGGCTTAATTAGCTGATTAGAGTGGGACACTTTGAGCCGATAATATTGCACCTTTTCACAATATTCTAATTTTCTGAGATTGTGGATTTGGGGTTTTCATGAGCTGTAAGCCATAATCATCACAATTATGACAAATCACGGCTTGAACTATCTTTCTTTGCATGTAATGAGTCTATCTCATATATTAGTTTCACCTTTTAAGTTGCATTACTGAAATAAATTAACTTTTGCACGATATTCTAATTCTTCGAGTTTCACCTGTATGTGCCATGTAATCATGGGTTTTTGGCTGATCTTGGCAGAAGAGGATCTATGCAGCATGTTTTTTTCCCCCTACCGGTTTCCTTTGAAGTTTGGGTCCTAATTCTACAACTCTTACAAATGTTTCTCAAACACCTAAACCATGTGATGGTCATAAGCAATATCTGAATTGGTCAGACTTTGTAATATTGCACAAAGTACTGTCACGCATACAATGCACCACAAAAAAGGTTTGTCGCTGTTCATTCACCAACCTGCCACACTTTTTACATGGGAAAGTGCCCTCTTGTGCAGGAGGCTTGTTTTGAGTTGGCTTCCTTGTGTTCTCTGGGGAGAACTGTACCCGTGGACTTCGGCTCCTTTGCCTGGAGGTTTTCTCTGTTATTGATGTGTCATGGTCCTGGCTTCTTAGAATCAAGGTGTCGTTTGCCTGGAGAAAAAAAAAAAAAAAAACATTTACAGCAAAACACTCCTATAGCCACACACTAAAAACATTGTATCTTGTGGCCTTTCATGGTTTTAAAGTCCCAATATATCGAAAAATTCAGTGACAAAACTGGATCTTAGTATGGCCTTGTTTTTTCCTTTTAACTCAGCTGTCTAGTATGACAAAGCTCACTCACTTTACTGTTCCTATGAAGGAATATTATTGTCACCCTAGGCTGCTCTTCGGGTGTGGACTACAAACACATCACCTTCTCTTTTGCATTATATATGGGATGGTGTTTTGTAGTTTGCATAGAAATGAATTGTATTTTCTACTGTAGTGAGGCAAGCCCTTGCACTATACAACTGTTTAGAGATCTAATTGAAATTGTACAATTAGAATGTAAGATTTAAAGTCTGCAATATATAAAATATATTTATGAAAGCGCCAATCCAATGACACAAGAAGGTTACATGACCACATATAGTATTTATAATTTTTTATTTGGCCAGTACAACGATGCATTAAAGCAGGGGTGGGCAACTGTGGCCCTCCAGCTGTTGGTGAACTACAAGTCCCATCATGTCTCTGCCTTTGGGAGTCATGCTTGTAACTGTCAGTTTTGCAATGCCTCATGGGACTTGTAGTTCTACAACAGCTGGAGGGCCACTGTTGCCCACCCCTGCATTAAAGGATACGTTCACCTTTTGGAAAGAAATAATAAAATGAATAAAATAAAAGTATTTTTTCGGGGGGGAAAAAAAATGTGCATTTATTATTTTTTTTCCCCAAGGAGCCTGGAAAGATTTGCACCGGTGACCAGTGGATCAGTTGTGCAATGTGAGACTCCTGCAAACAAGCCCTGCAGCTTTCAGCCCGTACCTTCATAGGGGCTCAGTGTTTGCAAGCTGCAGACCACTCATTAGCGAGCTCACACTTCATTCAGAATTACAAGCTGTCAGCCACAATGGATAATGGTAGTTGTAGTTCATACATTTAAAGGAAACCGTGAATAAATGACGCAGCTGTGTGGGCAGAGCCCCACACAGCCGCACCGCTTTTGAATTGTGACAGCGTGTGCAGGGAGAGAATCCCCCGCCCGCTGTCACACAAAGTGTCATTGGGCTTCAGGAACTGGAACATGTTGCATATTCCATCCTAAATTACAAATGGACATATGACATGCTCCAAAAGGTAAACTTATCCTTTAAGGGTTCTTGCACATAGGATTGCTGAGCCTGTTCAGCGTAAGTGCAGATATATTTCTTACACCCAGGCAGCCTATGTGAAGTGTACAGCCTGTCATTAACGTAGATGGCTGTGCATTGCTGTACCTGTGTGTATGACAGTGCTAATATAAACACAGCTACAGCATATTTTACTAGAATATTGTAACCTGTTAGGGCAGCTTTTCATTTTCCTTTTAAGGTGTACTTGTCAATAAAAAGACTTTGAGAGCTCATACCATTTCACTGGCTTGTAGGGTTTGTGTGACTTTTATTGTAGGGGCAGATTGCTTTCTGTCCTCCTCCTCCTCTTCATAATCGTCTTCCTGCTTCACCTGCACCTTATCCTCCTCCACCTCTTTCCCCACATCAGAGTCTTGTCTGCTCTCCTGTTTGGAAGAATCTCTTTGGGAAGGGATAGCGGTTGCAAGTCTCTGAGAACTCTATAACAGAAAATAGAAATATCATCAGTCCTGGGACATAAGCTAGTCAAGTCAAAGCTTGGTTAAAGCACAGGTTAACATAAAAAGAAAAATTCAAACCTGCACCTTATTATTAGGTGAATAAAGTGGTATTCACAAGTTGGAAGACTAGAATTTGTGGATTAGAATTTAGAACCAATTCCACTTGCTGTTCAAGCTACTGAAAGCAACTTTCACAAAGTAGATTAGCCCATATAATGGTCCCTAAGTGCTGACATATGAATCTGGTATTAGCGGAAACTCACCAACCACAAGAGGTGAAAACGTCAATCATCACAGTTTAAAACACCACATCAATAAATGAGTATACAGATTTCAGCTTTCAATACCTACTAATGGCGTGACGGCTTTCAAAATACAACTCCCAACATGCGTTGCATCAGTGCCAAGCTTAGGAACATACAGGGGTGGTAAAGAGGATGGTGTAGGCAGAGACTGGATATTGCTGCTAAGTTGCTAATGATAAGAGCTGATGGCTGGGTTTCCTCATGTCAGTAACAGGGGTTAGTCTTTCAATGTAGAGGAGAAATGAACATGAAACACGGTCACCCACCTGGAGAGAAGGAACCATTATTATGAACAAAACTACTCAGATTTCTCTCCATATGGGCTGCATATGAAAATTACACTGCTGGGCGGTCCTCTGTCCTACACCATCACATTCTTTACAATCGTGGGACCCAACATGTAAATCAACCTCCCTCAGTCCCCCTCACACATGCGCATCTTTTCCAAAATCTGGCATTCCCACCTAGCCTATGTCCTCAAGATTTCCAGTGGTGGCTGAATAAAGGCCTTTATCACATTGGACATTTTATCGACTATAGGGGGCTTACATCCCTCAGGGATGTGCAGTTCATATTGCCTGACGCCCGGGACATATAGTTCCGGGCAGGCAGGTTTTTCTTTTTTGCCTCTAGCCCTGCTGCGGGCAAGCAGCAGGCTCATCTGTCAGGTGGAAGCATTCAGGCAGCTGCTGCCTGATTGCTTCCACACAGCCCACAATGCCAGCCACTGCCCCCCTGCCTGCTATATGTCCCGAGCTCTGCTTGCCCATCTGCAGGCCCAAGACCAGTCAGTGGGTGCCAGCAGTATGTCGGGATACGAGTATAGAGGAGGGAGGAGAGCAGACATGTCGGCTCTCCTCCCCTTCTTGTTCTGACCCAGAAGTGATATTACATCACTTTCGGGTCCCCCTTGACAGATTCCCGGCCATCGAGGCCAGGAAAGAATGTAATACGGTGCGTTGTGCACTGCATTACATTCAGTGGAACTCAGGGGAGACATGCAGGGTCTTTTAGATTTGAGGTTTAACAAGTTGGATATCTATTTACTCGATGCAACCTTGTCTTTTATATTTTACAAAAAAATTGGATAATTTATTGCTTTTTGTGCTCTAAAATTAATTAAAGTATTTTTTTACTGAAATGTTAATCACGTTTGTGATAATATGGTGTGACATAAAAAATGGAATCTACCACTATTTTATTCTCTAGGGTCTTTGATTTCAGAAAAAATATCATGTTTTGGAGTTTCGTGTAATCTTCAGGCCTTAAATGATCTTTTAAACATGTACAAAAACGGCTCTGGCAGCGAAAAGGATAAAGGATAAGTCCAACACTCCCCTTTCCCGACGAGCAGCCAATTGGTGCTCATTACACTGCAAGGCTCTCCCTGCTAATCCCCGGGTGCGGTGCTGGAGACAGGCAGGGAGGGGAGGAGGAGATAAACAGCACAATGTTAAAAATATGAAACATTTAAAGTCACCATAAAGCCTCTTTCATTGTTAAAAGCCCCGGACATTCCATAAAACACCTCGGATTTAAATACAGTTTAGGTTAATATTTATTTATTTTTATGAGGACAAGTAGATTGTCATGAAGGACAAGTAGATTGGGACACCAATTTAGTCCCTGGACAAGTAGTTTTTTCAAAAAGTTCCACACCCCTGATCCCTCTTTATATTTTACACAGCAGCTTGACATGCCGGCCTCCCAAAATGTACCCAGATTCTTCCTCAATCAGTTATCAGGGCTGTGGGCAAGTGGGTTCGATGTTTCACACATGGTGGTCATGTAGTAAAGTCAAGCCCTTATGGATATGAGTTTACATCCTAATATACTCTGTACCAATGGTAAACATTGTAAAAGACCCTAAAGTAGCTTTACTTAACAAACCTGTAGTGGGAGTGCCCAGACACACCCAAACTTTGATTTACTCTATGTTCCTGGCGGCCAAGCCAGCCATTGCAACCACTTCGGAAAAAAACAATAGTTGACTTGGCAGAGATGAGGTGCAAGCTTACATGGATCATGACTAATGAAAGGCTGATTAGCATTCTATGATACACCTCCCCACAGTTTGAGAGAGTTTGGAGTCCATGGATACAAAATCTTCAATCCCCTTCATGACAGTTGTTGAGGTGTTGGCTTGGAGGGGCATGGACCGGACAGGCCTTAGCTCTTCCTCCCCCCCCCCCCCCCCCCCTTACGTCCCCCCAACTTCTTTTTTTTTTCCCCCACTCTTATTCCTTTTCCTTTCTTTTCTCTTTCTGTTGCTGTCTCTAAATGTCTTGTACAAGATATCAACCACCCATTCAGCTGGTGGTTTTCTGTTTTGTGAGCCCTAAAGGGCACTTGGTAATTTTTGCCTGGGACTTGTTCCCCTCAACTAGAGAGTACCTGCAATTCATGTTCCACTTTTCTTCATTATATGTAATGTGGGCGCTACTCTCTACCCATGTTTTGACCTATGAGGGACTGCAACTGCATACCACCATTGTTGTTTTTATTTGTTTACTGGTAGTACATTCCACCTGCATCTTTTTCTATATTTGACAAATGCCATTGTGCCTGTTTGCTCTTTTTACCTGTATGCTGGGACTCTACTGCTGTCAGTCAATATTATTTTACTAACACAAAAAATTATTTTGCGCTAGTAGATATAAATTATCTCAATAAATCAAACATATAAATGGTGCAAAAAAAGTATATATGTGAAAAAATGTCCACACTTTAAAAAATACACAAAAAACTAGCAAAAAATATAAAGTGACAATGCCACCACCAAAAATAAATAGACTCACCAGAGCTAAAAAATATAATATTTAAACCATGTATTGCTCTGGGAACAGTAGTAATAATGATAAGTCATTCATAGATGCATCTTCAAGGAATAGTATTCTGCAGAACCCAGATCCTCATAGACCAATTTCAGATGGAGCAGGTTACTTTCAAATTATTTATCATCAAGGAAATCCACTTCTTAAGAAAGCCACCTTCAAACATATCCAAAGAGGGAAATGCCAGACACTCGGAAGAAACAGAAGAGCTTCATGGTGCAGTATTATTAAAACAACATCGTTTCGTCATCGACGTCCTTATGGAGCGGAGGACGTCGCTGACGAAACGCGTAGGGCGGAGTTTGATCGATGTGACGTCATTACGTTTCCAATGAGCTACTGCGCATGTGCCGAGTAGCTGGGTCTGTTTTGCTGTGATTGCTGTTAATGCTGGTGTCAGCTGGGACACCTTTTGAGTTAAGTACAATGAGTACTGAATAAAGATGTTGTTTTAATAATACTGCACCATGAAGCTCTTCTGTTTCTTCCGAGTGTCTGGCATTTCCCTCTTTGGATATGTTTGAAGGTGGCTTTCTTAAGAAGTGGATTTCCTTGATGATAAATAATTTGAAAGTAACCTGCTCCATCTGAAATTGGTCTATGAGGATCTGGGTTCTGCAGAATACTATTCCTTGAAGATGCATCTATGAACGACTTATCATTAATACTACTGTTCCCAGAGCAATACATGGTTTAAATATTATATTTTTTAGCTCTGGTGAGTCTATTTATTTTTGGTGGTGGCATTGTCACTTTATATTTTTTGCTAGTTTTTTGTGTATTTTTTAAAGTGTGGACATTTTTTCACATATATACTTTTTTTGCACCATTTATATGTTTGATTTATTGAGATAATTTTATATCTACTAGCGCAAAATAATTTTTTGTGTTATTTATTACACCTTATTGATTTATGGTGATTTTTTGCAGCTGGTATATAATAAGTGATTTATAGATATATATATAGATATTTTTTCCTTTTCCATAGGCACCATTATATATATATTTTTTCTAATATTTTACTGTGTCCAGAAATAATTTCGGTTTATGATGAAAAAAAATTGATTAGGTTGCCCTCCATAAAAACCATGTGTCAAATCTATCTGTAGAACAAGAGAATCAGGCAGTTAAAGCTACATGCAGATTGTGACTTTTCCCAAAAAAGTCTAGCTTGGACCCTCCTGTCCCAGCTTTTCAGCCTCTCTACTGTTCACGGAGGTTCTCATAATATGTGATCGAGTTCAGCTTTAAAAAGAATTATAAATATGCCTCTCTTTTCTGTCAAAAAATATTTCAAGCAGTCCTTGAATTTCAACAAATACACTGGCACTATGATTTCCATATGTGGAACCCCAACCAGCCATCTAATTTCGCTCATCAAATGTAAAATATAAAAATGTAAATGTCATCTACTTAAACAGTAAACTGGTTCATCATCAATTAAACAGTTTGCTGTAATGTCTGTATACTGCATTTACAATTAAATTTAAAAAAATGTTATCTTAGAAATATTTGGACTGTATAGTGGTGCTGTGATTGCATATTCTGCTGGGTAGATTGGGGGAAATGACCAACCAGAATGGTATGCAGTAACTCAGAAATAGATCTTCTTTCGATAGTCTCCAAGCTGTAAACTGCTGCTGGATTGCCTTGGACCTCTGTTGAGGAATCCTCTACGCTATATTATAATAAGGAACAAACCTGACGTACAAAGTGCATAAACTCAAAGCAGTCAATGAGATCTGATGTTACTCTAATCAAGTAACTGAAAGATTGAGAGCTTTTGTTGATGGACTGCGTGTTACTTCAACTCTATCTTTTAATATATGCTTGAATGTGTTTTTTTTTTTGCAGTTCAGTGAAATTATAATTTTACTCATTAAAAAAAAATAGCTGACGTTTCTCTAGAAAATCGGTACAGCCCAGACAGAGGTTGATACATGCAGGTTAGCAGGTCACAACCTTCCAAAATGATTGTTGAGGATAGTGGATATTGGAATGTCTCCACCAAATACTTCTCCAGAAGATCTAGCTATTAAACCCAGCTTGGCACAGACGTAAGCAACATGACAGAGGGAGCAGATGTGTAATCAGAGCTCCCCCTGCCCTTCATACATAGTCTAATTCGGCAGCCATCTCCCCCTTTTTCCTCTACGTGAACACAACCAACATGTTAGGGCTGGCACACAAATGCCTGGAACCCACCCAGCTGGGCCACAGCCAAAACACTTGTCCCAGCTGATACTTTCTGCGGATCAAATGTCTAGGTGGAGGCTCAGTCTTGGGACATCGGGTTCCCGGCATTGACCAGTCAACGTGGCCTTTATGGGGATTCTAGAATGCAAATATCACTACAGTGAAAAGTAACATTTAGAACTTGTGTTGAACATTACACACAAACACACTGCACCTGGCTCTAATGCACCTCACACACGGCTGCTTACATGGCTGGCAATAGCATAGAAATGAGCAAAAGGAAAAATGACTGCTACTGGATGTGATTCTATCAGACAATGATGACTTCAATTTATAGGTAAATGTTTGGCCAAGCTGAAAACAGATACATGCTGATCACATACAAACAAGATGGTACTAAAAGAGAAATTAAAAAGTGATAAACATATAGGTGCAGATACGTTGACACTTACTTGGTTTTCAGTTGTAAAGTTACAAAACTTATTTTTCTCTACTTTTCCTTCTTTCCTCCCACCCTCTGGGATGGGGACTTAGCAATACATCATTACGCTGTGGGACTTGGTATTAAACTATTTAATATCAAACTAACAAAAAGTTTATAACTTTGAACTCTGGAATCCTGAACATGTATTAAAAATAAATTACCCCCCCCCCCCCATTATGCATCTAAAGTTACAATTCACTAAACTTTGCTGGAAGGCAGAAGGCTGTACAAGGATGCTGGCTGTAACAGCAGGTCCTAAATTCTCAGCTGGCAGTTGAAAAATTTCTGATGCCTATAACCTCGGTTCACCTGCACTCTTCAATGCATTTCACTGACTTCTGCTTTACTTACTACTACTCTCTGAACTATCATTACTTGCTACTGACTCCTGCACTCTGCACTACTTACTCCTCCTCTGCATTACATACTACTGACCTCTGCATTCCTCCAGAGCCCTGCACTCTATACGTTACCTACTCATGACCACTGCACTATTTATATTACATGACCTGACTGACCCCTGCACTCTGTGTTACATACTACTGACCTCTGCACTCTTCTTACTCCTGACCCATGTATTATGCATTCGCTACTAACCTCTGCACTCTGCGTTAAATACTACTGACCGCTGCGTTACATACTACTGACCGCTGCACTCTGCGTTACATACTACTGACCGCTGCACTCTGCGTTACATACTACTGACCGCTGCGTTACATACTACTGACCGCTGCGTTACATACTACTGACCGCTGCGTTACATACTACTGACCGCTGCGTTACATACTACTGACCTCTGCGTTACATACTACTGACCGCTGCACTCTGCGTTACATACTACTGACCTCTGCGTTACATACTACTGACCTCTGCGTTACATACTACTGACCTCTGCGTTACATACTACTGACCTCTGCGTTACATACTACTGACCTCTGCGTTACATACTACTGACCTCTGCGTTACATACTACTGACCGCTGCACTCTGCGTTAAATACTACTGACCGCTGCGTTACATACTACTGACCGCTGCGTTACATACTACTGACCTCTGCGTTACATACTACTGACCGCTGCACTCTGCGTTACATACTACTGACCGCTGCACTCTGCGTTACATACTACTGACCGCTGCACTCTGCGTTACATACTACTGACCGCTGCGTTACATACTACTGACCGCTGCGTTACATACTACTGACCGCTGCGTTACATACTACTGACCGCTGCGTTACATACTACTGACCGCTGCGTTACATACTACTGACCGCTGCGTTACATACTACTGACCGCTGCGTTACATACTACTGACCGCTGCGTTACATACTACTGACCTCTGCACTCTGCGTTACTTGTGACTCCTGCACTATGCATTATAAAACACCTGAACTCTAGACATTGCATACTTTTGATCCTTGCATGTAGGCTCACATTTTAAGCCCCTCCCACTGTTAGCACAGGTCTGCCACGTTGCACAGAGTGCTGCATCATACCTCTACTCTGGGTGACCAAAGAGGGGGAAGGGGCCCTGCCAGGAAGGCTGTACGGGGTCCCATGATTTCTAAAAGGGAGTCCTGGTAAGATGTCCCACTCTATTTACCTTTGACCCATCCTTCCCAACAAAATGCTTTCAGCTTTAATCAATCAACATTTTCATAGCTCTCCATTTGGGTCTGTAGAAATAAACAAGATCATAGCAGCTCATAAAAATATAAAATACCTTAATATCGATCTCTGAGTCTTCTCTGGGGTTCTTCTCATCTAGGACAGCCTCTACATCTCCAAATATTAACATTCCATTGCGTCCTATTTTCACCTGCTTTTTGTAGGTGTAGTAAAACTCGACACACTGAGACACGGTTTTTGTTTTAATCTGAAACAACCGTCAAAACAATCCAATGAGCTCCATATGTACAACACACACTATGCTCTCACTTGCATACTTGTACACACTCAACAACTGGCTACGTAGTAAAGCTAGTCTAGGCAGCCCTGGAATTGTAACTATACTATCCTAAATGGCTCTGTTTGAAAGTAACAACGCTCATTTAATAAAAAAACATGTCCTTATTGGTCGATAATGTGACTGGAGTTCCTTTTTAACTACTTGGCAGTTGCAGTCTGAAGGTGAACATTCTTCGGCAAGTTATAGATGGTGCGATTTACTTTCCTTCCACCATGGTTGGAAGGAAAGAAAATCGCTCTATTCACAGTGAGTGTTGAGGGGGGAATCCCTCCTGCAGCGCTATTGTGTTAAGTCGGTGGGGAGCCTTTCCTGCCGACAAAATACAATGGATTACTGCTGGTGGTTGAAGTCACCGTCCATAATCACATAAAAGAATCCAAAAGGCTGGTTGTACTGAAGTCAATCAATGGATTAACTTGGGTACAACCAGCCTGCCCACAGAAGGATCGAATCTTAGCTGGTCACTGCTGAACCAGCCAAGATTTGATCCATCTAAGGTCGGCTTTACACACAGCTATCTGTGCTGTGAGAGCCTTAAACTACCTCTTAGTTATCACCAGCAGCCACACGTCTCATACTAACAAACGGGAACCAATTAGCTTGGTTCCTGATCATGTGATCACCGTGACAGCCAATCATAACGGTCACTAGAAGTTTGTTTGCAAATCAATTTTTCCAGCCTGAAGACATCACTTTACCCGTCTCTTTGTGCACTCACTGTGCACAGAAAAAGAGATAGTGTTAAAAATTACCTATTGTTTAAAAAGATAAAACATGTGAATAAAAGTAATGTGTAAAATAACCAAAATGCATGGTTATTAACCTTTTTGGCCTTTTCTACAGATTTGCTTTCACTTACACCCAAAAGAGAAACCACTCCTACCCTGTGAATAGTCAGTGAAAGTAGAGGTGATCAAAGGAAAATATTCATAACAGATCCATGGGAATTGAACTATAAATGATATGTCTGGGCTGCAACGTACCAGTTTCTGAACCAGCAGAAAATCCTTTTTATAAATCGCCATTCCTTTGTTGAAAAGTCTTTTCTCATTAGCAGACCACTTGTCAGAACCTATTGAAGAAGGTAAAAATGTCACACACTCCATTAATACCTCCAAACTCTATATAGATGCCATACTTCACATTTTTCAGTTGTTTTTTACATCCGCATAACCGTATATGATACCTCAGGGACAGATAGGACAGAGACCATTCTAGAACACAAATTAGTGGTTGTCAGCAAGGGAAGATCATGGCACAAGGGTTTGTGCTTTTAAAAATGAATTGTTCTGGAGCTCAATACATTAAATGTGGCTTTCCAGGGGTTGAATGAATATTAATGTAGAGTTTGGGGGATAAGGGGGTAAGTGTTATGGTATAGAGATTGCTTAAAGTGTTAATAAAACCCACACCAGTAAAATCGGTCTGTACTCATTGAGGAACCTAAGGGGTTAATCCACCACACTGTGTACAAAGGCTGTTTGATCCTGTCTTCTCTGATCCTTGCCTTTTTCCACAGTCCCCAATCTATTTGCTGATAGTACAGAGCCCTGGGAGGCACTCTAGCAATCCACACCAAACTGAGTATGTGCATAGTGTTTTTATTTTTTTTTTGGGAGGGTGCATGTGATCAGCACAGGGCAAATCAGCACTGTCCAGACAAAGGGTCAGGGGTCATGCAGCCTCATAGGTCAGAGAAGAATGAAAACTCATCCAACAAGCGTTAACATGTGCTCGGCTGGACACTGATAGAAGTCACAAGACTGCTCTAACTGCTGATGAGAAAAGGTACTTAGCAGTTTATATTTACTAAAATAATTGCATTACCATGTTCTGTGTGCTGTGGACGACTGGATATAGTGAATGAGGCGGCCCGGGTTTAGTAACACTTCAAGTATTAATTTTAAAAGGACAAGTTAAAGCACTAGTAAAAGCTCATTAATATAGATTCTACCCACAATCTTCTTTTTATTAGTCCACATTCCAATTATAACAGTTGTGTGTCTAAATAGGACTGCTTGACCACACTACCCAGTGCACTCTTTCCTAGCTAGCCCTGGATGTTTCTTGCCTTTGCTCGGGGTAAGATCTTTCTTAAATGATCCACCGACTCACACACTTATCTGCATCAAAGAAGTTCCCTCTATGAATAGCCGGCAATGGATCCACCACCCCTGCACATACATCAGGGAGCTCCCTGTGATTGCCCTGCTCCTGTAGTGTAAGCAGTACTGATGAGTTGGGATAGAGATGTAATGACAAAACACACTGTCATCTTTCCTCAGGACCCCTATTACAGGATGACATACACAAAACTAGAACCCCCTTATTTGTCCTTACCAGAGTAATGATAATTTTCCAAGGGATGGCCTTTGTGCCTCTTTGGCCTCTTCAACAGCAACTTACTGAGAGCTGCCTGTTAACAAAAGATGTAATGAAAAAAAAAATTATTTCCTGAACAAACTTAATTTTTTCAGCATGAGATAATGAGCTGCGGGCAGTAGACTGACTGCTGCAATAATCATAATAAAAAAAAAAAATGTACATAAAGCCCAAACTTTTAGTTTGTTTTTGATTTAGCGGTGAGGGGTTAGAACTTCTGTCAGGTTTTTAGTGCGGTTTGTGTCCCCGCTGGTAAGATTCACCCCCTCTAGTTGTCCTGATGGCCATTGCCTTCAGTACAGTACATAGCATAGATGAACTTTTTTGGATTGTCACAAACAGGAGTTGAGGGGAAAGTTTCCAATGAGTAAACCTGTTCTGGAGGCAAGAGAGGATTCCCCTTATGTTGGAGATCTACTTTTATGTCCTGATTTGTGGTCTGGGACAGGAAGTGGAAGGAAAGTGTTCCTAATGGGTCAAAGACAGCAATTTCCCTTCCCTATTCAATACCAAAATAAAAGTTTTGGCTTTTTACATTCAATACGTTTAAATGATTATTTTATGATTTCCTTCAATGGTGGCTTTTATAATTATAACCTAAAATTGACCAAAACAAAAAACCCATTGAAGAGGTATACACACTCACCAAGATGTCTCCCTTTGACTCATGAAGATAATGAAGTGCTAGCTCTTGATTGGTGCCGCCGCCTGGCAGGATGCTGGAACATGCTGCTGTTAGCAATTCCTCTACTGCCAATGGAGAGAAAGGAGAGAAATACTGATAGGTTACCTCTATCACTTTTATTGGTTAAAGAAATACCTAAAGCGACCCTGTCCTTAATTTTAAAAAGTTCAAGGAGCAGCTCTCTGTAAAGCAGTCAATGAATTCCTATCTTTCCTGTGGCATTGATCTCCACTTTATTGCAGGTCTAAGTTTGATCCTCGCTACCCTAGGCACTTTTGGATGTGCTGGATAGATGGCAGGTTCCCAGCTTCACTCTGTGGTTCCATCTGCCATCCTCTGCAGTGTCACAGGGGCCAACAGAGGAAACCACGGCGAGCAACGGAGGACACCAGCATCCAACACTGCTGGAAGAGTCAAATGCTGACCATTCATCAGCAAAGCTTAGAGCTTAAAAATGGGAGATCAGTGGTAAAGGACAAGTTAATTGCTTTTATTGCATTGAGCTAAATATTTCAGAATTGTTTGAGGGCTAGTTCACACAAGATGCAGTCCAGTGCACTTTTCTTTCTGCATCAAAAATGCATGCACAGTGTTTTCCAAGTATTCCAATGGCCCTAGTTCACACCAGTGCAGTCAGTTTAAGTCAGTTTCCAGTCCAGAAAAGAAAGTAGAACATAATGCATTTTTTTCTGCACAGAACCATACTGGAACATGGCAAACTGCATCAAAACTGCACCGGAACTGTGTGTGGTGTGAACTGTAAGCAAAAACGTTTCCGGAATGCATCCATAGTGCATTTTTGTAGTGAGATCTGGCCCTTTAAGTTGGACTCTCAACAGATAAGAGTATTTTTGTATCATTCAAGAATCATTAAACATTTCAAATACTACTGGTATAATTACCCAATTGTAGCTTTATAATACCTTCCCATAATACCCTGGGTGTGAGTACCAGAACTTTGAGTCAGTCTGTACTGTTGCTGCTACAGCACTTCATATTTGAACTATGTTCCGCTTTCTATAAACTAACCTTTATGTATTCCACCCTACAAAGACTTCATATTTTATTGTCATTTTACTTTGAGCTCGGTTACAAGATAAAACTAGACGCAGGCCAAAATAGCAGAATCATTGTATTCCATCCTATAGAAGTCAAGGCTGCCTTTTTATGGTGCAGCACCAGGAGTGATGGAGCAGGATGGTCCAGTATTTTTAGTATGGAATTTAACTTTAGTATGAGGTTGGATGTTAGGTAGGGATCAGGGATTTATGTATGAGGTTAAGGTTAGGTTTAATAGTGTTTATTGCTGGGTTAGGCTTTTTTTCAAGAGCTGGGTTAAGCAATAAAGGCTCTGAGGAAGGGGTAGAACCCAAAAAGCATCAGTGATGGACAATGAGACTATAAAGGTACAATGGTTCTCCCATCAGAGCGCAATAGTGGAGATCTCAAGTTCCCTCTCTCCCTGAGTGTCCGTGTGGACCTTGACTTGATCACAGTGTATTCCATTTGGAGAATAATTATCACCTTGCTCAAAGCTTTCTTGCGGCTGCCAAATGTAAGTCTTCTGGATTTTATTTTGCATGCGTGGTATGGTAAAGCGTGTTGCATTAAGGATCATTAGAAGGGACAGCCAGCTATAACAGACTGGAAATCATTCCTTTAGCATTTTTGGTAACACAGTTCACTGCAGCACAAAGCAGCATTCCACCATGTGTTGCAGTTTGTATTTTGGTGGAGTGGAGATTGTGTATCATTCAAAAGGAACGCAGCAATGCACCTTTACCTTCACTCTCCCCACCCACTTCCCTGCATTTTACCCCTACTCCCCAGCTATTTAACAATCACATTTAAAAAAAAAAATTTTTTTTTTTTTTAATATTTTAATATCTTGTTTAGGGAAAACATCCCTGCATTTCTTTGGATTTTCTCCTGTGCAAGAATGACATGCCGGTTGTCCACAGCCTCCTAGGACACCCAAGTCATGCTTTCGAGGGGGCTATGGAATGCTCTACTATGCATGAGCATCAGGGAGCTGTCTGTCTTTCTGATTCTTTCAGCCAACCTCCTGATGACACTGCACATGACCGGTTGTGTCACAGAAGAAGATGGATGGGCAGGACCATGTGTGAGATGGATGATCATTAGGTATGAGAAGTAGCCAAAGACTTTAAAAAGGACCCAACAATGGCTGTCCTTGTTATGGCAAAAAAGGCCAGCGGTCAATGATGGCTAAAGATTTTTTTTGGACCTCAATAGTACATTTTTTGGACAAAAATTTTTTTAGTTTTAGACAGAATAAGGAAGGATTGGATTTTTATTGATGGCTGTCTTTCCCCCGTGTACCGTAGCAAAAATAATTATTTGACCACCTGCAGGTTTTGTACGTTTGTCCACTTACAAAGAAATTGTACAACGCCAACCCTAGCCAATCAATTGCGCGTGCGTGACGACATGGGTGGGGCTTGAGATGGTGACGTCATCACGCACGTGCAATTGATTGGCTAACGTTTGATGCCTGACCCATGGCAGCCGTCAGGAACACCACAGCAACCATTATTGTATTTTTAGAGCCTGCACTTTCATCCTATCATGTGAGTGTATTTTCATCTTCTAATAAAAACTTTTATCTTGAGGTTTTACACTATGGATATGTCCTTATGTTTTATCTTTGAGCATTTTCGGAAGCAATTTCGGATTTTGTCAGCTTGGATGACACAATCTCTTAGAGGAGTTATCCCATCTTCTCAAGTGCAACTTGACCCATCAGGTTTACACAGGGGTCCTTGCGTTCTGGTAAAAGGCTATTCTGGGTGTTTTATTCTGGACTGAGCGCACTCTTCTGATATCAGCTGAACTTCTTTCACCTTAAGGATTCCATTCACACTCTTGGTCGTGTTGTATTGGATACACCAGGACTTTATTTTGACACATGAACACTTTCTATGACTGCTTACATTTTTAGTTCATTTATTCACAAGTTTATAATCTTTTCATGTCACATGTTATTTTCACTTCAGTAGTGTTGTAATTTCTATTCATTACAATATAAAAATTATGCAAGCTTTAAAAAATATAATCAGAGTTCCATGTTAAAAAGTAATCCAATTTTTTTTTGTAAACAATGACTACTGGATTTGTTAAAATATTTTCATTGAATCTGAGATGATCTTTCCCCCAATTTCAGCCGCGTGGGGAAATATTTTCCCACATGAGCTTCCTGTAAAGGAATTCCATAAAGGATGCTGTAGTCAGCTTCTCTCCAGATTATCTGAGACTGCAATTGTTTTGATGCCAGAAATATTCACAGCAGCACACACACGACTCCTTATATAAGGCAGCTTGCCTTTACACTAGTGGAACATTAGGACACAAACACTGATTGCTTCTGGCTTACCCTGGTTGTTCTCCAAATCCTCCCAGGGACACCACACCAAGTCAGCTTTGTACTTATCCGCAGACGCCAAACTCCTGTCTCTGCACTCAGGAATCTCTGCCTGGAAGCGTGAACCGACATTAATATGTCTGGATGTAGAAAAAAAGAAGACAAGACGCAGCTTACTCCATCAGTATGCAGTAGAAAACAGAGCAGAAAAATATACCCCTGACCTTTGAAAGAAACTAGTGCTTGTAAAAATCTACTAGTACTGCATGGTCTGCCAGAGGCATTACTGGCCTTTTCCAAAGAATGTTCAGTCATTGAATGTGCTCACTGACTGTATATATGACATAAAATAAAAAAAAAAAATAAAAAAAAAATATATATATATATATATAAAAACACACAGTATATATAATATATATATGAAAAACAATGATCATTCTTATTTGAGAATCAGTTTACCAAAAAAAAACCCAAAAACAAACGAAAAAAAAAAACTTTTGCAAAAAACCCCAGGATTCTTGGTTTGCATGTATTGCAATACATATTTATGCTGGCCAACTACATCTACGTGTCTCTCTCTGGCAAGGTTCTACTCCATTGTGCAAAATGCCAAATACATGTGTACAGCGTGCTTTAATGGCCATGTTGTGCCAATATGCGGTAGCCAGACGCAGCTGGAGGAGAGCTACAGACTGAAATAGACCTGAAGAAATGTCTGTGCTCAAATCCAAATAGCTTACAAATATATAACATATCAGTGCAATCTTGCAAGATTTGTAATCATCCATTTTTTTGGAGAATGTCATTAGATCAAGTAACATCACTCTCGCTTAGGTGAGCCCACTGTTCTCCAGCAATCTGTGTTAGGGGTTGGGACTGCTAAGCGCACCTTGTGTTTTAGCACGGCTTTAATTCTTTAGGATGCCATGATATATTTATCACTTAAGATTTATGTAGTGTCATACAACCGTGGCTAGATCTTCATATATCCCTATGGAGAAGCCAGCAGGGGGCAAGTGACAACACTTTTTGTATAGACCCTTTAAGCATTACACAAAGTTGGTAACCAACTTGCCTGAAGGAAGGGAGGGGTGGGGGATCCTTCTTTACTAATGTCTTACGCTGACCTTACAATTTTGGCTGGTTCCTAAAGAACTGGCTGAAATTCGAGCCATGGATGGCCCTGATGTCAACCTCCTGCCTGGAATCCTGCGATCTGAAAATTGAAGAGGCCAGGCAGAAAATTGTTGACAGCTGCACCCAATCATGCCAGAAGTCAATACAATAGCCAGCATGGCAGATTCCTCCATCCATGCTGTTTAGTGTGGAAGAAGGGAATCAATAGATTTCTCTCATTCAGCCCATGGGGTGAACGTGAGACATTTTACAGTGTATGGCCAGCTTAAGAGACTTAAAAGACCAGCAGATGCTGTAATCTGCCAAAACTATATGATCAGTTTTGAATGCACTTACTAAAGTACTGAAAGGGCGTGTATATTTCTCCCTCTCTAAATAGCACTGCTAAAGCCTCTTACACATCTACTATATATTTACAAAAATAGTTTATTATATAAGGTTGTAAAAGGGAAGGTACTTGGGACCATGTTTTTGTGGTTGCACAGCCGGGACACCTGGAAAAGTTTAAACTGTAGTAAAAGAAGTAGACATGGCCACATAGTTTCCACCTGGTTCCACCATGTAAAATCGTTTTACTGCACTGTGTAATATGTCCCAAAGGCTGCAGACATAATGATGACTATTTCCCCAGAAATTATTTTTATTTATTTTATTACAGGTACTTCTATAGCGCTGTCAATTTACGCAGCGCTTTACATATATATTGTACATTCACATCAGTCCCTAACCCTCAAGGGGAGTAAAATCTAAGGTCCCTAACTTGCATTCCTACATACATATACTAGGGCCAATTTAGACAGGATCCAATTACCCTACCAGCATGTCTTTGGAGTGTGGGAGGAAACCAGAGTACCCGGAGGAAACCCATGCAGGCACAGGGAGAACATGCAAACTCCAAGCAGGGGGTGATGTGGTTGGGATTTGAACCAAAGACCCTAGTACTGCCAGGTGGAAGTGCTAACCATTTAGCCACTGTGCTGCTTTAAATATACTGTACATCCCACTCAGGACAGCCAAACAAAAGGCATCTGTCACTCCAATGCAAGGTGTGTTTATTAATTCACCACAGTATAGAATTTGTACCAGTTCATCAGCGTAATACAAGTCACTGCAGCTGAAAGGGATTTGGTGTGCCTTTAATAATTTAGCATGTGTTACTCTGTTCATACAAGACGTTTTTTACAGTCACTTAATTGTGCAATTGCCATTTGACCCAAATTTCCAGGGATGATTCTATATGACAGAAGCAAAATGTAATTCAGTGAAAAACTCAAGTGCATCCCTTTCATTTACCAAGGAGGAATGTCTTGAAGACCTAGCAAAGATCTTGCCCATACAGATTTTTCATTCAGGGAAAACACTTTCATGGTAAATAGACTGTACCACCATTGAGCTTACAAGTTTAATGATTCCTCCTTTCTGGCTCCTGTCTGAATGTGGCAAAATGTATCACTTGGTACTTGAATTACCTCTCCCATTATGCACATTCTTTGCTAGATTTAAAGTGAAACTAAAACTAAATTTTGTGGTTCCGATTTTGGACCGAGTAGAAAAGGGTTACAAATCCATCTGGCTTCCCTTCTCATTTCTTTTTGTATCTACAAGACAGGAAGTGATGAAATCTTTCCAAAGTTAGACAGTTGCCACTAGAACATATGTCTCCACTAGAAGATTTCCCCTCTACTCCTCCTTTGGTGGCTATTCCCTCACTTTCAGGACCAGTGACAATGGTCACTAGGACTAATAGAGTGAATCTCTTCAGGTCCAATTTTCTTCAGACTGCACACACGGGTGATATTTACTATAGCAATCATCCCCCATGATCACCCCAAGATTAATCAACAGTGACTGCTACACACATGCAACAATGGAGTGTAGCATGTAGTAGTGATTACAGTAGCATGTCGCTTACATTTGGGTGATTAATCACTACTACATCCACCTGCATCTGTCAAATCAAATCGATAGTGATTACTGGTGGAGTGTTCATGGGGATGATCGCTATCGCAAAAATCTTCCAACCTCAGTTATTTCTGATGTATATGCATGGTTAGCCTTCAGCAAGTCAGGATTTCTCATGTAGGTTTGTAGAACAGGGGACAATGGTGCAGCTTCCATGGCTAGCCAGCTCTGATTCTACCTTTTTATATATAATTTACCAATATAAATGCATTCCTTACATAAAAGTGGAACTTCAGTGGCACAGAGATGCCTTTCTACAGTGCGCAATGGACGATGGAATGGGAACAGGGCAGGGCTGAATATTAAAATAAAATTTCAAATAGACACAGAGGAGGGGTGGCAGGCATCTTGTGGTATCTGCTCTTATGCTGGATCTATTGAACAAGTTGACAGGTTCACTTTAACTGCAGTGTTTACCATACAAAAAGTCAATGGAGAGTGAAAGTATACATCTACAGTGGGGCAAAAAAGTATTTAGTCAGCCACCAATTGTGCAAGTTCTCCCACTTAAAAAGATGAGAGGCGCCTGTAATTGTCATCATAGGTAGACCTCAACTATGAGAGACAAAATGAGAAAACAAATCCAGACAATCACATTGGCTGATTTGGAAAGACTTTATTTGCAAATTATGGTGGAAAATAAGTATTTGGTCACCTACAAACAAGATTTCTGGCTCTCACAGACCTGTACCTTCTTCTTTAAGAGGCTCCTCTGTCCTGCACTCATTACCTGTATCAATGGCACCTGTTTGAACTTGTTATCAGTATAAAAGACACCTGTCCACAACCTCAAACAGTCACACTCCAAACTCCACTATGGTGAAGACCAAAGAGCTGTCGAAGGACACCAGAAACAAAATTGTAGACCTGCACCAGGCTGGGAAGACTGAATCTGCAATAGGCAAGCAGCTTGGTGTGAACAAATCAACTGTGAGAGCAATAATTAGAAAAGGGAAGACATACAAGACCACTGATAATCTCCCTCGATCTAGGGCTCCACGCAAGATCTCACCCCGTGGGGTCAAAATGATCACAAGAACGATGAGCAAAAATCCCAGGACCTCACGGGGGGGGGGGATCTAGTGAATGACCTGCAGAAAGCTGTGACCAACGTAACAAAGGCTACTATCAATAACACACTACGCTGCCAGGGACTCAGATCCTGCAGTGCCAGACGTGTCCCCCTGCTTAAGCCAGTACATGTCCGGGCCCGTCTGAAGTTTGCTAGAGAGTATTTGGATGATCCAGAAGAGGATTGGGAGAATGTCATATGGTCAGATGAAACCAAAATAGAACTGTTTGGTAGAAACACAACTCGTCCTGTTTGGAGGAGAGAGAATGCTGAGTTGCATCCAAAGAACACCATGCCTACTGTGAAGCATGGGGGTGGCAACATCATGCTTTGGGGCTGTTTCTCTGCAAAGGGACCAGGACGACTGATCCATGTACAGGACAGAATGAATGGGGCTATGTATCGTGAGATTTTGAGTGCAAACCTCCTTCCATCAGCAAGGGCATTGAAGATGAAACGTGGCTGGGTCTTCCAACAAGACAATGATCCCAAACATACCGCCCGGGCAACGAAGGAGTGGCTTCGTAAGAAGCATTTCAAGGTCCTGGAGTGGCCTAGCCAGTCTCCAGATCTCAACCCCATAGAAAACCTTTGGAGGGAGTTGAAAGTCCGTGTTGCCCAGCGACAGCCCCAAAACATCACTGCTCTAGAGGAGATCTGCATGGAGGAATGGGCCAACATACCAGCAACAGTGTGTGCCAACCTTGTGAAGACTTACAGGAAACGTTTGACCTCTGTCATTGCCAACAAAGGATATATAACAAAGTATTGAGATGAACTTTTGATATTGACCAAATACTTATTTTCCATCATAATTTGCAAATAAATTCTTTCCAAATCAGCCAATGTGATTGTCTGGATTTTTTTTTCTCATTTTGTCTCTCATAGTTGAGGTCTACCTATGATGCCAATTACAGGCCTCTCTCATCTTTTTAAGTGGGAGAACTTGCACAATTGGTGGCTGACTAAATACTTTTTTGCCCCACTGTATATAAGGAATACAGAAGTGCAAGCCTGTAAGAAAGCTTTTAGCACAAGCCAACAGAAAATGTCCTATATACTTACGGTTCAAGACTAACTGGTGTGGCATCTCCCATTGCTGTGAGAAGGGGTGGCATGTCTTCTCCACTAGCTGTAAGAAAAATACAGAATTGGGCAACCATCTCAAGAGATTGTCATCAAAGCCTTACTTCAACTACCTTTGCATAGATGGACATATCATTATATTGCCCCCCAAAACTTTAGAATCACCATATCCTTGGGATCAGTCAGCCGGCAGTAGTCTATACCGTGTGCTGTTCAATTTACACAATTATTCATCTTACTTGTTAGTTTCCTCATAGGACAACTGATTCTTTACACAAATACTTTGAAAAAGCAATAAATGACTTGTGAAAGAAAATGACAGTAATTAGAACTCAGATCCATGATATCAATATGCACATTTTCAAGGGATGACTGTTCTAGCAAAACTATCAGAGGCGAGCATCATACATTTGTGAAAATATACGCCAAAAGGTTAGCCGCAGCAGGCTTCGCTTTCACTGATTTAATAAGTCTCAGATGACTTGACTGCATACGTTTCATCTGTATAAGTGTTTGTGACAACAGTCTTTTTTAAGATCAGAATTGCTTCTTTCTTTATACAAGTCTATAGCAACGCCTAGGAAGCCTAAAGCAGAATAGAAAGACGAATGGTAGGTCAAATGCACCTGAAATTATTTCTGGAGAAGCCACGTACTGACCTCTCTTTGCCCAGCTGATGTTCACGCAATATAGCTTAATCAGAGATCACCTTAGCCTGTGATTGGGTAGTAAAGGGGTAGCAACACACTGGTGAGGTTAGCCCTCTCTTCTCTCCCATCAGCCAGCACCTTGTGTACTGTGCAGCGTTGTAAAATCTGAATGGCTAACACAGTTGCCCTTTCTTCCCCCAATCTGAAGCCTGTTGTGCTGAGAACTAAAGAAGACTATTAATATAAAGACTGTTTAAGATACAATTAAGAATTGTAGGTAATAGAAAACTTGATGAAACAGGGATATTCTATATCACCCTACACCTCTACTTTATTTTGTGGATAGGAAAAATGACTAGCATCCTATACTTTTACCTTTAAAAGAGAAAATGCATTTATTGTATGCAGTATACATGATGAAAGAAAAGATAAATACAAAAGAGAACACTTACTGGATCTCAGCAGAGTTCTTGTACTACTCTTTGGAGTGATTGGTGGGGGCATTGAATGTGAGCTGGCTGACATGATGGCATTGAAATAAAGTCCAGACCCTTCCCGTACTGGGCTGAGGATAGGGGGTGGTGTGTAAGGGGGCAGCTCAAAGTTTTTGTCGCTCAAGTGCTCTGGCATTCGTACGGGAGAGCGCAGGTGACTTTGATATGAGGTAATGTTAGTATACACAGGGACAACGAAAGTTCCGGGCTTTGGAGGGATGAAGAGCGGTTCAGGCCTTGGACGCTGTTTGGGTTTCCGAGACACAGTCTCCCCTTCCAAAGATACAGAGGTTTCATTGGGCTGCAGAGAAAGAACAGAAAAAAAAACAATTAGCTACATGTAACAAAATAAAAATTGCCGCTAGATTCAGCAAATAAACATATTAGCACTTAGCTAAGCATTTAATAGGGTTGCTTGTACTACACGTATATTGTAGTAAGTGTAGCAACTATAGCAGATGCTGAAGCCCAAATCTGCAATATGGTGACTCTCATACATGCCTAAAAAGGCTAGTCTTACTAAATTGTTAATTGCTCAGTGTCTTTTCCCATGGACTTTCCAACAACAAGCAATTCATAGATAAAAACAATTAACTGGAGGGCTTTGATGTCAGGTTTGGGTTGACCCAACAGATGCCCTTTTCCATGTGTTACCTAAAGGGAGAGCTGAGGCTGCAGCTTCTTGTTACACAGAACTGATCAGGTGGCAGACCTTTCCTCCAAGCCTTAACAAATATACTATCTCAAATGCACAAGTGGGTAAGCAGCTATAGATTTATATACATGTATAGTAACCACAGAATTCCACTGCACTGATCTCCTTACTGACAGTTGAGGACAGTACAGGATTGCCTGAATATTTCCTGTCCTTAGATACTGGTACACTTGTTTGTTGACAGCCCCCTGAACTGCAGATAGTATCCATTATAGGCAATAAAGGTCACATTCATTTGTTGCATTAAATTATAGTTCAGTGCATTTTTTTTTTTTTTTTTTGCTTTTGTTTGTTTCATGTTTTGTGCACTTTTGGAAATGTGTGTAACATTATTGTTCATTGTAATGCACTATATAAACAATTCACATGTTTGGTGCGCTTAAGGTCACATCTCTATCCAAAAAGAAAAACAAACAAAATCTTTGGATTTACATATAATTTGAACCATCACTAGATATATTCACACAGGAAGAGGATCGCCTCAAGAAAACTGGGATTTCACTTAGATGCATGTGCATCTACCTCTTGCATGTCGAAATATGTCAGCAGCCCTGCATGGAAGATGGCTTAATCACCTGTTGGTATAAGCCCTAACGTGGTTTTTTTTCAATTTCCTCTCCTGAAATTGTAAACATGTGACCATAAGTGCACCAAACATGTGAATTGTTTATTTAGTGCATTACAATGAACAATAATGTTACACACATTTCCAAAAGTGCACAAAATATGCAGCAAACAGAAGCAAAAAAAAAAAAATGTACTGAACTATAATATAATGTGACCTTTATTGCCTATAATGGATACTATCTGCAGTTCAGGGGGCTGTCAACAAACAAGTGTACCAGCATTTAAGGACAGGAACTATTCAGGATTTCCTGTACTGTCCTCAACTGTCAGTAAGGAGATCGATGCAGTGGAATTCTGTGGTTAATATACATGTATATGATCCCAGGACAAAATGGTGTATGACTAAGGGGGAAAGGATGTTTATGGACAGACTTCAATGTCTAATGCTTCACTGGCCATTCACTGTAAGATTTCTCCTGTTCAGCCCGCAGATGGAGGAATCTCCCTTGGCGGCCATTGTATTCTGAGAGCTAGCACTCACAGCTGTCAGAATATTAAAGCAGTGCCTGCATCTGATTGGGTGCAGCTTCTGCACAGCTGTCAGAATATTAAAGCAGTGCCTGCATCTGATTGGGTGCAGCTTCTGCACAGCTGACAGATTTTGATTTGGCTGCTTTGATTGTCAGATTGAAGATTGTTGGATGAGAGGGTTGACGAGGCAATTTCAGTCGATTCATCAGGAATCAGACGAAAAAAGAATCTGTGTATCACCAGCTTTTCCCAACTTTAAAGTTCAGCTAAAGGCAAATTTTTTTTTTAGTTTTAGATGGAGTGGAGATGGATTAGGCCCCGTCAGGTTTTTATTGCTGTCCGTGTTCCTGTTAGGGAGATTCATGCTAATTGTCCTGTTTACCATTATTGGTGAAAGAAAACCCCAAATTGTGGGTTGTCCCCAGAAAAGTAAAAAAGTGGGGAAATCTTCCAATGGGGACATTAGTTCTGGTGACCTGGGGGTCCCCAAGGAATTCCCTTCATTTGTAGGGATTTCCTTTCACTTTCTGTTTTGGCCATCTCCACAATTGAACACAGATGGCGGGGGAAAAAAAAAAAAAAAACCTGACAGGGGTTCTAACCATCCCTTAATCCATCCAAAATGGAAAAAAAAATGCTTGCCTTAAGTTCTACTTTAAGTCATACATCAGACTACATTTCTGTCCTAAATCCCAACTTGAAGAACTTAAAACCAAACACAGCTTTATGTGAAATTCGATGGAGGTGAACAGTCTCACCTTTACTACAGGTTCTGGAATGGTTGTCTGACCAGCCCTGTGTCGTGTGACTATGACTGACTGCATGGAGGGCTCCCTTTCTGAAGCTGCTGTCCTCTGCATCCTTTCTTCATCTCTAAGCTCCCGTACAGGTTCTATTTTCACGGGTACCGAAACTGGCATGACAAGAGGTCTCAGCTCTCCTTCCCCTCTAGGCTTCTTAGGAGACGGCACACCAACAATGTCTGTGCTAGCCTTTGAGTTTTCATTCTCCTTATTCTTTGATGCATCTCCAGCCTGAAAAAAACAAAAACATGAAAAAGGTGAGTACAACAGAGGCCATAACTGACTGGGAGACAAGTTACTTCAGCTGGATCATTATCAGTGCTGGTCTGGAAGAGGATAATGGGAACCCTTTCTTCACCAAAATTGTATCTAAATAAGGGACGTTTGCTGCTATGATGTCAGTGATGCTCAGGTCATGTTGCTGGACATAATGCACCACTTATCGCTATTGATAAAATACATCTAAAATAAGTTTTATTACTTGCAAATGGTATTGCTGCCAAATCGTGGAAAATGAGCCGCAGAGCTATACTCAAAGGTAAAGTAGCATTAATAGTCAACACAGGCTAATAGAGGGGCTGAAATACTTACCTTTGCTCCAGGCTCTGTTCATTACTGGCAACATGTAAAGGCCTAAAGCACTTGTTCACATGATCGCTGCACATGAACTGCCACTTCAGCAACTCTGATCCTCTACTTTATCACAGGCCAGAAGGCCAAGGGCTCAGGCTTCCTCATACGTGGGCAATCCCCAAGGATGCATGGATCAGCACTGATAAAAAGCAGTTTCTGGATACAAGGTCGTACTTATTTTCAGTTCTACTTCACCAGACTGTTGCAACTCTGATGTGTGCTTTTGTGTAGGGCCCTTTCACACGGGCATTTTGTTTCTTTCATCAGTTGTCGTGTTTAAAAGAACAAACAAACAAAAAAAAACGGATTCAGTTTACATCAGTATTAGTTTCCATGCACACGGGGTGTTTTGAGAACGCTGGTAATGTTAGCTGTGTAAAGTCACGTTAAAAACATGAGTTTTCAGGTTTTTTAGCGCTTTTGCACGATTAGGGGCGTTTTCCCACATTTGCGTTTAACGTTTTTTTTTTTACCATAAAAAAATAATTTTTTTGGTCATAAAAAGTCCAAAAATGCCGGTTTGCGGTCTTTTACCGCGTTTTTTAGCTGTAAAAAATGCTCTAATGCTGAAAAACTCCTCTAGAAACCCACTAGTCCTGGGTTTTTTTTCCAGCAAAAAAATGTTGCTTATAGTCTGTGTGTGCATGGGCACATAGGATAACATGCTGGGGGGGTTTACTAGTTGTAGGTAAAAAAACGTCAAAAGCCAAAAATAGCAGCTGCAAAAACGTCCAGTGTGCATGAGAACTCACATCCGCAACCAATGAAAAAACGGATGCAGACCGTTTGTTTCCATCCGTTTTTCATCCATTCTGTTTTTTTAACTAAAGAAAAAATAGGGCTTTGATCAGTTTAAAAAAACAGATGTTGACGGATGTGGATGTAAACGGATGTAAATGAATGATCATCCTTTTACATCAGTTTTTCCATAGAGATGCATTGAGATCTGTTTATTATCTGTTAACAGATGGATATAAAAACAGACAAAGGGAACGCCCGTGTGAAAGGGGCCATACTGTCCCGGTTACCACCTACATATGGCGCACCATGTTTGAAAACCTTGTCTCCCTTTTTCTATATTCCTTTAAATATTGATAATAAATCAACATGATTGGTAAGAACTCCTTCATATAACAGAACATTTCAAGCTGCCAGATAGAGTTGAGCTGAAAACAGATGGACCAAAATTTGGCCAGTTCAGCAGGGACCAGACAAACTGTAATCCATGTGTGGTCATCCCTGTTCACTAGAAGTTTCATCATTAGATCAGCTTCTGTCAAATGGGCATGTTGGAAAACCTTTGTCAATCAATGGCTGCATCCGCTGATCAGAGTACCACCGTCAGAATACAATGTCCCAGAAGAGAGAGGGAATTCCTCCATCTACCTCACTTGTGTGGATGGAGGAAATCATCTATGGCCAGATTTAGTCAAAGTATCAGGTAGGGTTGGTTTTAAAGTAAGAGATAACAAAAACGTGTGTTTGTGCGTGTGTGTGTACACGTGTGTTTGTGTTTGTGCGTGTGTGTGTACACGTGTGTTTGTGTGTGTGTGTGTGTGTACACGTGTTTGTGCGTGTGTGTGTGTGTACACGTGTGTTTGTGCGTGTGTGTTTCACTGTATATCTAATTTGCTTAAAGGCTGAGTTCACCCATATTTGGGGTGGAATATGTGATATGTTCCAGCTTCAACAGCCAGTTTCCCTGCTCCCCCCTCCCCCCCCCCCCCCCCCCCCGGTGTGACAGTGGTCACAGGATTTTCCCCCTGCACCTGCTGTCACAATTTAAAAAGAGTGCGGCCATGCCAGGTTCCGCCTACACAGCTGCATCATTTCAGTTTCCTGTGAATGAATGAACTACAACTACCATCAGCCACCGCAGCTGACAGCTTGTAGTTCTGAATGAACTGTGTGGGTGCTGCTGAGCGGTCTTGCAGTTCATTCACAAACCCTGTAGCTATTAAACAGACACCCCGCATGAAGGTACGGACAGAAAGTTGTAGGGCTTGTCCGCAGAAGTCTGACATTGCACACCTGATCCACTCATTACGGGTGTAATGCTTTCCAAGCCTCTGCAGAAAAAAACAAATGCACATTTTTTTTCTTCAAAAATATGTACATTTATTTATTTTTTTTGGTAAAGTGAACTTATCCTTTTATATACATAATTTTGTCACGTTTGCATGGTTATTATTGTTGTTAAATGGTTCTAGCGAAAAAAGTTGTCAATTTTTTTTTTTCATGTTCAATGCATAGTTACTACCTGTCCGAGTGATCACAGTGCTCCCCCTAACAATGCCATCATTTATTTTTCTTCTCAAAAGGACAGAGTTCTCCATATCCAGGCTCAGCACCTACTTCTTGGACTGGGATGCTGGCCATGAGATGACCTACAACCTGGGGCCTGTAGATTTTTTTGGCTATGACACAGATCAGCCTTAGCTACTGCTTCTCACCATGCAATTTGCCGCAAAGTAGCACTGGAGTCTGATGATTGGGAGAGAGGAGAATGAGGAAATGCTTCTTGCAGCTTGCATCGCACTGCTGACAATCTAAATCTCAGCAGAGTCGCTGGACAGGAGTTTAAGAGTAGTTATAGACTCAAATGTATTTATTTTATTAACCTCGTTATCTTCTCCATTAACCTAGGTTCACACTGTAGAAAAACATGCTGCTCTGTAAAGACGCACAGGGATGCCATTCTTTCTTAATGGCACCCCCAAGCATTTAAACCTGCAGCACATTTGCAGGTGCAGGAATTACAGGGAAATCGCATGGTGCAAAAGCAATTTCCCTGTGGCTGCATTTTGAAAAAGGCACAGGCACCTTTTTTGTGGGAAACGCAGACTCAGCAGCAAATTCAAATGAATGGGCTGTCGTGCTGCAAACCCGCTCAAGTGTGAACCTAGCCTTAAGGTACAATACCTTTCAATAGCAGCTCCCTCCAGCATCCCCCTTAAAGTGATTCTAAAGGCTTTTTTTTTTTTTTTTAAATAACAAACATATCTATACAGAGCAGTCTGGATCCTCCTCTTCTCGGGTCCCCCGCAGGCACTTCTGGTCCCTCCCTCCTGTTGGGTGCCCCCACAGCAAGCAGCTTGCTATGGGGGAACCCACTGCTCCGTGTATCCATTTACACTCAGCCCCGCCCCTCTCTCCTCATTGGCTCACTGGCTGTGATTAAATTGCAGTGGGAGCAATGGCATCTACTTCTGTCTCAGCCAATAAGGAGAGGGAGTTCTGGGATAGCTGAGACTCTACTGCACGTCACTGAATTAAGCGGGGGCTTAGGTGAGTAATAGGAGGAGCTGCTGCATGAAGGTAAAAAACTTTGAGCCTTTAGAACCACTTTAACTTCTTGACGCCAAGCGCACGCAAATATGCGGCCTCTCGGCGTCTGGGCCTTGACGCCGAGCAGCCGCATATTTGTGTGCACTTAGAAAATACATTTGTGCTGAGAGCTCGCGCCCTGCGCACTCCCAGCATATATGTCCGTGACTCACAGAAAGGTCTCGATCTCCCTTTTCGATTGGGACCTTTTCCAATCATGTGACCGCCATGACGGCGAATCACGGTGGTCACATGACCCTAAACCCTGCCCACCTCCCGGCTACTGAAACTCTTAAAGGGCTGGGAGGCGCCAGTGCCAAGAGGTTAAAATACCTGAATATTCCCTTGATTCAGCAGTGTTCCATATGCAGCAGCTTTTCTCCCATCTTCCTTGTCTCACAGGCTTTGCTGTTAGCAGTGGGAACCATAGGCTCCCGCTGATGTCAGTGAAATCCTGTGAGGAGAGAGCAGGAGGCGTGGCCTAGCCACTGTGTGTGTCTATGTGTGCACACAGCCTGGCTCGGGAGTGCTCCTGCATGGGTGCTCCCCAGCACACAGCTTGCCAAGAAGCATTCCACATGGAAGGAGTAGCTAAGAATAAAGCAAATTGTGTAATAGGAATTCATTCATGCAGACTTCCAAAGTTACTGAAAGGTCTACTTCAAGCTGATGAAATCCTTTCATGTGCAGCCGATTCACTTTGGGCTTGTTAGCACTTGCGTTAGCCATCTAAAGGGCAATCCACAGTAGATTGCTTTCCAGAGGGCACTGAACAGGCAGTGAGGAGGTTTCCCCATCTCAATCTCTAAAAGCCTACACCACCACACCACAACTGTGTGCACTGCAATGCAATGTAAAGCATCATGACGGTAGCATGTGTTAATCCCTGTTTGGCTGACTTTGCAGCTCCGGGAGGTGGTTAAAACACGGCTCAGCCGTCTGTTTTTATTGGCCCCCCCCTCAAAGTTTCCCTAAATTCTATCTTGAAGACATGAACCAATCAAGCAAGCTCCTTATTGTAAATGAATAGCCAGGAAATCAGAATTGTTTCAGATAAAAGTGTGACTACATAGCTGTGTAAACAGAGGGCGATGACTTTCTCAGATACTTTGTTCGTATTTCTCTCTGGGCTGAGGCCAGAAACATGTGAAAACGCATCTCCTTCACGTGCTCCTTATTACCCCTGAGTTTCATCGCTGCATCTATTTATATCCTTCTAGAAATGTAGTGTCGCTCTCACATGGGAAGACAGCAAGCAGTGTAATGACAGCAACGTAACAGCAAAGCCTCGGCTCTGCCAGATTACATGGACATGAGACGCCGAGCTATTTAGGACCAGCAAGCAGCGGCGAGTGACCATGGCCACTAACAGTGCCAACAAATGGAGCCTGTTCACTCAGCTTCCTCTCCTCACAAACGTTTAAAGCGTATCCAGAAACAAAAGCTTTTTTATTCCTTCTAGATAGAGCATGGAACGGTTTACATGTGCCACGTGTTGTTTGTAAGTGTCCTATTGAGGGAATTTCACAGATCAAACAGGAAATGAGAAGAAATCTCTCCAAGGTTTGAGGAAATCCCTCAGATTGCGGTCACTGAAACAAGTGTCTTCAATGAAAACGTTTGTTCCTTTTGGTCTTAGAGCCAGTTTGTATTTCTACGACTGTACATAAGAAACAAAAATAGGACACACGGGCCTAGTGCATTACCTTTAAAAATGAGATTCATTTATAACTTGTTAAAATACTCACAAGAGAAATCAAATCAAATGGAAAGCATGTCACAAAGGATGCAATGTGGTCCAAAAACCCCTGAAGGTGGTCTGGTGGGGGACTGTAGACCTCTGGATAGCTGGTGGCTGATGGGTTTCAAGGTTATATCTCTTCGTCAGGGCCACTGAGGAAGAGGTACAACCTCGAAATGCATCAGCCACCAGCTATCCAGAGGTCTACAGTCCCCCACCAGACCACCTTCAGGGGTTTTTGGACCACATTGCATCCTTTGTGACATGCTTTCCATTTGATTTGATTTCTCTTGTGAGTATTTTAACAAGTTATAAATGAATCTCATTTTTAAAGGTAATGCACGAAGCCCTTGCGCCCTCTTTTTGTTTCTTCTATACAGTTCTCTTTGGATTTCCTTGGTCCATTGAGGGCAGCAAGGCTTGCATTCCTTTCTTACTCATGTGGGGATATTGACATTGTGGAGTCCACTGTCCAGTGCAGGAGTACATGCATTCGGTTGCTTTATTCTTCTTTCCTGTATTTCTATGATGCAGGACTGTGTTTGTTTTCAATGCATGGCCACAGTACATCATAGTTACATAGTTAGTCTGCCTGACAAAAAGACAAAAGTCCATCCAGTTCAACCATTAAAAAAAAAAAAAAAAAAAAAAAAAAAAAAGTTATAATCCTACACCCACAGTTGATTCAGAGGAAGGCAAAAAAAACCCAGCAAAAATGATCCAATTTGCTCCTGCTGGGAAAAAAATTCCTTCCTGATCCTCCGAGACATGTTATGTTCTACCAGGCGTACGGAGGTACCATTCATCATTATTGGCAAATGCACTAGCCAAGGAACATGAGCTAAACTGCACCACAGTGCATGGTGTGATGTGATATTAAAAAAAAAGAAAAAAAAGAAAAGTGCTTGCACTTCTTTTGTGCAATTTGTGAGTGTAGGGCATTCCATTAAATTAAATAGGTTGCCCTAATTGTAATGTACCTAAGTACGCACAAAAGGCACACATACCATTCAACATGAACAGGTGTGAACATGGTCTGAAAATGAAAGAAAAGCCTAAGTCTAACTTGGGTGACCTCACAGCTCCCGAAATACACAGTTTTGTGCCAAGTGCTTCCTGGGCCAAAGCTGCTGGGTCATGAGACTAGGCCAGAGCAGGATAAAAAAAAAAAGGAAGTACGTACATCTGTTTTTTTTTTTTTTTTTTTTATACAGGTTAGACTAGGGGTGGGGTTGAACATTTTTTAACAATAGCGAGATTTAGGCTTTTCTTTCATTTTAAGGACGTGGCCCTGGAAATGGCTAACTGGATCCTACCGTTTCAATGTTTTATATACAATGTGTTCACATGTAAAAAATATAAAAATTAACTCCAGCACAAACTTTTTGGCAGAGGGGGAAAGTATTAACTTTCTTTTGTATGTTTTTTGCAGTCTGGGACATCCCCTCATTTGCTGTCCAGATGACAACTATCACCATAACGGAGGGAATCTCTTTATCAAGCGTTCAGACAGCAATAAAAATATGATCCCCGACGAAGCCACGTGGGTTGGCGTAATGTGTGGGGTGGAGCTTAGTGACGTCACTTTCGGTCACGGAGATACAGACTGGAAGTTCGGAGTTTCATGCGGATACGCATTTTATACCATGCTACTTTGTGAATGCAAACTTTGTTATTCATAATATACATTAAATGGTTTTACACAATTGGAGGCTGTTCCTTATAAGCCGAGGCTGAGTGGAGAGGAGGTCCCTGTGGGTGATCATTATTACCATTCCTGATATTATACAGTACAAGTCCTTTTCTGCCATCTGCCATGCATGGAATGATCATGCTTGATAGACCTATGCTGCTATATAAGTCCACAACCTGAGCTGAGCGGCCATCCTATTTCAGGTGGAGGGGCACTGAATTAATTTTGGTGTGGAGCACTACCAGTGGAAGCACAAGAATGTATGGCTTTTGGGCTGATTGAGCACTGCAAGACGCTTTGATGATAGGTTATATTTTTTTGCACGATTGGGCACAGTTTATTTGATATATTTTTGAATCATCATTATATGTCCAAATGTTATGAGTAATGCAAAAATAAAAATATCACATTGGGTTTCCAGCTTTCCCTGCTCTATTAAAAAAGTGTTTATATTGCTGAAAGTGTATGCGGAAGCGTGGTGACGTCATTTCTGGCATGGACGGCAGCCGCCATCTTGCTACACCCATGCAAGTACACCCTGTGTTTCTTGCTGTTTTTATGCTTGTGGGTCTGCAGACCCTTTATTCATTGTGTAAGTTGGGTTTTGGCTTGTGTTGTCCTAATACATTTTAAAGCTTACTGCACTATGGGAGTCCTTGTTTTCTACTTCTTTATGGGGATCGCCTGAGAGGTTGTTTGGCTGACTATCGTCAGGACGGGGATAACACCACTATTGGTACGGTTCCTGGATTGTTGGCAAGGGTACAAATGTGCCTAAGATCACTCCGCTGAAGGCTACTCTTAAGTGTGTTGACTCTTAAGGGTCGCAGCGTGGAAGTGAGTGTGCATGCTAGCCGGTGGTGGATTCATGTGTTGGAATGATCACCAGATGAGGTCACTGATTGAATGAACACTGATTTGCATTTTGGACTGAACACGGAGTTCGTTTTGGACTGTGCACTATTGGTTTTGTTCAACTTTTTGGCACATTTGATCCTTATGTCATCTGTTTCGATACGTTTAATATTGTGATATTTGTTTATTCACTCACTTTTTTTTTTATTGTACTCACTTCAATATTTATCACGTTTCGTTTCATGTCATTGTGTATTTGTTCCCTGATGATTTCATTGTATTTAGGATCACGTGTATGATTATTATATATTTTATTTTTTGTTTATTCACAAGAGTGACGTAGAGATTTTTATTCATCTTTTTGATCACATCCACCTCTCTTTTATATACCCCTGTTTTTCTAACCCACACTTTCTCATCCAGAGTTCCTCCGAAGGTCTCTGTGCACGTTCCCAACATAAAGACAGATTTTCAAATATGTAGGCCCACGGAAAAAAGCCCAGTCCAGCGGGGCCCCATATTTGCACACACTCGGTGAGAAGTGGTTAAGCTTGGGTGATATTGTAAGTACCAATAAATCTATATTGTAAATTTATACTGGAAAATTAATAAGAATTAAAAAAACAAAAAAAAAAAAAAAAAAGACTGTCCATTTATGCCAAGATCAGATCAGAGATACCTGGCAAATTGTCAAGCAGACTAGACTAGAAATTCAGTTTGTATCCTGGCATCTACAGGGTGTGAGTCTCTGTTACACTGTATGCCTGTCATAGGTTTTCACAAGTTGATATTTCAAGGAGGACCCTGTCCAACATAAACGCCCCCTGAAAATACCATAAAGACATGTTCACTGTTTCTAGAGCTTCATAGCTGTCCTCAACAGGCTGTAGGTGGTGCCATTCATTTGGTGCCGAGATGTTCCTTAGTTAGACAGACACGGGGAGATTTATTAAAACTGGAGCACTCAGAATCTGGTGCAGCTGTGATTGGTGGCCAATCAGCTTCTAACTTCAGCTTGATCAATTAAGCTTTGGCAATAAAATCTGGAAGTTGATTGGTTTCTATGCACAGCTTCACCAGATTTTGCGTGCTCCAGTTTTAGTAAATAACCTCCCCACAGGGCTTTAAAGCAGTAGTAAAATGCGACCTTGTTTAAAAAAAAACAAAAAAAACCCCAAAAAAACAAAAACATCCTGCAAGACAAAGGCACAACGTGCTAGTATGCATCGCATACTAACACATTATGTGAAACTGACCTTAAAACGAAGGCCAGAAGCGGCGAGCTGTCACCGGTAACAGGGGCTCCATCTGCACCCGGCCCTTCTTCTGGGTCCGCGGGCTCTGGCAACTTGAATGGCTGAGCCACTATGACGTGCGGGAGTCACTTTTTATGGCACACAGCTCTGAGGGAACAGCATGGGTATGCCATTCCTTCAGAGCACACGGGCTGGTGCTCCTTTACAAGTAAGTATCTCCTAAACGGTGCACATTAAGGAGATGTTTACAGTATATACAGGTAAGATGTTTTATAGGCTTACCTGAAGGTACAAGTAAAAAATAAAAAAAAAAAAAAAACGACTTTACTACCACTTTAAGATTCATGGTCAGTCCAAACAAGCGTGATATTTTAGTTATAGGTAGACTTGGTGGGCCAAGTCAGCTCCTGGATAAACAGACAGATTTATCTTGTGCCAAGAAGAAAGTCATGGGACACTGAAGGGATCACTGGGCTCCACATTTACTAGGAAGGATATCCACAAACTTGAAACCGACAGCCTTCATCTAGGACTGCCCCTTCCTAGGAGGCTTGTGGAGATCTTTCCTAATAAATATGGAGACCAGTGATCCCTTTGGTGTGTGGTGGCTTTCATCTTAGCATTCGATCTGTGAGTCGAGACGGCTCATATAACCCCCAGCATGCGGGTTTAAAATTGCAGTGAGGAGGAGTGGTTTGGAGTGGAGACTTTTTATGTTCAAACTGAAGATTTCCATGTCATAATTCCCAACATTACTCCTACCCACCTCAGAATATACGATTCCCATCCACCTTAATCTGATACAGCTCTTCCTGTTACATTACTCAAAATGAATAAAATAAACAAACAATGAAACAAGGAGAATGAAAACCTCTTATAAAGGCCACAGTAGGTGTGCAGACCCAGAAATGCAGATATCTTGTCAATAAAGTCCTCCCGTGATAAAAGAAACAGAAAGGTCATTTGACTCCAACACCTAGAGACGTCATTTATGACGAAGCGCGTTGGTGAAACCGGAGGTCGTGACGTCACTGCGCATGTGCGCTTTGCCGATGATTCTGGGTATTGTAGTAGTTTTGGATGCCATTTTACTTGCCATATCAATGTGAGTGTGTTTAACTGGGTTTGCACTACTGGGAGTTTGTTTACATTTCCATGATTGTGCCATGATGTTTGCAGGAGATGGAGAGCTCATTCTGATAACAATTGGGGAGTTCTGTGCAGCGTTCCATTGAGTCTTTCTTCAAGCGCAGTCTGACGTCTCACATGAGGGTCACATTTTGCTTGGAAAACAAAGGATGTAGGTGGTGGAGGACACTTGGTGCTACGCATGTTATGAATAATAAGTGAAGAGGATCATGGTGCTCTTATGTTCACTACTATTCACATCACGGTTTGTGATTTCTTTTGAACTGAGGACTATTTGTCACTTTGGTTGGGGCTTTGTGCTTCAACACTATTGTTTTGTTCTAAGCATGGCACTTACATAGAAGCAAAACTGAAATATCAGTTTTGGGTGAACCGACCCTTTAAAAAAAGCACTACTAAAAACACATCACTCATGTAACTTCGACTTAACCAGGTCTAATACAAATGGAATAAAGCAATTTTAAAGTTTGAACCAACACAAAAGGTAAAAAAAAAAAAAAAGTGCCCAATCCCCAATACAGGGACGTTAGCAGCTCCTTGTAAACTCAGATGATTGCAGGTAGAGAAGCATCCACCAAACATACACAGTAGGCACACTAGTGGTCGTGTCTTTCCATCTCCAAATCCATTTATCCATGCCATTTCCATTACTTCCACCCAGGGAATAAATCTCTAGAAAGTTTTAAAGGTCACTATATTTAGCATCATAGCAGAGGAAAGTGTTCAAAGTTTTTTTTTGAAATACAATAAACATGTCCCACAGCAGATCAGAATAGTAAGTTGTATGTCAGAAATAGGCAACTCATGGTAACAGGCAGCTTTCTGCAGCGTTCACTTATTAAAAAAAGATGTTGGCTGACTTGCAAATTGACGTAATTTACATGGAAAATAAATGTGGAAAGGTCTACTGAATTCGGGACAGAGCAATATATGACCATACATCACTTGCGGTTATTCTGCAGATCATAACCATTATAAAGTACATATAATGGAAAATACTAACAGATGGCATGTACATGAATGAACGAATCATACAGAAGCCCTTTGCTTGATAGGAGCAGAGTTGGAGCAAGAACTTAGAACACGTATTTGCTGATCTAAGTGAGGCTGAACAGCGGGAACGGGATGCTTTTAATGGGTTTCTGAGGTCAGAACTGCACTGAGCCAAAAAAAAGGCCCGAGCAGCGCTGGAACCTCCAAGAGCTAAGAAGCTGCCGTTTCTCAACCACAAAAAGTCTAAATGATTGGTCTGACAAGGGCCACACCCAGTGTTCAGACCACCAACAGATGGCAAATCTCCTTGAAAAAGAAAAAAAAAACTGTATATAAAGAAAACCTTATCATATACAATTCTTATTAAGAACAGAATATTAATATTTATAAGAAATATGAAAATATGACTAGAGAGTTGATCCGGGGATCCCTAGATCAGTCCTTTTCAACCAGGGTGCCCAGGCATCCTGGGGCGCCTTCAGGCTTCTTTAGAGGTGCCTTGGCAAAATGCCTAAAATGGTAAAAATTGCCCAAAAATTATACACAAGCAGCAGGTGGATCAATCCTGCCTTTTAGTTACACAAAGCACAGGTTTTCATTGTGCACTTTTATGACCTTCTAGCTGCCTGCATCCTAACAACCAATGACATCATAGGTTGATAAGGAGGACATGGTTACATAGTCTGGCTGAAAAAAAACAAAAGTCCATCCAGTTCAACCAATAAAAAAAGTTATAATCCTATACCCTATATCCGATCCAGGACGTCGGGTACATGCACATCATCCTTGATTGCCCCTACCCTGCCCCTCTCCATTAGCACTGGGGTCACATTAGCAGAGTGAGGGAGAGAAACTGACACACACTGGAATACTAGTCGGTATCAGTGTGCTAAGGTACATTTGCTTTGGAAAAATAAATCGCCTCTAATGTAGGGTGTACTATGTGTGTGGATGGGTGTAGAATAGTTTTTTTACATTTTAGAATGGGGTGATTGAGACTGAAGAAAATGTAACGGATGCCTTATCCATTACATTTTTGTAAAGGGTGTCTTGACTATAAAAAAAAAAACAAAAAAAACAAAAAAGGAAAAACACTGCCCTAGATGTTACCAGAAAAAAATTTTTTTTTTCCTTTGTTAGAGCAAACTGGGCCATGCTTGATCAGGAATTTTTTTCCTTCTCGATCTGTGCACATAGGGTTCAGTTTGGTTGGTTGAACTAGATGATTGTGCATCTTTTTTCAACCTATGTTACTGTGGGGGAGATTTACTAAAACTTGAGCATGCAGAATTTGGTGCAGCTGTGCATAGTAACCAATCAGCTTCTAACTTTAGCTTGTTCAATTAAGTTTTGAAAATAAAAAGCTGACTGGTTACAATGCAGAGCTGCATTAAAAGCCTTGCCCACATGAGCATACTTAAGCCTACGCCCATGCGAGGGCCATGTTTGTCTTTTGGCAGGGGCATATCTGCCGCAAGGCATTTTACAGGGGTGGGGAGCCACAACCACCACAAAGGATGGACAACGTGGGCATCAGCGGCAGGGCCGTTATCGGGAGGTGGGGAGGTGGGTGCAGATTGTCAAGCCGATTCGACACACAAGCAAGGACCAGAGGACCGGCTGCAGAAAAGGACGGAGTGGTGGGCAAATCCAGGGAGCACTTGAGGAATGGGGCCTGCCATCAGTGTGTGCCAGGATGTGTGGGTAAGGCTAGGAGGTGCCAGCGGAGGGCCTGTGGAGGGGGAAGAAGAAGAGGACGAGGTCAGGGTGGAGTAGAGTAGCCCCCCCACTCCTTGTTGCAGCTGCCATTGGAGATCCTGGTGGAGACGGGACACATGCACAGCTACCACTCCTGATACTATCTGGAGGAGCTGCTGCTGAACAGGTAAGAGCTTGGAGAACTGGCGCTGCATCATGCTGCTCCCTCTCCCCCCAGTCACATTGCCCCCTTCTGGTCGTGTCCTGAAGGGGTGGATCTTAAACATCAAGGGGTAGGACAAATTTAGATGGGAGGGGCAACAGAAAACCAAAATACCCCACTATCTGTTGGGGATGAACGGGTGTTCTGTGCATCCCAGTGGAGACCGTCCCACTGATGTCAGTTGGGACACAGACACTGATCTTAATATGACAGGTGCATGAGTGTGGGTGCATGACCCAGAACACAGAGTGTCTTCGTTTGGGGTTGCAAATCTGAATGGCTGTAAAATTAGTGGCCCTCGCACAGGTGTATGCTTAGATATGCACATGTGAACTTAGCCTAGGTTGTCCACATGCTGTATAAAAAAATAAATAAAAATGCAATGTTAAAATGATATTAAACCCTCATTTTTAAGCACTCTCCATAGCTAGTATAATCATTTTGTGAATATGTAGTTTATTTATCTTTAATCCTTACCTATGTCCTGCCTTAAGCTGGTGCCATGACTACAGATGCGGGTTTCCCGTTTAGGGTGGCTCCTTTCTCCAGCAGCATTTTATGGAGTCACTTTTAGAGTAGGGGGTTAGAGTTGTATCTTCTTACGCTGGGTACATCAATTGAAACACATAGCCTTGGGGGGAGGGAAAGGCATTCCCCTGCTACTCCCTTCTCCTCCACCACCTATGTAAGTTGTACCTATTTATCTGCAGTCTTCTCTTCTCTACATTTGTTCAAAGCTCAGAGAGTTGATTGGAGAGAAGGGAAACAACCTCCTTCACACAGCACACAAGAACAAAGCTGATGGGAGGGGAGGGGAGGGGAGGGAGGGGAGGGAACCCCCCCCTTCACACAGGAACAGAGCGGAGGCTGTAAATCACAGGTTGTGTGCTGGAGGCTCCTCCACTGTCACAATTTTTCCCCTTGGTGTCAGGAAAACTTCTCAAAAGTGACTCATGCAAATAGCAGAGTAACACGACAGCAAACAGAAATGACACTCAGTGCGCTGGATTTAGAAAATTGCACACTATAGAGGGAAATGCTTTGTTCATATCTCATGTCTGAGGTTTGCAACCATTTTACACATTAGGTTAGACACCTCAATTTTTCCACCAACTTTCTCATTCAGAAGGCACTTAGCAGAAAGGGGCAGATTTTTCTGAAACCAGATAAACACACAAAAAAAAAAAAAAAAAAAATTTTAGTTACAGTCTTTGCTCACCTCCTGCACTGCTCAGAGTGGTGAGTGAGAGGTAGCTAGAGGAATTTGTAGCTCGCTCACAGCAGAAGTGTCTGACCAAAATCAAAGCTTATGCTTAGAAGTATGCAAAGAGCAAAGGTTTATGTAGACATCGGGGAGATTTACTAAACCTGGAGAGTGCAAAATCTGGTGCAGCTCTACATAGGAACCAATCAGCTTCCAGGTTTTATTACCAAAGCTTAAAGGATACGTTCACCTTTCGTAACGTGTTACGATCTGACTGCCCCCCGCACCCCCCCCCCTCCCCCCGCATGCCAGTTGTGACAGCAAGCAGGGGATCTTCTCCCCCCTTACTAGTTATCACATAGTTAGTTTGGCTGAAAAAAGAAAAAAAGACAAAAAGTCCATCCAGTTTACCTAAAAAAAAGAAAGTTACAATCCTATGCCCACAGTTGATCCAGAGGAAGGCATAAAAACCCAGCAAAGCATGACCCAATTTGCTTCTGTAGAGGAAAAAATTCCTTCCTGATCCCCCGAGAGGCAATCAGATATTCCCAGGATCAACTTTACCTAGAAATGTCACAATTTAAAAACAATTTGGCTGTACGGGGCTCTGCCCGCCTGGCTGCATCATTCATTCACAGCACTCTGTGAATGGAAAAACTACAAGTCCCAGCAGCCTTTGCGTCTGTTGGCTTGTCATTTTCAATGAACCACCACGGTGCTTCACAGCTCCGTGGTAGTTCATTGCGCCTTCCTGTCAGTAGTATCTTCTTGCTCGTATGGGATGTATGAACAAGCAGATATATGGACAGGTCAGGGGGAGACCTGCATAGCACCAGCAATCTGCTGATAGCAGGTGCAATGCTTTAGAGCAGGGGTGTCAAACTGGCAACCCTCCAGCTGCTGCAAAACTACAAGTCCCATCATGCCTCTGCCTTTGGGAGTCATGCTTGTAACTGGCAATCTTGCAATGCCTCATGGGACTTATAGTTTGGTAACAGCTGCAGGGCCACCAATTGGACATCTGTGCTTTACAGGCTCTATAAATAAACGCACATTTTTTTTTTACACCTGCATAAAAATGTGCATTTGTTATTTTTTGTTAAAAGGTGAACTGATCATTTAAAGTGGTTCTAAAGTCTCAAGGTTTTTTACCTTCATGCATTCTATACATGAAGATAAAAAACCCTCTGTGTGTAGCAGCCCCCCTAATACTTACCTGAGCCCCCTCTTGATCCAGCAATGTCTACAAGAGGACTCTCACTCCCAATTGGCTGAGGCAGCAGCAGTACCACTGGCTCCCGCTGCTGTCAAGCACAGCAAGTAAGCCAATCAGAAGAGGGATAGGGTGAGGCCAGCCATGGCTTTACATGTGAATAGACACACAGAGCCGCGGCTCAGAAGCTCGTCTGCTCAGGTGCCCCCATAGCAAGCTGCCTCTGCTCATTGGCTGAGACAGCAGTGGGAGCCATTGGCTGCTGTCATTGAGAGACAGTGAGCCAATGAGGAAGCGGAGCCAGGGCTCTGTTTGTGAAAGGACACATGGAGCGGCGGCTGAGGAGTGCTCATGCTTGGGTGCCCCCACAGCAAGCTGCTTGCTGTGAGGGCACCCGTAGGAGGGAGGGGCCAGGAGCGCCGGAGGGGGACCTCAGAAGAGTAGGACCTGGGCTGCTCTGTGCCAAACCATTACACAGAGCAGGTAAGTATGACATGTTTGTTATTTTTAAGAAAAAAAAATAAACAAGACTTTAGTATCACTTTAATTGAACAAGCTGAAGTTGGAAGCTGATTGGATCATGCACAGATGCAACAAATTTTGCACACTCCCAGTTCTGGTAAATCTCATTGTTTTTTATATGTAAAATCGTCTTACCTTAGTGTTCTCCAGGTTTGCTATCTCTACTGCTTTCTGTGCTAGAGTGAACAAATTTGCTTCCTGCGATATGCGTCGTCTTCGGCGCGTTGTCTGGATCACCGTTACGGCTCCAGCTCCCGGCTGACTAGGCACCACAATATTCTGTTCGGCAGTTGTCTGAATATCCTTTGCACTACCATTCTGAGGTAGTCTGGCCTTGTTCGGCTCATAGTGGTTGCCATAATGACTTTCTTGGCTAGGTATCTGTGCATCTCTTGAAATAGGCTGGTAACTATGTTTATACCGTTCTTCTGATTGTTTTTGCACTGCCTGATCATAATGGTGCTGAGCGTAAGGGTCATTTGACTGTCCAACTACAGTGGTAGGCAATGGGGGCACACCCTCTTTGGAAAGCCTACGAGAGCGACGTGGCAAGGGGATCTGAGTTTTGGGCATAACAGTTTGCTGGCTCTGCTCAGCAAGAGCCTTCATGTACTCCTCTGATGTGGGGACACGTTGTGGCTGGCTAATCACATGCATCTTCTGCTGGGCCACTTGGTGAGACTGAGCCACGGGTATTGCTGCCTGTATAGCATAGGCTGACTGCTGCTGCTGTTGCTGTGCCGGGTAGAAGTTCTCGAACAGCTGCATTTTAGGAAGAGAGGGCTGCTGTTTCTGCTGACTGGCGTAAGCAACGTTAGACTGTGCCTCAGGAAAAACATGGAATATTTCCTGTAATGATGGTTTCTGACCCTGATGTCCAAATGCCATTTGAAATGGCTGCAAGGAAAGTTGTTGCTGCTGCTGTTGCTGCTGTTGTTGCTGCTGAACCTGCAAAATAGAGTTTAAATGAGCCTGCTGACGAGCCAATGTATGCTGTTCAAGCTGTGTCTTCTGAGACATCATCTGCTGTATCGCATCTCCATACGTGTCCACCTGGGACACGCCAACCCCTTTGTCTTGGCTCCTTTTAATTGGTTCATGATGGTTGTAATAAGAATGTACCATGGAAACAGGATAGCTGGGTGCATTTCTTGACCACATTCCAGCTTGTTGAGCTTGCCACGTGCCATCACCCCTTTCTGTCACATTCCACTTTCCGACTACTTGCTGCTGGTTGAGCCTCATGGCTTCAGGGATCTCCTGAGCATACATAACGGTGTTCAGCATATTGTTGGAAGGTGTGGAATAGGAATCCAACTTTGGAAAGTCAGAAGCCTGAGACACTGGGAGCCGGGCTATGGAACTATAAAACTGCTGACCCTTTAACTGCTGCTCCTTGCTGGCAATTTGATGGCTGGGCTGCTCGCTGAAAAATGTAATCTTTTTTCCTGTCCTTTTATTTGAAGCCTTCTGTTGAGGCTGCAGATTCATGGTAATCAAAACACATGCAAATCAGGAGAGGTCTCCAAAGTCCATCAAATATTCACTGAATTACGATTATCAGCTTTTCTTGGAAAGATGATTAAGTGGAGAGGCCGTCCTCTAAAGCATGGTGAGCTATTTACTCACTGGTGATGAAGAAAGTTATCTGAAAGAGAGGAAGAGATTATGAATTCTCTAGTTAAAAACATTTGACCATCTAGAATTAAAGTATGTAGGGAAATCACTGAATATTATCCTTTACATTAATTTTGCCTCCCATGCTTGTAAAAAAAAAAAAAATAGAATGCAGCTAAGGACCTGACACCTAGAACCTTGTTCTGTCTGTGCTCACCCCTTAAAGTGGTCATACATGCTTTTGATAAAAGATCAATTCCTTTTTCGATTGATCTCTCCTGATAAGAATAATGGATAGTCAGCAACACAATTCATCGATATGCCAAGGGGAAGAAGCATTTGATTGATAATTGGATAATATGATTTTATCGTTATCGATCGTATTGATTGGTTTTCACCACGGAACCTTGACATACAATCAAACTGACCAAATCTTAGTGCTGCCAACAGGTGCATAAAGATTTGACCTTTTTCTGCTCTGGCCAAATGACTCATGTTGATCAAATCTGATCTAAACCAATTCTAAATAGTCTGGAAAGGGAAGTTATGTTTAATCGATTGGTTTTTAATTTGATCATTTTGATTGAATTGTACATCAAATCGAAACCTGCATGACCACCGTTTGGATACATCAAGTTAACTGACAGTACAGCCTACACAGAGGAAATTAAGGTAAGCATCCAATGCACTATAGCAGGAGTCTTTCTAAATAAAAGGGCCAGTTTACGGTCCTTCAGACTTTAGGGGTCCAGATTGAGGCCAGTAGAAGTAGAAAATACTCTGGCATCAGTGGGAGTAAACAATGTCCCATCATTAGTTTTAATGGGAGGCATGGTGTCCCATCATTTGTTTTAAAGGGAGGCATGGTGTCCCATCATTGGCGTCAGTGGGAGGAACAGTGCCACATCTTTGACGTCAGTGGGAGGAATAGTGCCCCATTGTTGATATAAGTGAGAGGAATAGTGTCCCAACATTTGTATCAGTGGGAGAAATGTCATCCCATGATTGGTGTCAGTTGGAGGAAAAGTGCTCCAAAGGGCCAGATAAAGTCCATCTTCAAAAACACAACCGTGTGATCTCATTCTATAATCCAGTGATCCTCCACCACCAACACAGGGAACTCACAAGATAGCCACCCACTACAGGTAAGTCATAATGCACTTGTTATGGCAGCGTCCACTGCATCCTAAAATTAGATGTTCCACTTGTATTCCAGTCACATATTACTATGCCGCATAGGGGAGGGAACAAAGGGAGACCGCCAGTGTAAAAACTTTAAACACACTTATTTAATATAAAATCTGTATAATCTACTCACAAGCTAAATGCTGGCCCAGCACTAAAATATATGCACATATGTATAAAATTACATGTAATATGCGCATATATCTTAGTGCTTAGCTGGCACTTAGCTTGTGAGTAGATTTTGCAGATTTTATCTTAACCACTTGCCTAACAGGCACTTTTACCCCTTTCTGGCCCAGGCCAGGCCCATATGAAAGTTTTATTTTTTTTCACACAAATAGAGCTTTCTGTTGGTGGTATTAATCACCACTGGGTGTTTTATTCTTTGCTAAACAAATGAAAAAATGCCAAAAATTGGGGGGGGGGGGGGGGGAAGTTTCTTAGTTTCTATTATAAAAGTTTGCAAACAGGTAATTTGTTTTCCTTCATTGATGTGCGCTGAAGCTGCACTGATGGACACCGATAGGCAGCACTGATGGGCACTGATAGGAAGCACTGAAGGGCACTTATAAACACTGTTGGGACTGCACTAATCAGTGCCCTGATTATCAGTGTAGATGTCCCCTTTCACACTTTCTGGTTTTTGGCAGTACTTTCCTCATGCTGTGACAGTGCACATTGCTACCTACACATTTTTTTACCTTAATGAAAGGAAAGCATTAGGGTAAAAAAGGTTTAGGCTTTAGAACCCCTTTAAACCCATAAAAAGAACATGCATATTGTTCTATTCTGAGCTATAAACTTTAATTATCATCAAACTATGCCCCACTCACATACTACCATTTTGGAATTATTTAAGTAAAGGCAGCCATTATCAACCAGGATTCAGTGGAACCCTCTGGCTCTTCCAGAAGTTGCTTGGGGTTCCTTGAGCTGTGGCTGATTGACCTCCTAAATGATGGTGCTGCATAGTTCCTGGGCCAACGCCATCAACGGTCTTTTTAGCTGGCTGTTAGAGTGGCAAAGTGACCACCACTACTAGGCCTAGTTCAAACTGGTGTTTGAGGGGCACTTTTAATGCTCTCCAAACTCCTACGCAAAAGATAATATGGACAGCACACAGTGCTGTTCACATCACTTCAAAATTGAAGGCTCGTGTCAAGTTTGAAGGAGTTGAAGCCTTTCAACTCCTTCCATTGAAGTCTATGGTAACGCCATGCCAGCACAGTTGCGGCATGCTAATAGCATTACAATAAAAAAAATTGATGTTTGTGGCGCAGTTTTAACATGCCTTTAACATGCGTCAAATGCACCAAAAACACACAGAGCGTTGGGTGGAGCATTAAATGCAAGTTCTTAGATTGTAAACTCCCAGTATCAGGCCCTCCTAATCCTCTTGTATTGAGCTGTATTGTCTCCCTTTATATTGTAAAGCGCTAAGCAAACTGTTGGCGTATATAAATCCTATATAATAATAATAATTCAAGCGCACCTACTAATGCACATTAACCTCCCTAGCAGTCTGATTATGTCCATATTTCTGTGCTCAAAGCGGTACTTTTTTTGCATGGAAATATGTATTTTTTTTTATTGTAGGCCTGTAATTTTTAGGAATAACTCACTGAAATCTGTCCGAACAAGAGTCTAGTAAACATCCCAGGTATGATAAAACTTGAAACACGAAATTATAAATTATAATTTAATAATCATAAAAAATAATAATATAATAATAAATTTAATTCAATAATATAATCAAACCAAAACCACTGAAATTTGAAATATAGCGCCAAGTTCGCACATCACTGAGCAAAGTCGCAGAATCGTTTTCAGTGTCTGATGATGAATTTCCCTACAAATCATTATCACTCAATTCTGCAAGTGGTTCTGATTTACTATCGCTGTTTTCTAGCTGGTCTAAAACCGCTTTTGACCTAAAGGGACGCTTTTTGGACGCCATGGACATTTCTCAGTTTCCAGGCAGAAAGAACAGTAAAAATGCAGGCAGGGCACAGGACAAAGCACTCGGGACACAATGTATGTGAAATGGTTTGATACAGTAATGTTTTACTATGTGATTTTAGTGAATGTCACTTTTCGTCATTTTCAAATTTCCCGCCGTTCTGTCCCCGTACGTCCCAACGCTCACTGGGGACGGAACCCAGAACACAGATGCCGGCATCCGCCGGATTACATTGCCGGGGACACTGCAGGAGGGACATTGCGGGAGTGCAGGACAAGGTAAGTGATCGAGGGATCCCGGAGCAGCGCCGTATGGTATTCCTGAGTGTAGCTCGGGGGTTACCGCTTGTGGTACTGAAACTTTACCCCGAGCTACACTCGGGAATACCGCCAGGGGGGTTAATGCTAAAAGTCAGCCTTTTAAGGCAAATGTGAACAAGCCCTAAGGGCTGCATCCTTTGTACTGACCACCAATATACGGGTTCTTCACTCCTAGATTGTAAGCTCCAAGGAGCAGGGCCCTCCTATCCCTCTTGTATTGAACTGTATTGTTGCTGTATTGTCTCCCGTTATATTGTAAAGCGCTGAGCAAACTGTTGGCGCCATATAAATCCTGTATAATAATAATCCTATTGGTCCCTGATGAATTCCTTTTAGTAAGGGTTCCCAAAAACCAGAAAGTTTTAGGGATTCCTTTCGGATGAAAAGTTTGTTTAAAGCTCTTTTGGAATGCCCCGGACTTAAAACAAAGAAAACAAACACACTGGCATATTGTTTGATCTATCTTATCAAGTTAAACAAAAATACCAAAGGAACATTCTGTGCAGATTAGAATTTCTGTTTCTATGGTGATCCCCAAAATGAATTGAAGGTCTGATTTGTAAAAAAAAGAAAGAAAAGCCAAATCCCGCTTGAAGAATAAAGAGAGTGGAACAGAACAGATCAGATCTATCAATTATTCATAATAGTGGTAGAAGTAATTGCTCGGTCACTGCAGAGCATGTCATGAAGGCATTACCCTGCAACATGCTGACACATACAATCCCATCCATCCTTTAATAACACATTACCTGCAAGGATTGCAGGGCTTGCCTATGCAAAAGACTACTGATAACCAACACCCTTTTTACACAACAAGGTAAAAGCCAGTTTTCCAGTTCTAGCAGCAAGAGGTGCAATCCTCCATTATGGGGCGAGGTCCATACTACTGTAAAATGGGTCACTGTGCTTAGTCACATTCTTCACCCATTGCTCTGCAAAAGCTAAATCCTGAAACAGCTGGATCTCCAGAATGACTGCATTCATTGCTAATTATTAATGGAACAATAACCCAGCAGCAGTCTGGATTTGTCAATCAACAACACAAACAGAGCACAAAACACAGGCCAGATCTTGCGCAGAGATGTAAACAGTTATTGTGGATCTGCAGAGAATCCGAGGAACTCGCCCTTGTGTTCTAGAGGTTGTATTTTGTTTGTGCAACCACTCTCTGGGTTTTATCTTCAGGCCGTAGAAACTGTTTCACAAAAGGAAGCAATCTGAAATAACGCTGCCCTTGAACTGAGCGAACCCTTTTCTTTTTTTTAAGAGAGGAAAATTCCCTAGCATCAAGAGGATGAGCCTGCTACACATTCCGAACACCCACCAGGCTCTCCTGTGTCACCACGTCTGAAACGGTGTGCAAAGTCAACTTGGCTCAACACACAAACATTTAGTAAAGGAATTATTATTTTGCTTTCTCAGAAAAACATTGCTTACATCAGCCATTCTCAACCAGGGTTCAGTTGACGTCTAGGGCTCCTTAACCTCCCTGGCGGTATTCCCGAGTGTAGCTCGGGGTAGAGTTTCAGTACCAAAAGCGGTAACCCCGAGCTACACTCGGGCTTACCATGCAGCGCTGCATAGAGAGTCCCTGCAGAGCTTACCTTGTCCTTCGCTCCCGCAATGTGTCCCCTGCAGCGTCCCCGGCCATCTCCTCAGGTCGATGCCGGCATCTGGCTTCTGTGTTCCGGTCCCTGTGACGTCGGGACGTACGGGTGCCGCCGCCGGCGGGAAATTTGAACATTTTAAAAAATGTCATTTTTTTCCAAACAAATTTTACATAGCAAAACATTGCTGTTTCAACCCATTTCACATACATTTTGTCCCTAGTGCTTTGTCCTGTCCCTTGTCTGCATTTTGTCTGTTCTTTCTGCCTGGAAACTGTGAAAAGTCCATGGCATCCAAAAAGAATCCCTTTAGGTCAAAAGCGGTTTTAGACCAGCTAGAGAACAGCGATAGTAAATTAGAACTACTTGCAGAATTGAGTGATAATATTGAGTGATAACACACTTTTTTTTGTAAAATAAGCCTTTTTTTTAATATAATATGTTTCCTGGTTGTATCTGAGTTCAGTAATGACCCAGAACATGTATGATATACAGAGTCTGCTTGCGCTCTTATGTAGAAATAATCAAATAAACATGTAAAGCTGCTAACATCTGATCCAATACCTATAGATCTAATAAAGTATAAAAAGCAAAAAGTGATGTAGCGCTAAAACAAGAAAATATCACATTAAGCCCATAATCAATATAACATAATGACACAATCATTAGCATGTAAAAAGGGCGAAATAGTGCGTGATGGAACTAGATGAATAGAAATAAAAATACAACACATGTGAGACCCCTGCACACAGTACCCATACCATGGGTGTAAGCGTGTGGCTGAAGGGTGTTCCAAGATGGTTCCGGCGCGGCGCCATCTTGGAACACCCTTCAGCCACACGCTTACACCCATGGTATGGGTACTAGCTGTTATCTCATCTTGCTGATGTAAGTGTGCACAAGTATCCAGTTTTAATATAATTAAAACGGTTTTACACTATGGAGGATGTCTTCTTCTTCTTTTGTCCTATTGGGATTTGAGTTGGGATCCACCCTGCTCATTTGACCTTTGAGGATATTACAGGAGAGGTGGAATCAGTATATTGGGGATATATCGTGAAGCCATTCACCCAAGAGGGAGTTTATCCTGATCCAGTGGTGATTTTTCAAGCTCTGTGGCCCTGCAGGGTCGCAGATAGGAGGTGAGAGGCCATTTCAGCCGGTTTTGGATTGCACTTCGGGGTGTGCGGGTCCACACACAGTCCATTGATTCTGCATGAGTGGAGGGAATGTGATATGGATCACTGGACTTTTTTCTGATATGTGCACTGTGTGCAGGGGTCTCACATGTGTTGTATTTTTATTTCTATTCATTTAGTTCAATCACGCACTATTTCGCCCTTTTTACATGCTAATGATTGTGTCATTATGTTATATTGATTATGGGCTTAATGTGATATTCTCCAGAACATGTATGCATATCAAAAAAGGCAGAAGTCCTTGTTTCATACTTGTTCTGGGTCAGTAAATCAACTTTGAGGAAGGGGCTCTGCATGACAGCCAGGCTACCAGTACTTGTAGAATAAAAAGTCAGCAACGGATGCATTTCTCTCAAGAAAGTAAGGTAGTTCTTAATCCTACCTTTTAGACATTTAGTGTGCTAAAGAACTGGATTGTTTCTTAGATACACAGAATATAACTGGATACTAACATTTATAGGTAAAGTTGATCCAGAGAATATCCAATTGCCTCTCAGGAGAATCAGGAAGGAATTTTTTTCCCAGCAGGAGCAAATCGGATCATGCTTTGCTGTTTTTTTTTTCCTTCCTCTGGATCAACTGTGGGTATAGGATTATAACTTTTTTTCTATGGTTGAACTGGATGGACTTTTGTCTCTTTTCAGCCAGACTATGTAGCTATATACCACATTCAGAACGAGGTACCACCTCACTGTGCCACATGCACTGTGCCATATTTTGCTGCCACAGCCTTTCTCCATAAAGATCATTGTGGGACGGACACCCCCCCCAAATCTCAGGATGCTGCGTCATAAAAATATGCGGTCACTGGCCCTGGGATACTTTCTCCAGCCTCATGCTCCTTACTATCAATCAGTAAGACGACCTATATTGAGCAACCTACAGTAAAGGAGGAGAGGCAGGCCGCAGCTAGCGACCAGGCAGCTGGTCACCATTTCCATGACAGAGCAGCCAGAGAAGTGACAGTTTTATTTTTGGTAGTCACAGTAGAGTAAGTCCTCAGTCCTTGTAGAAAGATGAAGGAACTGAATACAGAAAGCAATCTTAGAACTGGCATGCAGAATGAAATTCCTGACTCGGAGCTTTATGCACGCAGGCCAAAAGCTTGCAGCACAGAATGAAACCGTATCAGCTACAATGTAATTACGGGCTGACCGCATAAACCAAACAGCACAGAACGGGCAGGAGACAAATATAAACAACTGGATTGCACAACTGCAGAAATGTTCTAGTTCTGCTTACATTTTTGAGGCAAAGTAAAACAAAGATGAGAGGGGAAGTTTTATGTAAACTAAAATAGGTACAAAAACACAAAACACAACAAATACGGGTCAACGAAACTCAATTGTGCAGATTGTCACATTGAAGACCCATCTGAGATCTTCTTGGCCAGTAATCACCATGAGTATGGCTTCTTACCAACTTTCCTACCTACCAGATATCTTCCTTGGACAGGAGATGAGCTCAAACAAGAAACTCACTGGGGCTCCTATGAGGGCTTCAAAAAACGGATTCATGAAATGGGAGACTGATTTTACTCCTGAAGTGCCCACATGTCAGGTTTGGCCATGTCTTTTGAAGGCCTCTGTTTTGAACTGGTCCACTTTCCTGCCATTGAGTGGTTATGTGAGGTCCCTTGCACATGGGGCTGTCTAGCCCTCTTGGCATATTAGGCCCCTTGCACACAAGCATCATAATTTACTGATGTTTACTCAGGAACTTGTGACAAGGGGCCAAAAACCGTGTGTAAAAACCTTAGCTGAGCATAAGTGAGTATAGGTGTGTAAGTGTATCGCTGAGTACAGACGAGTAAAATTCTTCTTCATAGGAAGTTGTGGCACCTTGCACATGAGCATCACAAGTTCTATTTTTGTTTTACTACTCTGTACTCACCGCTGTATTACTGATCTTTACTCAATGTTCAATGTCCCATAGACAACAATGCATCTCATTTCAGATCAGTAAAAACACTTTACTCCCGTGTGCTACAGGCCTAGGTGCACCCAGGAGGAACAGGTGCAGCACTCACCTTCACTGCCTGCAGCCTGTCAAAGTTTACGGCAGGCTGTGGCTGTACTTGGTAGATTGGAAGAGCTGTGTCCATTCATCCCTGAACTCAGAGCCCTAAATGCCACTTCGTACAGCGTTCACCCCCATCCAGCCCCAGCCTACCCTAGATTTTGACAGGTTGCTGCATCTGTGCCCCTCGAGCCCACAAACACCAGGAGTGATGCACAGCAGCCAGACCGCTCCCTAAAGGCCCTAAAGTGGTTCTGATGCCTTAAGATTTTTCACCTTAATGCATTCCATGGATTATGGTGAAAAACCTTCTGTGCTGTACAATCCTGCCCTGCCCTCCTTATTCTTACCCGAGCCCAATCCGATCCAGCGATGTGCATGAGAGCTGAAGCCCTCACCACTGTCTCCCTCCTCCCTAGGCAGATTGATAGCAGAAGCCATTGGCTGTCAATCAAATGCTGTGCCGAGGGAGAGGGGGATGGGGCAGAGCTCGCCCGCTCTGTGTCAATACCTTTAGACAGGGTGGCTCGGGAATAAGACTGTACGGGTGCCCCCATGGAGAGCAGCTTTCCACAGGGGCACCCGCTGAAGAAGAGGGGCAAGGAGCGCTCCCGGGAGACCCTAGAAAAGGAGGATCAGGGCTGCTCTGTGCAATACCATTGTACAGAGCAGGTAAGTATAACAGGTTTGTGATTTTAATTTAATAAAAAAAAAAAAAGCTTTAATGTTGCTTTAAAGTATACCCGAAGGCATTTTGTTTTCTGGAGTGGAGAAGGATTAGAACACTTGTCAGGTTTTTACTGCAGTCTGTGTCCTCATTATGGAGAATGACCTTCTATATTTGTCCTGGTCACTGAAAATAAAAGAAAATCCCACATTCTGAGTGGCCACCAAAACAGCAAGAGAGGGGAAAATGTCCAATGGGGAAACTAGTTCTGCTGACTACTATGGATTTCCTAACTTCCTTCTTTAGCTATGGCGCAGGGAGCAAAGAGAAATGCCCCCAAAACTTGCCGTGGTTTATAACCCTTACTCTATCCAGTAAGAAAAAAAAAAAAGAAAAAAAAAAGAGACTTTGCTTTCAGTTCTACTTTAAACACCCTGAAAGTGCATGGCCAGCTCAATGTGAAAAGGGTCTAATAGAGGAAGGTCACTATTATTCTGATGATTATTATTATTATTATTATATGGGATTTATAAAATGCCAACAGTTTACACAGTGCTTTACAAAATGATTTCAGCTATTCTTATCCTACTGCTGGTCACAAAATATCAATGGTTTACATGGCAACATTTTCTTACATAGTTACTGTATATGCTGACAAGACCCTGGGAAATATTTATAGAAAATGACACACACACCACATACATACATACACACACACACACACACACACACGTGTGACAAAGCTACCATTAACAGGCAGAAAAGATTCTTCACTATTATCAATTTCAACCCCTTTCGGTGATGAGCTACCTCTATAGGGTATGTTTATAAAACATTTGCAAATGCTGATCGTTCTGTATGAATGGACCAAAATTAACAGTTTTCAGACTACATCCTCTACAGGTCAAATGTTATTCAGTCAAAAAAAAAAAAAAGTGGTTTAGGGAAATATTACATTATGGCCACTAGATGGAGCTGACGACCATAAGAAATATTTATTTGCACTGAACCTTTGCTCCACCTAGTGACCATAATGCAGTATTTTCCCAATTCACTCTATTCTTTATGAAAGAATAACATTCAACCTGGAGAGAAAATCTCGACAAATTATTCCATTTGCATAGAACTGAAAGTAGATGCTTGTCAGGTTTTTATTGCGATCTGTGTCTCGGTCTTCTTTGGACAACTGTCCACAAAGGAATTTTTTATGTGAACGGTTCAGTTTTCTCTGTATAATGTGGAATACAATGGTGGTTGAAGAATAATTGAAATAAATAATACATACCATCTTATTCTCTAATATTATAGACGTGTGTCTGGGTGAACAAAGTGGAACACTCACTGCACATTGCCCATGGCAATAGGGTAATCAGGCACTCCTCACCTCAGAGCCCAAATCTTGTAGGGGAATGGTTTATTTGGCTGCATTGTGGGAAAAAAAAGTTACATGAGGCATCCACTAGCTTTGGTGTCACTTTTTTTTTTTTTAATGCCTCTCCTCTGCCAGCGAGCATATGACAATGGATGGAGACGCTGGCCAAATATTACTCATATATACTCCTACATCCAGTGCATGTGCAACTGAGCATCAGAGCACAGTAATCAGCCAAGTTTGGAGCAGGGGCGGACTGACAACTCATGGGACCACCGAGCAATAGGGGATCATGGGGCCCCTGTGTCCTTGCCCAAACTCAAAAAAGGCTATGAAAAAAGGTACCAGGGGCATCTTATGGGGCCCCCTACTGACCCCGGGGCCTCAGGCAGTGCCCGAGTTTCCAAATGGTCAGTCCGCCCCTGGTTTGGAGTTCCTAGCAATGGTTAGACAAAAAGGTCCTAAATATCAGACAGCACTAGGCGG